>NC_060180.1:66027384-66338884 GCF_021184085.1 Oncorhynchus gorbuscha
TCAATGGTGGTACCTCCCTGTGGTCTGCTTGCTCTGGGTTAAGGTGTGATCTTTGGTTTCTCTGCACCTCGTCTGGTGCTCTGGTGGTCTGGGACTGGGACACCCGGCACAGCCAGAAGAGGACTGGCCACTCCACATAGCCTGGATCCTCCGCACCTCGTCTGGTGCTCTGGTGGACTGGGACACCCGGCACAGCCAGAAGAGGACTGGCCACTCCACATAGCCTGGTTCCTCCGCACCTCGTCTGGTCCTCTGGTGGTCTGGGACTGGGACACCCGGCACAGCCAGAAGAGGACTGGCCACTCCACATAGCCTGGTTCCTCCGCACCTCGTCTGGTGCTCTGGTGGACTGAGACTGGGACACCCGGCACAGCCAGAAGAGGACTGGCCACCCCACATAGCCTGGTTCCTCCGCACCTCGTCTGGTCCTCTGGTGGACTGAGACTGGGACACCCGGCACAGCCAGAAGAGGACTGGCCACTCCACATAGCCTGGTTCCTCCGCACCTCGTCTGGTCCTCTGGTGGACTGAGACTGGGACACCCGGCACAGCCAGAAGAGGACTGGCCACTCCACATAGCCTGGTTCCTCCGCACCTCGTCTGGTCCTCTGGTGGACTGAGACTGGGACACCCGGCACAGCCAGAAGAGGACTGGCCACCCCACATAGCCTGGTTCCTCCGCACCTCGTCTGGTCCTCTGGTGGACTGGGACAGATAGTTTAGCACTCCTGTTCTTTTCTTTAACCTGTAGGGAACACATTATATGGCCTATACTTGGCATGTAGGTTTCTCACCTACGGGTGGCTCATTTGGGATATGGGGGAGGGGAATCGTCAGGGTACAGTGCCTTGCAAAAGTATTGATCCGCCTTGGCGGTTTTCCTATTTTGTTGCATTACAACCTGTCATTTAAATGGATTTTTATTTGGATTTCATGTAATGGACATACACAAAATATCCAAATTTGGTGAAGTGAAATGAAAAAAATAACTTGTTTCAAAAAATTCAAAATAACAAAAGTAGTGTGTGCAAATGTATTCATCCCCTTTGCTATGAAGCCCCTAAATAAGATCTGGTGCAACCAATTACCTTCAGAAGTCACATAATTAGTTGCACACAGTTTCACATGAATATGGCACCACAACAAACATGCCAAGAGAGGGCCTCCCACAAAAACTCACAAACTAGACAAGGAGGGCACTAATCAGAGGGGCAACATGATCTGTCACATGATCTCAGTATATATACACCTGTTCTGAATGGCCCCAGAGTCTGCAACACCACCAAGCAAATGGCACCATGAAGTCCAAGGAGCTCTCCAAACTGGTAAGGGACAAAGTTGTGGAGAAGTACATATCAGGGTTGGGTTCCGGACTAGACAAGGACTAGACGGACTAGACAAGGAGGGCATTAATCAGAGAGGCAGCAAAGAGACCAAAGATAACCTTGAAGGAGCTGCAAAGCTCCACAGCGGAGATGGGAGTATCTGTCCATAGGACCACTTTAAGCAGTACACTCCACAGAGCTGGGCTTTACGGAAGAGTGGCCAGAAAAAAAGCCATTGCTTAAAGAAAAAAATAAGCAAACACGTTTGGTGTTCGCCAAAAGGCATGTGGGAGACTCCCCAAACATATGGAAGAAGGTACTCTGGTCAGATGAAACTAAAATTGAGATTTTTGGCCATCAAGGAAAACGCTATGTCTGGCGCAAACCCAAAACCTCCATCACCCTGAGAACATCATCCCCACAGTGAAGAATGGTGGTGGCAGCATCATGCTTTGGGGATGTTTTTCATTGGCAGGGACTGGGAAACTGGTCAGAATTGAAGGAATGATGGATGGCTCTAAATACAGGGAAATTCTTGAGGGAAACCTGTTTCAGTCTTCCAGAGATTTGAGACAGGGACCAAGGTTCACCTTCCAACAGGACAATGACCCTAAGCATACTGCTAAAGCAACACTTGAGTGGTTTAAGGGGAAACATGTTAATGTCTTATCGCGAAATACCCCAAGAGACTTGCAGCTGTAATTGCTGCAAAAGGTGGCTCTACAAAGTATTGACTTTGGGGGTGTGAATAGTTATGCACGCTCAAGTTTTTTTATTCACAATCTAAAAGAGTTTGCATCTTCAAAGTGGTAGGCATGTTGTGCAAATCAAATGATACAAACCCACAAAAATCCATTTTAAATCCAGGTTATAAGACAACAAAATAGGAAAAATGCCAAAGGAGATGAATATATTCGCAAGTCACTGTATATACAAATTAAATACTGTATTATTAACTACAGTTAAAAAACGGTGGTGTTCTTCCAGACTGTGTCACCCACTGACCGTAGAGAGCCTTTTTATGTCTCTATTTGGTTTGATCAGGGTGTGATTTGGGGTGGGCATTCTATGTTTCGCTTTCTATGATTTGGTGTTTCTATGTTTTGACCAGGTATGGTTCTCAATCAGGGACAGCTGTCTATCGTTGTCTCTGATTCCCAGAACCATACTTAGGTAGATATTTTTCCCTCCTTTCTTGGTGGGAAGTTGACTTTGTTTCTGTCATGTTTGTCATTTATTATCATGTCTTGTCCCTGTGCTCCCCATTCTGTTCGTTTCCCTCTGCTGGTCTTATTGGGTTCTTTCCCTCTTTCTATCCCTCTCTCTCCCCCTCCCCCTCTCACTCTCTCGCTCTCTCTTCTCTCTATCGTTCCGTTCCTGCTCCCAGCTGTTCCTATTCCCCTAATCATCATTTAGTCGTCCCACACCTGTTCCCGATCCTTTCCCCTGATTAGAGTCCCTATTTATTCCTTTGTGTTCCGTTCCTGTCCCGTCGGTTCCTTGTTTAGTATTCACCATGCTGTGATTGCGTTTCGCCCTGTCCTGTCGTGTTTTTGCTGTGATTGTGTATCGCCCTGTCCTGTCGTGTTTTTGCCTTCATCAGATGCTGCGTGTGAGCAGGTGTCTCTGTCTACTACGGCCTGCGCCTACCCGAAGCGACCTGCAGTCTGTGGCCGCTTCTCCAGTTATTCCCCTCTACAGACTAGAGGATTTCTGTTATTCCCTGTTTGGACTTAAATAAACTCTGTTTCTGTTAAGTCGCTTTTGGGTCCTCTTTCACCTGCATGACAGAAGGAACCGACCAAGGAATGGACCCAGCGACTTCAGACGCTCGTTACACTGCCGTCGAGATCCAAGGAGCCATGCTCGGCAGACACGAGCAGGAATTGTCTGCTGCTCGCCATGCCGTGGAGAACCTGGCCGCTCAGGTTTCCGACCTCTCTGGACAGTTCCAGAGTCTACGTCTCGTGCCACCTGTTACTTCCTGGCCTGCCGAGCCTCCAGAACCTAGGGTTAATAACCCACCTTGCTACTCCGGGCAGCCCACTGAGTGCCGCTCCTTTCTCACGCAGTGTGAGATTGTGTTCTCTCTCCAACCCAACACATACTCTAGAGAGAGAGCTCGGGTTGCTTACGTCATTTCACTCCTTACTGGCCGGGCTCGAGAATGGGGCACAGCTATCTGGGAGGCAAGGGCTGATTGCTCTAACAAATTCCAGAACTTTAAAGAGGAGATGATTCGGGTTTTTGACCGTTCAGTTTTTGGTAGGGAGGCTTCTAGGGCCCTGGCTTCCTTATGCCAAGGTGAACGGTCCATAACGGATTATTCTATTGAGTTTCGCACTCTTGCTGCCTCTAGTGAGTGGAACGAGCCGGCGCTGCTCGCTCGTTTTCTGGAGGGACTCCACGCAGTGGTTAAGGATGAGATTCTCTCCCGGGAGGTTCCTTCAGATGTGGACTCTTTGATTGCTCTCGCCATCCGCATAGAACGACGGGTAGATCTTCGTCACCGGGCTCGTGGAAGAGAGCTCGCATCAACGGTGTTTCCCTGCTCCGCATCGCAACCATCTCCCTCCTCTGGCTCAGAGTCTGAGCCCATGCAGCTGGGAGGGATTCGCATCTCGACTAAGGAGAGGGAACGGAGGATCACCAACCGCCTGTGCCTCTATTGCGGAGTTGCTGGACATTTTGTTAATTCATGTCCAGTAAAGCCAGAGCTCATCTGTAAGCGGAGGGCTACAGGTGAGCGCAACTACTCAAGTCTCTCCATCAAAATCCTGTACTACTTTGTCGGTCCATCTACGCTGGACCGGTTCGGGTGCTACATGTAGTGCCTTGATAGACTCTGGGGCTGAGGGTTGTTTCATGGACGAAGCATGGGTTCGGAAACATGACATTCCTTTCAGAGAGTTAGATAAGCCTACGCCCATGTTCGCCTTAGATGGTAGTCATCTTCCCAGTATCAGATTTGAGACACTACCTTTAACCCTCACAGTATCTGGTAACCACAGTGAGACTATTTCTTTTTTGATTTTTCGTTCACCGTTTACACCTGTTGTTTTGGGTCATCCCTGGCTAGTATGTCATAATCCTTCTATTAATTGGTCTAGTAATTCTATCCTATCCTGGAACGTTTCTTGTCATGTGAAGTGTTTAATGTCTGCCATCCCTCCCGTTTCTTCTGTCCCTACTTCTCAGGAGGAACCTGGCGATTTGACAGGAGTGCCGGAGGAATATCATGATCTGCGCACGGTCTTCAGTCGGTCCCGAGCCAACTCCCTTCCTCCTCACCGGTCGTATGATTGTAGTATTGATCTCCTTCCGGGGACCACTCCTCCTCGAGGTAGACTATACTCTCTGTCGGCTCCCGAACGTAAGGCTCTCGAGGATTATTTGTCTGTGTCTCTTGACGCCGGTACCATAGTGCCTTCTTCTTCTCCGGCCGGGGCGGGGTTCTTTTTTGTTAAGAAGAAGGACGGTACTCTGCGCCCCTGCGTGGATTATCGAGGGCTGAATGACATAACGGTTAAGAATCGTTATCCGCTTCCCCTTATGTCATCAGCCTTCGAGATTCTGCAGGGAGCCAGGTGCTTTACTAAGTTGGACCTTCGTAACGCTTACCATCTCGTGCGCATCAGAGAGGGGGACGAGTGGAAAACGGCGTTTAACACTCCGTTAGGGCATTTTGAGTACCGGGTTCTGCCGTTCGGTCTCGCCAATGCGCCAGCTGTTTTTCAGGCATTAGTTAATGATGTTCTGAGAGACATGCTGAACATTTTTGTTTTTGTCTATCTTGACGATATCCTGATTTTTTTCTCCGTCACTCGAGATTCATGTTCAGCACGTTCGACGTGTTCTACAGCGCCTTTTAGAGAATTGTCTCTACGTAAAGGCTGAGAAGTGCTCTTTTCATGTCTCCTCCGTTACTTTTCTCGGTTCCGTTATTTCCGCTGAAGGCATTCAGATGGATTCCGCTAAGGTCCAAGCTGTCAGTGATTGGCCCGTTCCAAGGTCACGTGTCGAGTTGCAGCGCTTTTTAGGTTTCGCTAATTTCTATCGGCGTTTCATTCGTAATTTCGGTCAAGTTGCTGCCCCTCTCACAGCTCTTACTTCTGTCAAGACGTGTTTTAAGTGGTCCGGTTCCGCCCAGGGAGCTTTTGATCTTCTAAAAGAACGTTTTACGTCCGCTCCTATCCTCGTTACTCCTGACGTCACTAGACAATTCATTGTCGAGGTTGACGCTTCAGAGGTAGGCGTGGGAGCCATTCTATCCCAGCGCTTCCAGTCTGACGATAAGGTTCATCCTTGCGCTTATTTTCTCATCGCCTGTCGCCATCTGAGCGCAACTATGATGTGGGTAACCGTGAACTGCTCGCCATCCGCTTAGCCCTAGGCGAATGGCGACAGTGGTTGGAGGGGGCGACCGTTCCTTTTGTCGTTTGGACAGACCATAAGAACCTTGAGTACATCCGTTCTGCCAAACGACTTAATGCCCGTCAAGCTCGTTGGGCGTTGTTTTTCGCTCGTTTCGAGTTTGTGATTTCTTACCGTCCGGGTAGCAAGAACACCAAGCCTGATGCCTTATCCCGTCTGTTTAGTTCTTCTGTGGCTTCTACTGATCCCGAGGGATTCTTCCTTATGGGCGTGTTGTCGGGTTAACAGTCTGGGGAATTGAAAGACAGGTTAAGCAAGCACTCACACGCACACTGCGTCGCCGCGCGCTTGTCCTAGTAACCTCCTTTTCGTTCCTGTTTCCACTCGTCTGGCTGTTCTTCAGTGGGCTCACTCTGCCAAGTTAGCTGGTCATCCCGGTGTTCGAGGCACTCTTGCGTCTATTCGCCAGCGCTTTTGGTGGCCGACTCAGGAGCGTGACACGCGCCGTTTCGTGGCTGCTTGTTCGGACTGCGCGCAGACTAAGTCGGGTAACTCTCCTCCTGCCGGTCGTCTCAGACCGCTCCCCATTCCTTCTCGACCATGGTCTCACATTGCCTTAGACTTCATTACCGGTCTGCCTTTGTCTGCGGGGAAGACTGTGATTCTGACGGTTGTCGATAGGTTCTCTAAGGCGGCACATTTCATTCCCCTCGCTAAACTTCCTTCCGCTAAGGAGACGGCACAAATCATTATTGAGAATGTATTCAGAATTCATGGCCTCCCGTTAGACGCCGTTTCAGACAGAGGCCCGCAATTCACGTCACAGTTTTGGAGGGAGTTCTGTCGTTTGATTGGTGCGTCCGTCAGTCTCTCTTCCGGGTTTCATCCCCAGTCTAACGGTCAAGCAGAGAGGGCCAATCAGACGATTGGTCGCATACTACGCAGCCTTTCTTTCAGAAACCCTGCGTCTTGGGCAGAACAGCTCCCCTGGGCAGAATACGCTCACAATTCGCTTCCTTCGTCTGCTACCGGGTTATCTCCGTTTCAGAGTAGTCTGGGTTACCAGCCTCCTCTGTTCTCATCCCAGCTTGCCGAGTCCAGCGTTCCCTCCGCTCAAGCGTTTGTCCAACGTTGTGAGCGCACCTGGAGGAGGGTGAGGTCTGCACTTTGCCGTTACAGGGCACAGACGGTGAGAGCCGCCAATAAACGCAGGATTAAGAGTCCAAGGTATTGTTGCGGCCAGAGAGTGTGGCTTTCCACTCGCAACCTTCCTCTTACGACAGCTTCTCGTAAGTTGACTCCGCGGTTCATTGGTCCGTTCCGTGTCTCCCAGGTCGTCAATCCTGTCGCTGTGCGACTGCTTCTTCCGCGACATCTTCGTCGCGTCCATCCTGTCTTCCATGTCTCCTGTGTTAAGCCCTTTCTTCGCACCCCCGTTCGTCTTCCCTCCCCCCTCCCGTCCTTGTCGAGAGCGCACCTATTTACAAGGTACATAAGATCATGGACATGCGTTCTCGGGGACGGGGTCACCAATACTTAGTGGATTGGGAGGGTTACGGTCCTGAGGAGAGGAGTTGGGTTCCGTCTCGGGACGTGCTGGACCGTTCACTCATCGATGATTTCCTCCGTTGCCGCCAGGATTCCTCCTCGAGTGCGCCAGGAGGCGCTCGGTGAGTGGGGGGTACTGTCATGTTTGTCATTTATTATCATGTCTTGTCCCTGTGCTCCCCATTCTGTTTGTTTCCCTCTGCTGGTCTTATTGGGTTCTTTCCCTCTTTCTATCCCTCTCTCTCCCCCCCCCTCTCACTCTCTCGCTCTCTCTTCTCTCTATCGTTCCGTTCCTGCTCCCAGCTGTTCCTATTCCCCTAATCATCATTTAGTCGTCCCACACCTGTTCCCGATCCTTTCCCCTGATTAGAGTCCCTATTTATTCCTTTGTGTTCCGTTCCTGTCCCGTCGGTTCCTTGTTTAGTATTCACCATGCTGTGATTGCGTTTCGCCCTGTCCTGTCGTGTTTTTGCTGTGATTGTGTATCGCCCTGTCCTGTCGTGTTTTTGCCTTCATCAGATGCTGCGTGTGAGCAGGTGTCTCTGTCTACTACGGCCTGCGCCTACCCGAAGCGACCTGCAGTCTGTGGCCGCTTCTCCAGTTATTCCCCTCTACAGACTAGAGGATTTCTGTTATTCCCTGTTTGGACTTAAATAAACTCTGTTTCTGTTAAGTCGCTTTTGGGTCCTCTTTCACCTGCATGACAGTTTCGGGCACATAGCCTTTAGCTTCACGGTTTGTTTTGTAGTGTTTATTGTTTTGTTCTGCGTCTTTTTTCTAAATAAAGGAATATGTACGCTCACCACGCTGCACCTTGGTCCTCCTCCTTCAACAGCCGTGACAGACTGTTGTGTTTTTGTGGACATTACTGCAGTATTTACTTCAGTGTTTTTTGCGGAAAATACTATAGAATTATTTAGTGAACTGTCATTTACTATAGTATTCTACACATTTCTACATTAAATACTACACACATGATCGAGGAGTACTACAGTGTAGTATAGTATTCTACAGTAAATGACAGTTCACAAAATAATTCTATAGTATGTACTTTAGCATTACATGGTAAACTAGTATTTTTTCATAAGGGAATAAATGAATTAATTATATTGATTGACTCTTTTGATTATTTTTGCTATTCATTTTTTCTAGCATTCTCTCTCATGTGAAGGTGTGAGGAAATATAATCTTCATTCCTCTTTATTCCTTCCCCCTCATTTCTCTCTCACTCTGAACAAGCCTGTACAGTGTTTGCAGAAAGCCCCCTTCTAGATTGAATAGAGAGTACAGTGAGTGTTAACCTTTGGTAGATGTGAGGGTCTCTGCAGGGCACATGTCTATAGAGGTGCTCTCTCCTCAAAACAAACATAGAGGAGGAGCTGTAGGCATCTATCTATTGACAATCTTCTGTTTGGATATGAGGGCTGAGTCACATCTCGAAGTCCACTTTTTCCATTCATCATTGAAAGGAAAGTGGTTTATTCTTAAGCAACTGGTGATGGTGAATAAAAATGGAAGAAGCTCTGTGAAATATTGAATGTGGACAGACGGTGCACTACTCTCTCCATTAGATTATAGATTGCATTCAGATTGCAAGGACAATTTTTGGTCACAACCGTCTTCATCAGACATCGTTGAGGAATCTCATTTGAATGGCTAAGCTTTTATATGTACCTCATTTCAACATGCAAATGATGTACAGAATTCAATATTGTCCAGGCTTCGCTTTGTGCCTATCTTTTCATGCAGGTTGACATTTAATGTTGTGAGTCTTGCCCCGGGAACTGAGCACTTTCCACTAGATGGGCCACCTGCAAAATCATAATTGGCTATATATCGTTAAAATTCATGAAAACTACAAATATATTTTTGGTCTTAATTTAAGGTTAGTGTTAGGCAAAAGGTCAGCAGTGGGGATAAGGTTACGATTCGGGTTTAAAATCAGATTTTATGACTTTGTGGCTGTTCCAGCTAATGACTATTTTGCAGAGCTGCCTCCAGTACACGAGTCATCCCAATAAATGTCAACTAATGAAACGGGTTATACACTGCTGCTTCATCACAAGTCAATCAAGGCTGGTAAAGAGCCACACAACCACTCGAAGAACTCAATCATCAAACAATGATTGAAATGTCAACCCGCCTGGTCTCTACAGCTTTAAAGGCCCAGTGCAGTCAAAAATGTGAATTCCTGTGTTTTATATACACTACATGACCAAAAGTATGTGTATACCTGCTCATCAAACAACTCATTGCAAAATCATTAGCATTAATATGGAGTTGGTCCCCCCTTTGCTGCTATAACAGCCTCCATTCTTCGAGGAAGGCTTTCCACTAGATATTGGAACATAGCTGTGCGGACTTGCTTCCTTTCAGCCATTAGTGCATTAGTGAGGTCAGGTACTGATGTTTGGCGATTAGGCCTGGCTGTTCCAATTCATCCCAAAGGTGTTTGATGGGGTTGAGGTCAGGGCTTTGTGCAGGCCAGTCAATTTCTTCCACACCGATCTCGACAAACCATTTCTGTATGGACCTCGCTTTGTGCATGGGGCATTGCCATGCTGAAACAGGAAAGGGCCTTCCCCAAACTGTCGCCACAAAGCTGGCAGCACTGAATCGTCTAGAATCTCATTGTATGTTGTAGCGTTAAGATTTCCCTTCAGTGGAACTTAGGGGCCCGAACCATGAAAAACAGCCCCAGACCATAATTCCTCCTCTACCAACCTTTACAGTTGGCGCTATGCAATTGGGCAGGTATCGTTCTCCTGGCATCCACGAAACCCAGAGTTGTCCGTTGGACTGCCAGATGGTGAAGCGTGATATATCACTCCAGGGAACGCTTTTCCACAGCTCCAGAGTCCAATGGAGGCAAGCTTTACACCACTCCAGCTGACGCTTGGCATTGCGCATGGTGTTCTTAGACTTGTGTGCAGCTGCTCGGCCATGGATACCCATTTCATGAAGCTTCTGACGAACAGTTCTTGAAGTTGCTTCCAGAGGCAATTTGGAACTCGGTAGTGAGTGTTGCAACTGAGTTACAAGCTTCAGTACTCGGCTGTCCCGTTTTGGTGAGCTTGTGTGGCCTACCTTTGAGCAGTTGTTGCTCCTAGACGTTTCCACTTCACAGTAGCAGCACTTACAGTTGACCGGGGCAGGGCAGAAATTTGACGAATCGACTTGTTGGAAAAGTGGCATCCTATGACGGTGCCACACAGAGTTCTACTGCCAATGTTTGTCTTTGGAGATTTGCAATGGCCGTGTGCTCGATTTTATACACCTTTAAGCAACGGTGTGGCTGAAATAGCCAAATCCACTAATTTGAAGGGGTGTCCACATAGCTTCGGTCATGTAGTGTATTTATTTCTACACTATGAGGTTGGATAATGCCTTTTTAGTGTAAGAGCTGTTTAAAAAGACCGCCTGACATTTCAGCCTGTTTTGGTGGGATGGAGTTTTGGCCTGCCTGGTGATATCACTAGGTGGTAAATGAGTTAATAGATCAATAATACCCGTTACACACACAGAACAATAGCAGCAATATATAATTTTTAAAAGTGCTAATTCAGAAGCATCTGTACCTTTTCAGACAGCATAATTCTGCTCTGGCATATAATGTTCTTATCACGTTTCAGGTAAGACCCAAATACAGACTGTTGAAGTAACCATGTTTATTACAGCAACAGGGGCAGGCAAACGACAAGTCAAGGCAGGCAGGGGTCGATAATCAAGGGTAGTGGGGCAACGGTACTGGACGTCAAGCAGGCTCAGGGTTAGGGCAGGCAGAAAAGGTCAAAACCGGAAGAATCAATAGACAGGAACAGAGGGAAAAAAACTGGTAGGCTTGACGAAACAAAACGAACTGGTAACAGACAGAGAAACCAGGTATAAGTACCCAGGGGATAATGGGGAAAATGGGCGACACCCGAGGGAAGTGACAGATCAGGGTGTGACAGTTCTATTGTTTCCCTGACAACTTTAAACGTTGCTGATTGATGTGCTGCTGTGTTGTTTTTTATGCTATTTTTTATATTAGGGTAACTAGATTTGTTTTGTTTTCTACTAAATGTATTGGTAAGTCATTGTACAATTGAAGATGGAAGTTTACATACACTTAGGTTGGAGTCATTAAAACTCATTTTTCTAACACTCCACAAATTTCTTGATAACAAATTATAGTATTGTCAAGTCGGTTAGGACATCTACTTCGTACACGACACAAGTCATTTTTCCAACAATTATTTACAGACATTATTTCTTACAACTTATAATTCACTGTATCACAATTCCAGTGGGTCAGAAGTTTACATACACTAAGTTGACTGGCTTTAGAAGCTTCTGATAGGCTAACTGACATCATTTGATTCAATTGGAGGTGTACCTGTGGATGTATTTCAAGGCCTAGCTTCAAACTCAGTGCCTCCATCATGGGAAAAGCAAAAGAAATCAGCCAAGACCTCAGAAATAAATTTGTAGACCTCCACAAGTCTGGTTCATCCGTGGGAGCAATTTCCAAATGCCTGAAGGTACCACGTTCATCTGTACAAACAATAGTATGCAAGTCTGAACACCATGGGACCACGCAGCCGTCATACCGCTCAGGAAGGACTCGTGTTCTGTCTCCTAGAGATGAACATGCTTTGGTGCAAAAAGTGCAAATCAATCCCAGAATAACAGCAAAGGACCCTGTGAAGACGCTGGAGGAAACAGGTACAAAAGTATCTATATCCACAGTAAAATGAGTCCTATATCGACATAACCTGAAAGGCCGCTCAGTAAAGAAGAAGCCACTGCTCCAAAACCGCCATAAAAAAAGCCAGAATACAGTTTGCAACTGCACTTGGGGACAAAGATTGTACTTTTTGGAGAAATGTCCTCTGGTCTGATGAAACAAAAATAGAACTGTTTGGCCATAATGACCATCATTATATTTGGGGAAAAAAGGGGGGGGCCCGGAGAACACCATCGCAACTGTGAAGCACGTGGGTGGCAGCATCATGTTTTGGAGGTGCTTTGCTACAGGAGGAACTGGTGCACTTCACATTTTGTATTTTTTTTAAACCTTACAGACAAACAAACGTGTCATAGCTTAGGTGCTTTCAAGACACCACATTCCATAAATCTGAAAGGGGCATAAGAACAAGAGCTCCAAACCTCTCTGCCAATAAGAGCTAGTTTTCAGTTTTCCCCTCCCCGATGAATCGGACCCCTCCCAGACAGTCCTAGTAAAATGCTTTCTTGAGAAATTGCTCTTTGCAAAGAAGCTATTTTTGTTTCTTTTTGACCATTTTAATTGAAAACCGTAAGGTACTTAATTGTTACCCAGAAATGGTTTGATATTGAGATTAAAACGTCTGCATTGGACCTTGAACACCAACCTTGTAGGCATGGCCCTAACTTGTGTGCTCTCTGTCACCTCTGGCCACATGGCAAATGGCCAGTTGAGAGGACAAAATGTCTCTCTCTTGCACACAGTATCCAGTAGACTGACTATTGTAATGTCTAATAGGATAATATTACTGCAGCCATGTTTGGTATCTATCTGCATCTCTGATGATATCTATATGGATGAAGATGTCTGTGGTTACCCTTAGTTACGCAGAGTGAACTTGACGACACTGTATGCAAGGATCTCTTTTGTCCCCTCAGGAATGCTGTCTCAATCTCTATTCTAGCCAGACCACCTTTCTTAGAGGATGTTGGCTGGTTTAATCTGATTGCATATCTTAATTTTTCTTATCTTTGGTTTGGTCTGTGATTGGTCAAAAACTGATTTTGAATATAAACAAGTCAGATCTGGAAGAAATGGAATCAAAATATTTTCTTCACTCTCTTGCACCAGTTATCCGCTCTGCAGAAAGGTTGTATGGACATGTCTCGACCTTCTTGACCTTTGTGCTGTTGTCTGTGCCCAATAATGTTTTACCATGTTTTGTGCTGCTACCATGTTCTTCTTCTGCCATGTTGTGTTGCTACCATGTTGACATGTTGTGTTGCTACCATGTTGTTGATATGTTGTGTTGCTACCATGTTGACATGTTGTGTTGCTACCATGTTGTTGATATGTTGTGTTGCTACCATGCTGTTGATATGTTGTGTTGCTACCATGTTGTTGATATGTTGGGTTGCTACCATGTTGTTGATATGTTGTGTTGCTACCATGCTGTTGATATGTTGTGTTGCTACCATGTTGTTGATATGTTGGGTTGCTACCATGTTGTTGATATGTTGTGTTGCTACCATGCTGTTGATATGTTGTGTTGCTACCATGTTGTTGATATGTTGTGTTGCTACCATGTTGTTGATATGTTGTGTTGCTACCATGTTGTTGATATGTTGTGTTGCTACCATGTTGTTGATATGTTGTGTTGCTACCATGTTGTTGATATGTTGTGTTGCTACCATGCTGTTGATATGTTGTGTTGCTACCATGTTGTTGATATGTTGTGTTGCTACCATGTTGTTGATATGTTGTGTTGCTACCATGTTGTTGATATGTTGTGTTGCTACCATGCTGTTGATATGTTGTGTTGCTACCATGCTGTGTTGTTGTCTTAGGTCTCTTTTTATGTGGTGTTGTAACGTCTTTCTTGTCATGATGTGTATTTTGTCCTATATTTCGATTTTATTTTTAATTCCTGCCCCCGTCCCTGCAGGAGGCCTTTTTTCTTTTGTTCTTAACTGACTTGCCTCGTTAAATAAAGGTTAAATAAAATAAATAAAAACATCTCTCTTGTAGGCTGCTTGGCCTTCGGCATGAGTCAGCCTGTTATGTTCATTATTTGCTTTGTAACTGTGAGGTCTTCATGCCTAGAATAATGCCGTGTAAAGCTTTTAAAAATTGTATTTCACCTTTATTTAACCAGGTAAGCTAGTTGAGAACAAGTTCTCATTTGCAACTGCAACCTGGCCAAGATAAAGCATAGCGGTTCGACACATACAACAACACAGAGTTACACGTGGAATTAACAAAACATACAGTCAATAATACATTAGAAAAAAAAGTAAACAAAGTCTATATACAGTGAGTGCAAATTAGATCAAATAAGGGAGTTAAGGCAATAAATAGGCCATGGTGGCGAAGTAATTACAATATGGCAATTAAACACTGGAATGGTAGATGTGCAAAAGATGGATGTACATGTAGAGATACTGTGGTGCAAAAGGAGCTAAATAAATAAATCCCTTATGGGGATGAGGTAGATAGATAGGCTGTATACAGATGGGCTATGAACAGGTACAGTGACCTGTGAGCTGCTCCGACAGCTGGTTCTTAAAGCTAGTGACGGAGATGGGAATCTCCAGCTTCAGTGATTTTTGCAGTTTGTTCCAGTCAGTGGCAGCAGAGAACTGGATGGAAAGGCGACCAAAGGGGGAATTGGATTTGGGGGTGAGATTTTCCTGCTGGAGCGTGTGCTACGAGTGGGTGCTGCTATGGTGACCAGCGAGCTGAGATAGGGCAGGGCTTTACCTAGCAGAGACTTGTAGATAACCTGTAGCCAGTGGGTTTGGCGACGAGTATCAAGCGAGGGCCAGCCAACGAGAGCGTACAGGTCGCAGTGGTGGGTAGTATATGGGGCTTTGGTGACTAAACGGATGGCACTGTGATAGACTACATCCAGTTTGCTGAGTAGAGTGTTGGAGGCAATTTTATAGATGACATCGACAAAGTCAAGGATCGGTGGGATGGTCAGTTTTACGAGGGTATGTTTGGCAGCATGAGTGAAGGATGCTTTGTTGCAAAATAGGAAGCCAATTCTATATTTAACTTTTGATTGGAGATGCTTAATGTGAGTCTGGAAGGAGAGTTTACAGTCTAACCAGACACCTAGGTATTTGTAGTTATCCACGTATTCTAAGTCAGAGCCGTTCAGAGTAGTGATGCAGGATGGGCGGGCATGTGCGGGCAATGATCGGTTGAATAGCATGCATTTAGTTTTATTTGCGTTTAAGAGCAGTTGGAGGCCATGGAAGGAGAGTTGCATGGCATTGAAGCTCGTCTGCAGGTTAGTTAACACAGTGTTCAAAGAAGGGCCAGAAGTATACAGAATGGTGTTGTCTGCGTAGAGGTGGATTAGAGAATCACCAGCAGCAAGAGCGACATCATTGATGTATACAGAGAAGAGAGTCGGCCCGAGAATTGAACCCTGTGGCACCCCCATAGGTCCGGAAAACACACTGAGCTCTATCAGAGAAGTAGTTGGTGAACCAGGTGAGGCAATCATTTGAGAAACCAAGACTGTTGGGTCTGCCAATAAGAATGTGGTGATTGACAGAGTCGAAAGCTTTGGCCAGGTCGATGAATACAGCTGCACAGTAATGTCTCTTATCGATGGCGGTTATGATATCGTTAAGGACCTTGAGCGTGGCTGAGGTTTACCCATGACCAGCTCGGAAACCAGATGGCATAGCGGAGAAGGTACGATGTGATTTAAAATGGTCAGTAATCTGTTTGTTAACTTGGCTTTCGAAGACCTTAGAGATGCAGGGTAGGATAGATATAGGTCTGTAGCAGTTTGGGACTAGAGTGTCTCTCCCTTTGAAGAGGGGGATGACCGCGGCAGCTTTCCAATCTTTGGGAATCTCAGACGATATGAAAGAGAGGTGAACAGGCTGGTAACAGGTTGCAACAATTTCGGCAGATAATTTAAGAAATAGGGTCCAGAATGTCTAGCCCGGCTGATTTGTAGGGGTCCAGATTTTGCAGCTCTTTCAGAACATCAGCTATCTGGATATGGGTGTAGGAGAAATGGTGGGGGCTTGGGCGGGTTTCTGTGGAGGGTGCCGGGCAGTTGATCGGGGTAGGGGTAGCCAGGTGGAAAGCATGGCCAGCCGTAGAGAAATGCTTATTGAAATTCAATTATAGTGGATTTGTCGGTTGTAACAGTGTTTCCTAGCCTCAGCGCAGTGGGTAGCTGGGATGAGATGCTCTTATTCTCCATGGACTTTACAGTGTCCCAGAACTCTTTTGAGTTTATACTGCAGGATGCAAATTTCTGTTTTAAAAAAGCTAGCCTTAGCTTTCTTAACTGCCTGTGTATATTGGTTCCTAACTTCCCTGAAAAGTTGCGTATCACAGGGGCTATTCGATGCTAATGCAGAATGCCACAGGATGTTTTTGTGCTGGCCAAGGGCAGACATGTCTGGAGTGAACCAAGGGCTGTATCTATTCCTGGTTCTCCATTTTTTGAATGGGGCATGCCTATTTAAGGGGTGAGGAAGGCACTTTTAAAGAATAACCAGGCATCCTCTACTGTCGGGATGAGGTCAATGTCGTTCCAGGATACCCCGGCCAGGTCGATTAGAAAGGCCTGCTCGCAAAAGTGTTTTAGGGAGCGTTTGACAGTGATGAGGGGTGGTCGTTTGCTCGCAGACCCATTACGGATGCAGGCAATGAGGCAGTGATCGCTGAGATCGTGGTTGAAAACAGCAGTGTATTTGGAGGGTGAGTTAGTTAGGATGATATCTATGAGGGTGCCCAAGTTTACGGATTTGGGTTAGATAAATTGTGTGAGATTGAGGGCATCAAGCTTAGATTGTAGGATGGCCGGGGTGTTAAGCATGTCCCGGGTTAGGTCACCTAGCAGCACGAGCTCAGAAGATAGATGGGGGGCAATCAATTCATATATGGTATCGAGGGCACAGCTGGGGGCAGAGGGTGGTCTATAGCAAGCGGCAACGGTGAGAGACTTGTTTCTGGAAAGGTTCATTTTTAGAAGTAGAAGCTCAAATTGTTTGGGTACAAATCTGGATAGTAAGACAGAACTCTGCAGGTTATCTTTGCAGTAAATTGCAACACCGCCCCCTTTGGCAGTTCTATCTTGTCGGAAAATGTTATAGTTAGGAATGGAAATTTCAAGGTTTTTGGTGGTCTTCCTAAGCCAGGATTCAGACACGGCTAGGACATCCGGATTGGTGGAGTGTGCTTGGGCAGTGAATAAAACAAACTTGGGGAGGAGGCTTCTAATGTTAACATGCATGAAACCAAGGCTTTTCCGGTTGCAGAAGTTAACAAATGAGAGCGCCTGGGGGATGGGAGTGGAGGTAGACACTGCAGGGCCTGGATTAACCTCTACATCACCAGAGGAACAGAGGAGGAGTAGGATAAGGGTATGGCTAAAGGCTAACAGAACTGGACGCCTAGTAAGTTCAGAACAGAGAGTAAAAAGAGCAGATTTCTGGGCACGGTAGAATATATTCAAGGCATAATGTTCCGACAAAGGTAAAGTAGGATGTGAATACAGTGGGGGTAAACCTGTGCATATAGTGATAATGAGAGAGCTATTGTCGCTAGAAATAGCATTTAAACCAGGGGATGTCACTGCGTGTGTGGGGGGGTGGAACTAAATTGTTAGCTGAGGCGTGTTAAGCAGTGCTAGAGGCTCTACAGTGAAATAAAACAATAGTTACAAACCAGAACAGCAATCGACACGGCATGGTGACGTTAGCGAAAGGCATGCGTAGCCTGGTGATCATACAAGTCCAGTGCGTGGCTTCAGGCAGCTAGCGGCACGGGGCTAGCAGGCTAACAGAAAGGCCTTAGAGGCCTGACGCGATGGAGGGATGACGCGACGGAGGGAAGTCTGTTGTGGCCCCCTCGTGCAGTTACATCAGCGGACGGATCAGCAGGGCTCCGTGTGGTAAACCAGGACAATTGGCTAAATATGTATAGTGGCCGAAGAAATACGTCTGAAGGGCCTCATAAGTCAGCAGTCCAATGTGTTTTAGATAGCTAGCAGGCTGCAGATTAGTGGCTGTGTGTTCAGTGGTCGTTAGCTGCTATAATTCCAGGTGGAAAAAAAAGGAAAAAAATCATAATAAAGATGTACAAAAAAAATAAAAAATAGCGGTAGGAATCCGGAGATATCGAGAAGAATAAGTCCGACTAGGTCTGGTTTGAGTCGCGCTGTACAGACTGGCGAGAGTTGTCCGGGATAAAGGTAGCTGATGACCGCAAGCAAAGGATAGCTGACTGCTAGCTAGTGGCTTCAGAATGTAATTCGATGGGCCTCGTAAGCCAAGCTTGTTAATGCTTTGTAACTGTGATATCTTCATGTCTAGAATAATTATTTGTAAAGCTTGTTAATGCTTTGTAACTGAAGCATTATACTTTGTGTTTTAATTCATTTTATAACGTTATTAAATATTTGCCTTTGACATGGACAATTCTTATTCCTTTCTTGGCTTTTCTATGACTGTAACTCAGCTATAGTATATGTGTATTTTTATCATCTTTATGGAGATATTCAGTTTAATAGATTTTGATCATATTAAATGCATGGTCTTATTATGGGTCGCATGTGTGAGATACTGTATATAATAAATATTACCCCACTACAACCACACCAAAATGACTTCCCCCTGTGGTTAAACCATGTAGTAATTATCTGTTCATGTTGGATTTATACAATTAGGAAATGTAAGTACGTCAGCAGCCTTTCCTGTAATGGATGAGAAAGTGGCTAGTCTGGGGGCAAAATGGAAATTGAGTTTTTGTTTCGTAGCCTCAAGACTCACTCTTGCTGTATTCTGAAAGGGAAGCTAAGCCACCGAAATAAAAACACTGCTCTTAATGAAACAGCCACTAATGCACATTGCCATTGCAAAAGGAAAGAGCAAATTGGCCATTTAATTGAATGAGGTAAATCACTTTCAACTCATGAGCAGGAAATCCATTAAAGGTCCCTCTGAATACAGCTACAATCATTAGCACAGGCTTATTGGTGCAGCTTCTCTTCTCTCACACATTAAGTACATTTCCAGTACGGCTTCTGGGTTGAGAAACTTCCTGACCTGAATTCTTGTTGATGTCAAATAAAGATGTTCTTTTTTTGCTGTACTTTTACCCCTTTTTTGTGATATCCAATTGGTAGTTACAGTCTTGTCCCATTGCTGTAACTCCCCTACGGACTCGGGAGAGACGAAGGTCGAGAGCCATGCGTCCTCCAAAACATTACCCTGCCAAGCCGCACTGCTTCTTGACACACTGCTCACTTAACCCGGAAGCCAGGCGCACCGACGTGTCAGAGGAAACACAGTCCAGCTGGCGCCCGAAGTCAGTTTGGAGGCGCCCGGCCCGCCACAAGGAGTTTCTATAGTGCGATGGGACAAGGAAATCCCACCCGGCCAAACCCTCCCCTAACCCGGGCGACGCTGGGCCAATTGTGCGCCGCCTCGTGGGTCTCCCAGTCGCGTCTAGGCTGTGGAGTGACCTTAGACCGCTGCGCCACTCGGGAGGCTAAAGAGGATATTCTTGACAATAGAAATGTATTATGGTTGAAGGAGGGCACAGGATTTAAACATTTACTCTTCAAGTGGATATGGATATGGATACTGAAAAGCCATTAGGTTGTCCCAAGTGCTTACACATAAACTTTGCAGTACAGTCACAGGCTCTGTCCCCAATGGCACCCTATTCCCTCTATACTAGTACACTACTTTTGACCAGAGCCTTATGGGGCATGGTGAAATGTAGTGCATTATATAGGGAATAGGGTGTCATTTAGGATGAAGACACAGTCACACTGTCCCCATGCTAGATCATATTCTCCCTAGGCAAATAAACACTGTCCATTATGTGTCATAGCAAGGTAACTAATGGGCTGTTGTGTGTGTCATTAATATGGTATCTTGATTCTTGTGACAATGTTTAATGATTCAGATGATTAACTATGGATATGTGACTCTCACATTATGTCATAGGTAAATAAATGCATACTGGTATTTGGGAGGATATATTCTGAAAAAATACAGTGTTCCCACTGGTTGTATAGGCTATTACCTAAAGCTACTTAAATGTTGTGGCGTTTGATGTACATTGTTGTTATGTTCATTGACATTACATGATTATTATCATGACACAAAGCCTTTCCCTTTCTGGTTTGGATGCAGTCTACAACATATACCTGGCCATTCATGTGACCCAGGCACCATTAGGAATATAATGGGCTAATAACTCATGCACTAGCAGTGCAGAGGTTCCTAGTATTTTCATTATTGGCACCCTGAATTATGTTTACAAAAAAAATATGTGAAATTGATCAAATGTGAAATAGGGCTCCCTGGGGGAAAATGTTGGGAACCCCTGCCATAACCAATACCCTTCTAATTCACTACAGTCATTTTATAGTGCCTAACCGGTTCCAAATGGGGGAAAATGTTGGGAACCCCTGACATAACCAATACCCTTCTAATTCACTACAGTCATTTTATAGAGCCTAACCGGTTCCAAATGGGGGAAAATGTTGGGAACCCCTGACATAACCAATACCCTTCTAATTCACTACAGTCATTTTATAGAGCCTAACCGGTTCCAAATGGCAAAAGTGAAATCAATACCGGTACCCTTATCTCTTCTCTCTCCTAACTGGATTTTGTCTTCCACTCTCCCAATTTATTCTTTCTCTCTTCTTCCTCCCTCCTCATCACTTCCTGTTTTGCTCTATCCATCACTTTCACTCCATTTCCCCTCAGGTTCCCTAAAGACATTCATAATGAGCTGTACAGTAAAGAGCTGGGGTGCAGAATGGGTGGGAAATAGGTGTGGGAGGAGGGGGAAGAGAGGGTGATTTCCCAGAATCATCATCAGTCAATACCTAGGCTATCACAATTCATGGCCCCTGTCCAATGCCCAAACACTGATAATCACCCGTGCCTGGAAATTCTCGCCAGCCTACGCACAGGCATTGTGGTTTACGGAAAGCACAGGTATGCAGAACTGATGAATGGCCTGCTGCCATATGAGATGAGTGGTCATAAATATAATTGTGGGAGGACAGGTGGACGTATCAAACTTGGATGCTGAGCAACAAAGTAATCAGGGAAGTTGTGCTTATAACTTATTTGGTAATTTCCTGACAGTATTTTGTGCACCATCAAAATGTGAAAATAGCGTAGCCTACCGGATGATTGGATGTTATGGTGGGAGGGAATGATAAAAAGGAAAAGACGTTCCGGTGTACGTTCGGCTATTGAATAATAGCCTATTCACATTGATGTTCTATTTCCTGCAGTTTGGCTACTACGGTGTTGTAGGGGGGACATACAGAACAGTGGACGTACAGGGCATTGTATTAGACATGCAGAGGGCCTAGAAACCTATGCAACATTAGTGGATGATAATGAGGAACAGAGAAATCAGAGGTTATTAGACAGTTTCAAGGAAAACTAAATTACATTTCTAAATAAATTACCATTTTCATTTTTCTGTTCCTAAAAAAATAGAAATCATTCCTGTTTTGAGTTCAGGAGTTTCTCATCTGCCTGAGCAACTCAGTGAGCCTGAAAAACAAAGACAAAAAAGGATGAAACAGTTCACAACATCATCTTCTTAATATTCTGTGTTGACAATATGTGTTGCAACAATATTAGAGAACTGGAATGCAGAATAACAGTACAACAGTGACTAGTAATGCTTACAGGCTCCTTCTCCTTTCCTCTGCCCCTCTCTCAGTGCTCTCCAGAGTCCATGGAAGCAGTCGGTTCCTCCAGTCTTCTTCCTCCCACCTGTAGCAGTGGAGCCCCAGGATATATGGATTCCAATTTGCATAAAGTCCAGTGACGTTCCTTGAGGGCTGTTGTGGTATCGGCTTGAGGGGGGATATACACGGCCCCACTATATTCAAAGAGAATTATCTTGGGAGATAATACGGTCGGCATTTGATTGTGAGGTATTCTAGGTCGGATGAACAAAAGGACTTGAGTTTGTGTATGTTATCACCGCCGGCCTTCTTTTTCCAGCATAGGCATACTCATCACCATAGGGAATCCCATGGGTTCCTTCTTGCCAAGGTCATTAAGGTAAAAAACAACAAAAAAAACTCTCAATTGAGATCCGGTTATTTAAATATAGTTCAGATGGCCCTCTCTGTCATACAGAACTCAACTTTTATCCATACAGTTTGATCACGCAGTACTGCGACGTTATTCAAGCAAAATTGGAGAGAAGAAAACGAAGGGGCACATCAGAAGAATGACATGCAAACGTTTTGGATACTTTACAATACAATGCAATAGGCCAACTGATTGATAATTTAATAGCCAAAATTGTGCAAAGTATTTTGATCATAAAATAAAATATGTTTTGCAAACAACATTTTTTTCTGCATTTCTATTGTTCTTCATTTAAAGTGCCAACCAATTGTGGTTTGGCTGGAACAAAAGCCTACACACTCTCTCCGGTGTTTAGCTCTACTGCCGTTTTGCAGAGGGATTGTCATCTCTCTTGGAGACATAGCATAGGCCTATTGTTTAAAAAAAATGTTTATAAACACATTTTCTCTAGAACAAGGCCAAACAGATTTATGTTATAGAACACGACTGTAAAGAGATAGAGATATGCAGATTAGAAATATGCTGAGCAAACGGATTAGGTGCGTTGATTGAAGGGGGTGAAGGGGGAACGTCAAATTCAAATCGAGAAGATAATCTGTACCGGCTCACATTTAAACAAAGCATCGTCCAGAAACATTGCCATACATTTTTTTTATTTTATCATGAATGGAATTTTTAAAACCAAACGAATGGCCCACTATCTACCCGGTTTTAATCGGTGGGCGTCCAAAATGAACGCTTCGCAAATACTGAAATACATGAAGTATGTTTCCACAATCGCAGCAATTGGTCAGTATGGCAAATGTATGGGCGGGGTCATATACGTCAAATGGCATTACGAGTCTTTCATTGGTTAAATCCTTTAAAGGACCCTGCTGTTACTGGTCAAAATATGTTGCGCTGCCATTGGTTTATATTACAAACACCGACAGTTTTGAAAACTGCATTTTACTTCAGAAAGCACGCTAACTTCAACGCAAGGCATCAGTCTTTGCTCTAGCTACATTTTTCTTCAAAGAGGTAAATCAAGTTACTATATCGAATTCTGGAGCGACCATGTGTGTTTGTTAATCTGTTTTTAATGCATGGTACGTTTAAAGTACATTTTAATGTTTTGTTGCATGCATCTCTAGCCAAGGGATCCACTATTTGCTTTCAATCGAAACCCAGATGGCTAGTAGGCAGCCAAATATTGATTTACTTGCAGACGTGTGTTGATTAAATAATTTACAAAACAGCCGTGGCATTTAGGCATTTAGGGTCCAGTTGATTACGTTATCTAGCTGGTGTTAGATGTGCGATTCGTTTTGATCAGTGTTCATTAGTGTTCATTGTTTGTTTTAATGTGACTTTTACCTCTTCTAACATTAGAGCCCGCACATTGTTACAATGATGCAAGGGGACGACGGTGCCCAGCTCCAGTGCAGTGTCGTGGTGGAGCGCCTGAACTCCTCTGGCCAGGCCACCAAACGCCAAGTCATCCGGAAGGCAGCTGTTCTTCTCGGTCGCAACGAGTTCCAGGAGATAATCCTGCGCGTGCACAACGGCAAAGTGCCCGAAAGTTACACGCTCAAAGAGTTCCAGCTTTTTACCCGGTTTGCTAAGGATGGCAAGTGCACCGTTAAACTGCTCCCCGAAAACGTCCAAGTGCTCATCTCTGACTGCCCGCCCCACCTACTAAACATTTTCCTGAAGACCTTGAGTATCAAACACCAGGCCTGGCAGACTAGCAAACCTATGACAGACCGAGAGAAGCTGAAAGCCTGTCTGCCCCGCAGCTTCGAGACCATCAGCCCATTACAGCAGAAGGATGTACAGAAGGCCAATGAGCTGAGGAGCAAAGTGAATGCACCAGTGCTCTCTAAAGGTCTGGTAGTGAGGACTGGTAATAAGATGTCTGGAGGACCACAGGGACAGCAGGTTAAGAGACAAAGGACGGACTGTGACTCTAGCCCAGTGAGTTGAGTTCATAGCCTCAGTGACTTTGTCATTGCTCCCCAAGCTGATATTCAACCTGGTTTGCACTTAACGACCCTGGTGGTGGGAATGCATTGCATGCTGTTCAGCCTAGTCTGTTTATCACTGGTTTGGTTTCGTTAGATATAAGATTGGTTTGATGTCCAACATTTTGTTAGTTGTTAGGCTAGTCCTTGAAGTTGTTATTATTATGCTCCATCTTCAGTTGAAGGCACTCCACCCAAGCAAAAAGCCCACCCTGTCTCTACCGGCGGCACGGAAGTTGAACAAAGAACAAGCCGCTGTCCTCAGTGCTGTGTTGAGTGGGAAGAATGTTTTCTTCACTGGTAGTGCAGGTATCTACCTTCCATTCCAAGCTGAAGTCATTACTTTCATTGTATGAGTTTGATTCATACAATGACTCATACATTCAGGACCCCCACATAGTGTTTTTGGCTATTCAAGACTGTTCTGTCTTTTTGTTCAGGCACAGGGAAGTCCTTCCTGTTGAAGAGGATTGTGGGCTCTCTGCCGCCCAAGAGCACCTACGCCACGGCCAGCACGGGCGTGGCAGCGTGTCACATCGGGGGGACCACACTACACAACTTTGCAGGTTAGTCACCACACCACCGAATAAGAGTGAGCTGTCTGTCTAGAAATGGCAGTCTCAACTCTAACAGTTGTTTCAATTGACACATTTGATAGTCCCCGTAGTTAGCTTCACAAAATGGTTTACTGCCGGTTACCAGAACTGTACTGGGAGCCTTTAGTGGAGGGTTGGCTGAACACCCTCATCTCGCTATCTTTCACTTTCTCTATTTCCTTGTCTCATTCCCACCTCTAACCTTTTCTTACCCCATTCTTGTCTCAGGTATCGGGTCAGGCTCAGCCCCTCTGGAGCAGTGTATAGAGCTGGCCCAGAGGCCCGGGGTCCTGCAGCACTGGACTAGCTGTCGCCACCTCATCATCGACGAGATCTCCATGGTTGAGGCCCAGTTTTTCGACAAGCTGGAGGCAATAGCAAGGTAATAGAACCACCACCCACTCGCACCCTATAGAATTTAGTGTTGTATTATATAATTAAGTTTATGGGCTGAATCCGATCTTCAGAAATGCCAGTCCCATTGATTCAATACACAATTGTAAGAATTATGTACACGTATCAACCGACCTGTTTCCATTAGAGTTCATTGTGTGTAATTCTGCTATGATTTCTTCCATTGACATGTCGTTGCTCCAGGTGTCTGAGGAGGTCCACAGAGCCGTTTGGAGGAATCCATCTGATAGTGTGTGGGGACTTCCTCCAGCTGCCCCCGGTCTCCAAGGAAAAGGACAAGGCCGCGTTCTGCTTCCAGGTCAGAAAGCCTGGTGATAATGGTGACATGTCATGATAATGCTCCACTGACTCCCACCTTGAGCTTTTCTCATTACAGCATGTCAGTCTCTAGCCATGTTGGGATTCTAACACAGAAGCTTGCGTACATCATGTGAATAATTAATGCATTACTAGTATCACTGACAGATTTGGGGTAAACCTTTGAGTTATGTTTAACTTGTATAGTATTTCAAGTTTGTGTCTAAGATGATACCTGATATGATGAAGAGCGCACCATACATTGAAAATGCTGACCTCTTGTTGACCTCTAGTCTAGAAGCTGGCGGAAGTGCATCCATCTGAACATGGAGCTGACTGAGGTGCGCAGACAGACTGACCAGTCTTTCATCTCCCTCCTGCAGGCAGTGAGGGTGGGCAGGTACAGTACGCTGAGCAGTGGACAATAGGCAGCCATTTTGGATGTATGTTCTGGGCTTTTTCAATGGGTGTATCTCAATAGTCTGATGCAGCTTCCTCTCCTTGTCACATGAAATGCAAGAATGGTAAAATTCATGCTTTCACAAAATGACTTGGAACGAGAGGAGAGAGCCACTTTATAGACTGTTGCGAAGCACCAGTGTGCCACCAACCAACTGATATCCATGGTCTTATGACAAAATGCCAGTTCTACAGTATACCATATAGAGTTTGAGCAATTTAGTAAAATGGCATCCTAATCATGCAATATTCTAAATCATTGTATTTTCAATGTCCATCATTAAATCCCAGAGTCACAGAGGAAGTCACTGCCAAGTTGATAAAGAGCGCCTATCACAAGATCGAGCGGGATGGTATCCTGGCAACCAGGCTTTGCACTCACAAGGACGATGTAGAGCTCACTAATGACAACAAGCTCCAGCAGCTGCCAGGTTTGGTGTTTTTTCTTTATTTTTGATCATTTTAATGACTTATCGCCTACAGTTCTTCCGTTGTTGTGAAACAAACTGTTGCCTTGAGGCAAGTGACAATTGGCCATTATTGTATGTCTCAGGCTTGAGTCAGCTCCTGACAGGGCCGGTCCAAGCCTCTAAGTGACTGAAGCGACTGCTTAGGGCCCCATGAACACTAGGAGGTCCCAGACCAAAGCATTTTCTAAATAAGCCACTGATTTTTAGTCACTCACTCAGATATATTAACATGGTCTAAGTCATGGCAAAATGTTTTGAATGGCAGGGAATTATTTTGATTCATCTTTGCTGTCAAGAGCAGTGGAGACCACAAATGTTTTGCTCGCTAGGTGGGGGGGGGACAAGTTTCGCTTAGGGCCCCAAAAATGGCTGCCTCATGACCATACAGGACCTTGAGGGTCGCGCTTCCAAGGGTGTTTTTGGGTGCTTACACAATTAGCAGGCCATTTCAGGAATTTGGGGTCGTAAAAAAAATGCAGTGATTTAAATTATTGTTATCACAACTTTCATTAACAGGTCCCGATCATCATAAAGGCAAAAATATCTGGCATATCTAAAACCGTGACAGCCCAGATGGAGAAATTGTACAATGATTGCTCTGCGAGTACAAAGTGCATGCTCTCAAACACATGGCTTTAAGATTGTTGGCCGTCTATGAACACGCTGTCATGCATCACTGCAACGAGCCGTCACATTGATTAGAAGTAGGACATGAAGTCTCACGTACTGAGAACTTGGAGAGGCTCACAACCACCTGAAATTACATATCTTTGTTGCTGAGTAGGTGAGGGACTGCAGTAAGGTGAGTGCCATCTAGTTGGTAGGTACCCAGAACTGCTGTATATTGAACTGCATTTACCCCTAGAGGTCATACATGAGCGTATTAGATTTTGAATTTGTCATTTTGAAAAATAAATAAAAAATCAGTTCATTTTTGGAGAAAAAAAGGCAGTTTATAGTTAAGTGAAATTGTACATTTGGCACATCTCAAGCGTAGACACACCATGTGATTAAGTAAGCTAGAACAAATGAAAAGACGGTCTTGTTTTTGATTGTGAACTCAGTCATGTGCTGCCCTTGTTACTGGGCAACCTGTGGTGAGTGTTTGCCTGCAGCTACCATGAGTGCCCTCTGTCGTGCTGGTTTCAACGGTCATGGAGTCTTACTGAGATGAAAATAGAAAGTAGGGTTGTCACTTGCAAAAACATTTGGTGTGAACAATTTCTACCCAAATTGCTCAAAACAAAATCAACATCCATGTGCTGCTTTTGTTAGGAGACCACATGTCCTCTGTCTGTGACTCAAAGTAAAATACTATATTGTAGCTGTTTGCTGCCTACAGACTTTAGGTTACGGATCTGGGACCTCCTGCGTGCCGTGTTGTGAAGGTGGACTCTAATAGTAAGCCCTCTGTTAGCATGTCTCTCAGTGAGCTATTAAACAGGAAGAGGGTAACCAATACTGAGTTAAATAGGCTGCAGAAAGTGATGTAATATCAGGCGAGCTAAACAGATGTGCATGGACAACATTTGAAAAACGTGGTTCTAATCATTTAGGCTCGGGATGGTATGAAAACTGTGGGGTTGCAGGACAAAAGTAAGGATTTTTTAAAATTTATTTTGGCATTGGATGTGTTAATTCTGACAGTCAACTGGTACAGGTGTAAGCTGTCAAGAGCCTGTGGCACACAGCCCTTGCCAATCGTCACCTGGTTTCCCCTCTCCTGCTGAGCAATTTGACCTTTATTTGTTTAAATTGCGTATTAAGTCTACTGGGATCCATGTTGCCAAGGACAACCACTCAAAGGTTTTTAATAACTACAGACCAGTCACCAAGGGCTAGACAATAGTCAATCATGGTGCCAAAATGATTGTAATTGGCTAAATTCAGCTCAGTGTAACACTGGCATGTTGTGTAAGAATGACAAGCAACAGCTTTTTTTTGTCACGGGAAACTAGGAAAGATCCAGGTTGACAGGACCTTGACTCTCTTAGAAATCGTGCAGGCTTAACATTTTCTTTGATCTGTTGGTATGGCAACCTTGGTATCAAAGCTAAAAATCCACTAGCTAGAATGGTGAAAGCTCACAGGAGCCCCGCAGAGTAGTCTGACCTGTACAACAGACAGGTGAGGAAGGCAAGACTGTGCCCACCCTCTACACTCTTCCCATCCTGTCTGACTGTGCCCACCCTCTACACTCTTCCCATCCTGTCTGACTGTGCCCACCCTCTACACTCTTCCCATCCTGTCTGACTGTGCCCAACCTCTACACTCTTCCCATCCTGTCTGACTGTGCCCAACCTCTACACTCTTCCCATCCTGTCTGACTGTGCCCAACCTCTACACTCTTCCCATCCTGTCTGACTGTGCCCACCCTCTACACTCTTCCCATCCTGTCTGACTGTGCCCACCCTCTACACTCTTCCCATCCTGTCTGACCGTGCCCACCCTCTACACTCTTCCCATCCTGTCTGACTGTGCCCAACCTCTACACTCTTCCCATCCTGTCTGACTGTGCCCACCCTCTACACTCTTCCCATCCTGTCTGACTGTGCCCACCACCTACACTCTTCCCATCCTGTCTGACTGTGCCCACCACCTACACTGTGAGTTGCAAGGCCTACCCTCTTGCTCCTGGTTTAGAGTCCCCACTGTCAAGACTAACTGGTACAAGCACTCCTTTATTGCTACGGTCATTGCCCTTTTCAATACAGGGAAGAGGTTGGCTATTCTGCCCAAATGGTTTCATTGTCCTTGGTTGTCATAACATGGGGATGATGGTGGTAATGACGTTGCTGCT
Source organism: Oncorhynchus gorbuscha (assembly GCF_021184085.1). Taxonomy (NCBI): domain Eukaryota; kingdom Metazoa; phylum Chordata; class Actinopteri; order Salmoniformes; family Salmonidae; genus Oncorhynchus; species Oncorhynchus gorbuscha. The sequence goes on from NC_060180.1 coordinate 66,056,500, forward strand.
GATTTTATTTGTCAGCGTATTCTTGATGTTGATGTGATAATTTGAGAATGTTGTTGGGTAATTTTACTACTGCTTTATGTGCTGCTGCTCATGTTGCACAGTCAGACAGGATGGAAGTCGTTGTAGAACACGTGTCAAACTCATTCCACGGAGTGCCGCTTTGTCTGCAGTTGTTCACTCCACCTGTGTACTTGTACCTGTTTGACTAATTCGTAAAACTCCCCTCACCTTGTTGTCTAGGTCTCAATTGAAATGACCCTGTCAGCCCATGACTGTAGTAGCCCAGTTTGCCTCCATATGCTCCCCCTGATGCAAAGCCCAATGCCTTCTGGGACAAATTTAAGTAAACTTGATGATTACTTTTGAACTTGAACTGTGTGCCACATTTTAAAGGGGTCTTCTTGCTTCCAGGGTCAGTGCGGGTTTTTGAGGCTGTGGACAGCGACCCTGCACTGGTGAAGACCATAGACAGCCAGAGTCCCGTCAGCAGGCTACTGCAGCTTAAAGTGGGCGCTCAGGTCAGTGTATGGAGACTCAGTGGTCACAGCTGAATAGACACATGCATCTTTAACCTGTTGAACTAACTTGAATCATTGATGATCAGATGCATAGTGTTTTAAAATTATTATTTTTTCCACTGATATGACTGCTCACTGACAACTGATTTGATTCCTATCCCCAGGTGATGCTAACAAAGAACCTGGATGTCCAGCGTGGCCTGGTCAACGGGGCTCGAGGTGTCGTGGTGGACTTTCAGCCGGGGAAACTAGGTAGATTCAATATACCGTACACTTACACATCAATAAACAGTAGGATTGAGGTTTTAAAAGTATGTGGTTCAGGTCTTGGTTAATGTACTCGGTAACATTTCAACTATCTACTAACCCTTGCTGTAATCTTAACCCTTATCCTAAATGTGACCCTTATTATAACCCTAACCTTATCAACAGATGGTCATACTATCTGTACAGCATCTACAGAAGGAAAATCCAGACTATCCAAATAAAGTGACCCAGAAGTATACTTTAATGACTAATAACCCTCAAATTTCATTGCGGTTATCTGTTTTAGCTGTGCATTTCTGATCGACTCATTGACTGTGTTCCCTAACTCTGTATAGTAGCAGTCCATCAGTCCTTTCTGACTCCTCAGGGCTCCCACGTGTGCGTTTCCTGTGCGGCACCACTGAGGCGTTGAAGCCAGAACGTTGGATGTTCAAGGCCGGAGGCGGGCTTTATCTGAGCCGCCAGCAGCTGCCACTCAAACTGGCCTGGGCAATCTCTATCCACAAGAGCCAGGTGAGGCGTGGCAATGACCATGTAAGACCCTACGGTGTGCTTGGCTAAACGCTCTAGAACAGAGTAGGGATTCCACATATGAGCCATTTAAATACAAAGAAGATTCATCCTTCCATCTCTTCTTGGAGGTGACCTGATACAATTTATTTGGTTGAAGTTATGCAGTGCAACTGCTGCTTTCTCCTGTCCAATAATCTTGGATCATTGATAACGCCCTCTCTCTCCGACGACAAATGTGATGGACCTGCGTCCTATGTTTGATCATATTCCCAAAACGCAATCCTCTCCCTTTGGCTGCGACGACGCACCCCTACCAAACTGTTACTGCGCAGATAAATGTGATCTCTGTTCAACTCCAACTAGCCATGCTTATCACCATAATGTTTTTATCTAGCCAATTAAAGTTCTACAAGGCAGAGACTTTAAGGGGAGAGGGAAAGGTGGCATGCGCCTGGATGAAATGGAATCCAGCCTCCGATGGATGACCATTAGCAATTCTCACTCCCTACTATTTCTTGCCACTAAACTGCCAGACAGTGCTGGTCACAGATCAGCTGAGTTGGACCCTGGGTGTTATTACTCAGTCCACCCCCCCCCCTGCTGACCCAAGTAAGTCGCTCTGGATAAGAGCGTCTGCTAAATTACTTAAATGTAATGTAACTGGATCTCATTACTGAAATGTGTCCATGATGATTGGCTAGATGGATAAGCCGTGCCCTCTGGGTAATTGAGTTCATTGGTCTCTGTCTGTGTCATCAATGTTTGGTTTCCCCTCACCTCGACAGAGGCAGCGGTAGAATCCGATGGTGTGAACAGAGTGTCACAGGATCATAACCTTGTGACAATTGCAGCTTGTATTGGCATCAAAGATGTGCAGCTCTAAGCAATATGTCTAGATTCTGTATTCATATGATTAATTCCCTATGAATCATTGTTTTTCTGCGGCTATCCAAGCAAAGCTAGTTTTCACTACATATCAGGCTGACTGGTTTCACATCACGTGTATCAGGTCTTCCTGTCTGTATAATTGTCTACCGCATCCTGTCTATGTCCATGCGTCTGTATTTGGGGCATGTCTCTCACCTACTGTATTTGGGGCATGTCTCTCACCTACTGTATGTCAGGGTATGACGCTGGACTGTGTGGAGATCTCCCTGGCGCGTGTGTTTGAGAGGGGCCAGGCCTATGTGGCGCTGTCTCGGGCCAAGAGCCTGGAGGGGCTAAGGGTCATGGACTTTGACCCCCATGTGGTCCGTGCCGACCCCGACGTGCTGCACTTCTACAGCAAGCTGAGGAAAGAGAGGCTACTGTTGCAGGTAAGTTTCTGGCTGTATGCTTCATTTGTATTGACCGTAAGGCCTAATGTTCTTTGACCCAGTCTGGGTGCTCACAGGGGTTATCTAACAAGGTCCCAGAATAGGTCAAAGGGCTTATAGACCTACGGTGACTTGTTCCACATTTTGTAGGTACAGCCTGAATTCAAAATGGATTAAATAGATTTCTCAACCATCTACACACAATACCCAATAATAACAGTGAAAACACGTTTTAGACATTTTTAGATATAACACCCCTGAGTCAATACTTTGTAGAAGCAAAGTATTGGGTAAGTCTAAGAGCATTGCACAACTGGATTATACAATATTTGTCTTTTTTTTTTGTTTTCAAGTTCTGTCATATTGGTTGTTAATTATTGCTGGACAACCATTTTCAGGTCTTGCCATAGATATTCACACAGATTTAAGTCAAGACTAACTCAGCCACTCATGAACATTCACTGTGTTCTTGGTAAGCAACTCCCAGTATAGATTTGGCCTTGTGTGTTTAGGTGATTGTCCTGCTAAAAGGTGAATTATTCTGTGTCTAGTCACTAGTAGAAAGCAGACTAAACCAGGATTTTGCCTGCACTTTTTTTTTATCCTGAAACTCCCTAGTCCGTAACATTATACAACTACCACTATGCTTGACGATATGGAGTGGTAATCAGAAATGTGTTGTATTCCGGACAAACCTAATTGCTTAGGTTTTCACTTCCGGCGCCGACAGAGATGGCCGCCTCGCTTCACGTTCCTAGGAAACTATGCAGTTTTTTGTTTATTTTACGTGTTTTACGTGTTATTTCTTACATTAGTACCCCAGGTCATCTTAGGTTTCATTACATACAGTCGAGAAGAACTACTGAATATAAGATCAGCGTCAACTCACCATCCGTACGACCAAGAATATGTTTTCCGCGACGCGGATCCTGTGTTCTGCCTTACAAACAGGACAATGGAATGGATCGCATGCAGCGACCCAAGAAAACGACTCCGAAAAAGAGGGAAACGTAGCGGTCTTCTGGTCAGACTCAGAACAAGGGCACATCGCGCACCACTCCCCAGCATTCTTCTTGCCAATGTCCAGTCTCTTGACAACAAGGTTGACGAAATCCGAGCAAGGGTAGCATTCCAGAGGGACATCAGAGACTGCAACGTTCTCTGCTTCACGGAAACATGGCTCACTGGGAAGACTCTATCCGATGCGGTGCAGCCAACGGGTTTCTCCACGCACCACGCCGACAGGAAAAATCATCTTTCTGGTAAGAAGCGGGGCAGGGGCGTATGCCTTATGACTAACGAGACATGGTGTGATGAAGGAAACATACAGGAACTCAAATCCTTCTGTTCACCTGATTTGGAATTCCTCACAATCAAATGTAGACCGCATTATCTTCCAAGAGAATTCTCTTTGATTATAATCACAGCCGTATATATCCCCCCCCCCCCCAAGCAGACACTTCAATGGCTCTGAACAAACTTTATTTAACTCTTTGCAAACTGGAAACCATTTATCCGGAGGCTGCATTCATTGTAGCTGGGGATTTTAAAAAAGCTCATCTGAAAACAAGACTCCCTAAATTTTATCAGCATATCGATTGCGCAACCAGGGGTGGTGTAACCCTGGATCATTGTTACTCTAACTTCCGCGACGCATATAAGGCCCTGCCCCGCCTCCCTTTCGGAAAAGGTGACCACGACTCCATTTTGTTGATCCCTGCCTACAGGCAGAAATTAAAACAAGAGGCTCCCACGCTGAAGTCTGTCCAACGCTGGTCAGACCAAGCTGACTCCACACTCCAAGACTGCTTCTAGCACATGGACTGGGATATGTTTCATATTGCGTCAGACAACATTGACGAATACGCTGATTCGGTGTGCGAGTTCATTAGAACGTGCGTCGAAGATGTCGTTCCCATAGCAACGATAAAAACATTCCCTAACCAGAACCGTGGATTGATGGCAGCATTCGCGTGAAACTGAAAGCGCGAACCACTGCTTTTAATCAGGGCAAGGTGTCTGGCAACATGACTGAATACAAACAGTGCAGCTATTCCCTCCGCAAGGCTATTAAACAAGCTAAGCGTCAGTACAGAGACAAAGTGGAATCTCAATTCAACGGCTCAGACACGAGGCATGTGGCAGGGTATACAGTCAATCACGGACTACAAGAAGAAACCCAGCCCAGTCACGGACCAGGATGTCTTGCTCCCAGGCAGACTAAATAACTTTTTTGCCCGCTTCGAGGACAATACAGTGCCACTGACACGGCCTGCAACGAAAACATGCGGTCTCTCCTTCACTGCAGCCGAGGTGAGTAAGACATTTAAACGTGTTAACCCTCGCAAGGCTGCAGGCCCAGACGGCATCCCCAGCCGCGCCCTCAGAGCATGCGCAGACCAGCTGGCCGGTGTGTTTACGGACATATTCAATCAATCCCTATACCAGTCTGCTGTTCCCACATGCTTCAAGAGGGCCACCATTGTTCCTGTTCCCAAGAAACCTACGGTAACTGAGCTAAATGACTACCGCCCAGTAGCACTCACTTCCATCATCATGAAGTGCTTTGAGAGACTAGTCAAGGACCATATCACCTCCACCCTACCTGACACCCTAGACCCACTCCAATTTGCTTACCGCCCAAATAGGTCCACAGACGATGCAATCTCAACCACACTGCACACGGCTTGTCACCAAAAGCACTCACAAACTTCTACAGATGCACAATCGAGAGCATCCTGGCGGGCTGTATCACCGCCTGGTACAGCAACTGCTCCGCCCTCAACCGTAAGGCTCTCCAGAGGGTAGTGAGGTCTGCACAACGCATCACCGGGGGCAAACTACCTGCCCTCCAGGACACCTACACCACCCGATGTTACAGGAAGGCCATAAAGATCATCAAGGACATCAACCACCCGAACCACTGCCTGTTCACCCCGCTATCATCCAGAAGGCGAGGTCAGTACAGGTGCATCAAAGCTGGGACCGAGAGACTGAAAAACAGCTTCTATCTCAAGGCCATCAGACTGTTAAACAGCCACCACTAACATTGAGTGGCTGCTGCCAACAGACTGTCATTGACACTGACCCAACTCCAGCCACTTTAATAATGGGAATTGATGGGAAATGTAAATATATCACTAGCCACTTTAAACTATGCTACCTTATATAATGTACTTACCCTACATTATTCATCTCATATGCATACGTATATACTGTACTCTACATCATCGACTGCATCCTTATGTAATACATGTATCACTAGCCACTTTAACTATGCCACTTTGTTTACTTTGTCTACATACTCATCTCATATGTGTATATACTGTACTCTATACCATCTACTGTATGCTGCTCTGTACCATCACTCATTCATATATCCTTATGTACATATTCTTTATCCCCTTACACTGTGTATAAGACAGTAGTTTTGGAATTGTTAGTTAGATTACTTGTTGGTTATCACTGCATTGTCGGAACTAGAAGCACAAGCATTTCGCTACACTTGCATTAACATTTGCTAACCATGTGTACGTGACAAATAAAATTTGATTTGGCACATTTTTTTGCAGTATTACTTTTATGCTGTGCAGGCTTACTATAATTTCACTCTGGCAATTAGGTTAGTATAGTGGCGTAACTACAATGTTGTCACAACCATTAAACTCTGTTTTAAAGTCACCATTGGCCTCAAGGTGAAATCCCTGAGTGGTTTCCTTTTGGCCTCCAGCAACTATGTTCGTAAGGAAGACTGTCTTTGTAGTGACTGGGTATATCTTCAGCATGCTCAAAGGGTGTGTGTGTATGTGTGTGACGACAACATACATACATCACACCTGCCCAGACCCGCCTGCTCACATTTTCAACTTTTAGATATTCATCTTAGGGATAATTCAATGGGTGCCCTTCTTTGCAAGGCCTTGGGAAAACCTCCCTGGTCTTTGTGGCAGAGTATGTTTGAAATGCTTTGCTCGACTGAGGAACCTTAGTTATCTATGTGTGGGATACAGAGCTGAAGGAGTCATTCAAGTATCATTTTAAACACTTGCACACAGTGAGTCCATGTGACTTGTTAAGCACATTTTTACTCACATTATTTAGTCTTTTGCCATAACAACAAAAGGGTTGAATACTTATTGGCTCACGACATTTCTGCTTTTCTTAATTCATTTGTAGAAATGTCAACACAATTCCACTTTGACATTGTGTGTGTGTGTGTGTAGGCCAGTGACAATGTATTTAATCCATTTTAAATTCTGGCTGTGACATTGTGGAAAAAGTTGAGGGGTGTGATATTTTCTGAAGGCATTGTGTACAAATACTAATTCTTTGAAGCAATGAGAATAGCCTTTTCTCTTTTTTTTGGAGGGGGGGGGGACTGGTGACCTTGGCAGTTTAGTTGTGCTTTAATGGTATCCTGCTGTGTACTGCCACCCTGTGTCAAGAGGTGCAATGCTTTCCAGAGATCTGACCTCTGAGGGTGGGTTAGGTCTGGTAATGATGATCTTAGTTGGGTGTGGCCATCCACAGCTATGTGACTGTGTCCAAAGTAAAGGGCTTGTATAACACTCTGTATCTCTGCAGGCTTCAATGAATGAGTTTGTGGGCAAAAGTAACAAGGCGAATCGTTGGTGAGAAGGAACCGCTCAACAACCCAAACCGTGCAAACTATTTTAATTTAACATTTGATTTGTGTTTTTATTTCCATCTTTCAAGTGATTGTCTCAGGCTGTACTTTAAGGGTAAACACATCATGGACTTTTGTACTACCAACAACTTTAGTTTTATCTTTATATACCTGTTATTTATTGTCATGCTCTTGACCATGTGGGAATGTTTGACTTTTTTTAAGCAAATAAAGTTTTAGTAGAACTAAACTGAAAAGATTAAAAGCATCATGTAAAGTGTTTTCACAAGCTAAAATAAAAGATCCCAGAAATGTTCCATATGCACAAAGCTTATATCTCAGATTTGGTGCACACATTTGTTTACATACCTGTTTTACTAAGCATTTCTTCTTTGCCAAGGTAATCCAACCACCTGGCCGGTGTGGCATTTTAAACTGCATGATCATTACACATAGGTGAACCTTGTCGTGGGGACATTAAGGCCACTCTAAAATGTCCAGTTTTGTCACATAACACAGTGCCACAGATGTCTCAGTTTGAGGAAGTGTGCAATTGGCATGCTGACTGCAGGAATGTCCACCAGAATTGTTGCCAGAATTTAATGTTAATTTCTATACCATCAACCACCTGTAATTTGAGAGAATTTGGCAATCTGTCCAACTGGACAGCTGATGAAACTGGACTATTTCTGTCTGTAATAAAGTCCTTTTTTGAGGGGAAAACTCCTTCTCAGTGACTGGGCTTTACTCCTTAGTGGGTGGACCTATGCCCTCCCATGGCTGTGCCCCTGTCCAGTTGTGAAATCCATAAATTAGGGTCTAATTTACTTAAATTGACAGATTTCCTTCATATGAAATCATTGCATATTTATTTTCCCCAGTAGACTTTGTACTGTAACTATGACCAGTTCATTTCAAGGCTTGGCCTATATTGTAAGGTCATAAACCAAAAAGACATTTGATTGAGGTATTTAGAGCATCACATTCTCGAGCTTACATACTCCTCGTACCACATACTCCTAGTACCACATACTCCTAGTACCACATACTCCTAGTACCACATACTCCTAGTATCACATACTCATCGTACCAAGAAACATCTTGTTTGATTTCCAAGATGACTCGGGGCTCCTTGATTGCTTCAATATGGTTTAATAGGTCAGGTTTGTACCCAAACAATTCTAGCTTCTACTTTTAAAAATCACCTGTCCAAAAACAAGTCTCTCACCGTTGCCACTTGCTATAGACCACCCTCTGCCCCCAGCTGTGCCCTGGACACCATATGTGAATTGATTGAGGTCATAACCGCCATCAATAAGAGACATTACTGTGCAGCCGTATTCATCAACCTGGCCATGGCTTTCAACTCTGTCAATCACCACATTCTTATCGGCAGACTCAACAGCCTTGGTTTCTCAAATGATTGCCTCGCCTGGTTCACCAACTACTTCTCTGACAGAGTTCATTGTGTCAAATCGGAGGGCCTGTTGTCCGGACCTCTGGCAGTCTGGGGTGCCACAGGGTTCAATTCTCGGGCCGACTCTTCTCTGTATACATCAATGATGTCGCTCTTGCTGCTGGTGAGTCTCTGATCCACCTCTACGTAGACGACACCATTCTGTATACTTCTGGCCCTTTAGACACTGTGTTAACGAGCTTCAATGCCATACAACTTTCCTTCCAGGGCCTCCAACTGCTCTTAAATGCTAGTAAAACTAAATACATGCTCTTCAACCGATCACTGCCCGCCCGTCCAGCATCACTACTCTCTGGACGGTTCTGACTTAGAATATGTGGACAAATACCGAGGTGTCTGGTTAGGCTGTAAACTCTCCTTCCAGACTCCTATTAAGCATCTCCAATGTAAAATTAAATCTAGAATCGGCTTCCTATTTTCGCAACAAAGCATCCTTCACTCGTGCTGCCGAACATACCCACAACTACCGATCCTCGACTTCGATGTAATTTACAAAATAGCCTCCAACACTCTACTCAACAAATTTGGATGCAGTCTTTTGTCACCAAAGCCCCATATACTACCCACCACTGCGACCTGTACGCTCTCGTTGGCTGGCCCTCGCTTCATACTTGTCGCAAAACCCACTGGCTCCAGGTCATCTACAAGTCTCTGCTAAGTAAAGCCCCGCCATTTCTCAGCTCACTGGTCACCATAGCAGCACATGCTCCAGCAGGTATATCTCACTGGTCATCCCCAAAGTCAATTCCTCCTAGTTCTCTGCTGCCAATGACTGGAATGAACTGCAAAAATCACTGAAGCTGGAGATTCCCATCTCCCTCACTAGCTTTAAGCACCAGCTGTCAGAGCAGCTCACAGATCACTGCACCTGTACACAGCCCATCTGCAAATAGCCCATCCAACTACCTCATCCCCATACTGGATTTCTTGTTCCTTTACACCTCAATATCTCTACTTGCACATTCATCTTCTGCACATCTACCATTCCAGTGTTTAATTGCTATATTGTAATTACTTTGCCAGCATGGCCTATTTATTGCCTTACCTCCCCTCATTTGCACAAACTGTATTTAGACTTCTGAATTGACTTGTTTGTTTATTCCATGTGTAACTCTTGTATGCGTCGAACTGCTGTGCTTTATCTTGGCCAGGTCACAGTTGTAAATGAGAACTTGTTCTCAACTAGCCTACCTGGTTAAATAAAGGTGAAAAAAGTAAATAAAGTGTAGTCAAACCAAGCACTGACTGAATCATGAGCCAGGTTTCCAGTGTCATGCAACCTTTGCAAGCCAGACCTTACTAGAACCAGAGGTGTTTGAACAGACTCAAGACTCATATGTGAAAACTTCAGTCTTCATGGGAAGTAATTGCTTGTAGATTTTTCCCAACTAATTCTGACACTAGTCGTCACTCTGGGCCAGAGATGGCGACGTAGGGAAACCACACTAATCTTCTCTGGACCAACACATTCATGTATAAATGTACGGTTTGAAGAAGTAGAGGGGACACAGGGTCTGCAGTGCTTGAAATTTTAATGCAGTAAAACTCCTGAGTGGTTAGTCACCTGGCCAGTCTTCATTTACGGGTCACAAAGATCTGAGAAGTTTGCATCTATCACCAATAAAAGCAGCAGGTTGGCCATATACAGTCTAAAATGTACATGTGTAATGGCTCAGGTTGCTGGTGTATACAGAACTATTTTGTCCAGAAAAAAACTAACAAGATCTAATTTATTAACATTCATGGGTAGAACACAGGCTCTGGTCTCAAGCCTTCCCTGACACTGCACATCTGTAGTATTTATAACAGATTCCACAGCTGCAATAAACTACTGAAATTGACAGAGAATGGAGAAGTTCATTTGACGTTGTGGAAGAGCTTGTGCGCTACCTGTGAGAAAAGAGAAATAACTAGTTCAATATGATAATGTATTGTAATTTACAGATTATTACCACAAATAATAAATTGATCACATGTAAGCTTGACATTTTCCTGCATGCAGTAGTGTGTGTGCTCACAGGGTTCCTAAGAAAACACTTACACAGTGGTCCCGTGCATGTAGGAAGTCGAAGAGTTCCTCTGTGCATTCCTCCTGTGTGTGTGATCTTGAGCCCACTCGGGCCGTGCAGGCCTCCAGCCTCTCCCTTGTGTGGGTGCAGTGCTCTGACGCCTCACACTTTGCCCGTATTGTTTCTAAGGGATCCTGGGAGAGACCAACACAGCTGCAGATGACTCATCAAAAAACTCTCAATGTATAGAAAAAGTCAGGGAATCTTCATTTGTGTGTTCATATTCAAATATTAGTCAAAGGACAGTGTGGTAAATGTAAATTCAACTGTCTTACCACCATGTCTTCTTCCTCCTCTTCCTCCTCTCCTTCCTCCTCTGCCGGTGCCTCTTCCTCCTGGTCAGTGACAACATTAGTGGGGTGCAACATACACCTTGCATATAAACATTTAACAATTATAAATTATTCATTCTACAAAAGCCATTTCTGTTCTACACAATAAGGTTCCATCTGACAGGACTAACTTTCTGAATGAGATCTATAGGAAGTGAATGAGTTGATCTATTGTAAAAGCAAAGAACAATATTAGGTTATGGGTTGAATAGCTTTCCATATATAACTCATCAACCTGATTTATTCAAATGATCTAAAACTAGTTTTCAAACCTAGGTTGAAATTTTAACTAAAACTCATTTGTTTCTAAATATAAAATCCAGGTGTAAATAACAAGTGGTAACGACGTTACACCAATCTCAATCTTCCATGTTAATTAAACGAGGGGTGTCCAGAACTAGCTGCCAAGGACGCACGCCTGACTAGCAATGCATTTAGCAAGTTACTGTGTGCTGCTACCGTTAGCTAGCTAACTGATAGCATTCGGGTTGCATAACTTGATAAATTGGTAGGATTCGCAGAGAACTACATTGCAATAGGAAGATTTTGATATTGTGCAATACCTCATCATCAGGCTCCCCATTCATTATCATTTTGTTTTCGAAAACCATGATTTTAGTCCTAAAATTGGCAAGGACAACACCGGCAGAAGACACACGACCTAACTAACGTTAGATCACCAGCTTTGATTTGGAGGACGTGTTACGTCACACGCAGGAAATAGCTAGCTAGAAAGTTCGCCGGAAGAATGTTTATTTTCGTTCACTAGATGGCAACCCTCCAACCATTTCCATGCGCTGGGGGAACCAATGTTCTGATATATTCTGCCCGATGGCAAGACGGGTTGGAAACAGTGTCGTACACCAACATGGCAGCGTCTATGGACACGAGAATATGGTTTAGAAAAATTGAAGATCTACGGTGTCTAACGGAATCGCGTGAAAGCAAAATTGTACGTATAACGTGTAGACTGGTTTTAGCAACAACAAAAAATCCACAAAACAAGTTCGCGAAAAAAAATCTAGCACCCGTTCACTTTGTGTGAGCAGGGTATTTTTTTCGCGCACAATTCTATACCTTCATATTTTAATCATCACCGGTGATGGAGTCAACAGAGTGAGAACTGCTTATTTACTGGCAACAAGGATGTTACCAAGTTAGTCTCTAAATTAGCCTAGGGTATGGGTCCTGGATCTGCACTATCCTCTAGGATGTATGTGCATTCTCTGTAATACACTAGGGACCGGTTTGGACATAAACCATACTTTTTTTGGACCTTTATTTAACTAGACAAGTCAGTTAAGATAATTCTTATTTACAATGATGGCCAAACCCGGAAGACGCTGGGCCAATTATGCGCCGCCCTAAACCATCCTCCATTCAGGTTGAAAAGGAATAATTCCATTCCTTAACTATATTTTAATGGCGAGCCACCGAAAACACAAAAGAAGTGAAAATCTGTACTGTCTTAATAAAATAAAAAAATCCACCACCATTTTCTGTTTATGGACAGTTTGGGATGTTGCACACGCGGTGCAGATCTAGTGCTCACTATCTAAAAGGCACTACATGGTCAAGCCGCCGTCTGCATTGGCTGTGCAGCCTCTGCAAAATCATGGCATTCATGCTTCGCGGAGCAGTGCAGAGCTGTTGTCAAGGAAGAGAGTTTGTTAATATTCGGGACTTCCCATCGCCGCCTTCTCTCAGCCATTCATGTCAATGCTGGAGGTATATAGAGCTACAGTTTATGGATCCCTCCGCATTGCTACATAATTTCAGAGGCGCACAGCGATGCGGAATGGAGCTCCATTTGACCTCTGCATGCCTCCAGAGACTCCGCATTTGCGTCACACAACTCGTAGATCAAGCATAAATTGGCTTTAAACTTAACATTAAAGGATCTGCATTATTTGGCTGCATTGCCATTCCGACATCTGCATTGGCCATGTGGCATTTAAGTTGATATGGCTTCTGCAGAAGTCCGAGCAGAGCAGTCCAGATTAGTTGTCGAGGAAACAGCGGTGTGTGGGTAAAATCATTGGGGAAGCCATATTGCAACCTATGTGTCTAGACATCAGGAATGCAATTACTCACCACAGACTAGCAGAATCCTCTTTTTCTTTTCATGACTCTGACGAGCCTGACAAGAAAGATACGCTGCTTCCTCTGGAACAGGCCCCGATGCCCGTGATCTGCGTGAAGAGGAGGCGAAGAAAGGGGCTGAAGGTCCGGCTGCCTTCTGAGAACGCAGGCGATCGAATAAACCCCTACTTGCTCACCTGAGGTAGAGTTTCTCATGATAAGCTGTAGACCACACTAGCTACCGAGAGAGTTTTAGTCTATATTCTTTGTAGCTGTTTACATACCACCACAGTCAGAAGCTGGCACTAAGATGGCATTGAATGAGCTGTATTCCGCCATAAGCAAACAAGAAAATGCTCACCCAGAGGCAGCACTCCTAGTCGGGGACTTTAATGCAGGGAAACTTAAATCCGTTTCTACCAAATTTCTATCTTCATGTTAAATGTGAAACCAGAGGGAAAAGAACTCTGGACCACCTATATTCCACACACAGAGATGCATACAAAGCTCTCCCTCACCCTCCATTTGGCAAATCTGACCATAATTCTATCCTGATTCCTGCTTACAAGTAAGAATTAAAGCAGGAAGCACCAGTGACTATATCAATAAAAAAGTGGTCAGATGAAGCAGATGCTAAGCTACAGTACTGTTTTGCTAGCACAGACTGGAATATGTTCTGGGATTCCTCTGATGACATTGAGGAGGATACCACATCAGTCATTGGCTTCATCAATAAGTACATCGATGACAGACCCACTGGCTCCAGGTCATCTACAAGGCCATGCTAGGTAAAGCTCCGCCTTATCTCAGTTCACTGGTCACGATGGCAACACCCATCCGTAGCACGCGCTCCAGCAGGTGTATCTCACTGATCATCCCTAAAGCCAACACCTCATTCGGCCGCCTTTCGTTCCAGTACTCTGCTGCCTGTGACTGGAACGAATTGCAAAAATCGCTGAAGTTGGAGACTTTTATCTCCCTCACCAACTTCAAACATCAGCTATCTGAGCAGCTAACCGATCGCTGCAGCTGTACATAATCTATTGGTAAATAGCCCACCCATTTTCACCTACCTCATCCCCACAGTTTTTATTTATTTACTTTTCTGCTCTTTTGCACACCAATATCTCTACCTGTACATGATCATCTGATCATTTATCACTCCAGTGTTAATCTGCAATATTGTAATTATTCGCCTACCTCCTCATGCCTTTTGCACACATTGTATATAGACTCCCCTTTTTTTCTACTGTGTTATTGACTTGTTAATTGTTTACTCCATGTGTAACTCTGTGTTGTCTGTTCACACTGCTATGCTTTATCTTGGCCAGGTCGCAGTTGCAAATGAGAACTTGTTCTCAACTAGCCTACCTGGTTAAATAAAGGTGAAATAAATAAAAACATCGTCCCCACAGTGACCATACGTACATACCCCAACCAGAAGCTATGGATTATAGGCAGCATCCGCACTGAGCTAAAGGCTAGAGCTGCCACTTTCAAGGAGCGGGACTCTAACCCGGAGCTTATAAGAAATCCTGCTATGCCCTCCTACGAACCATCAAACAGGCAAAGTGTCAATACAGGACTAAGATCGAATTGTAATACACCGGCTCCGATGCTCGTCGGATGTGACAGGGCTTGCAAACCATTACAGACTACAAGGGAAGCACAACCGAGAGCTGCCCAGTGACACGAGCCTACCAGACGAGCTAAACTACTTCTATGCTTGCTTCAATGCTACGGGCGGCAACAATGTCATACTCGTTTGGACCAGACAGCATCAGATGGATGACCTACACGTCGTTTTGCTCGCTTTGATTCTTTCTCCTGAGCGATACATTCAGCCTCTTGCGAATTGAAGGAAAATTATGAAACACAAGAGACAAAATTTAAACAAATTTAAAAGGTAAAAAATGTTATGGACATTTTTCTTGCTCATCTTTTGGGGGAGGCCTGGCTTCCCTTGGCATCTGTGAATACATGCCACTGCGAGAAAATTAGTTTGTGTTTATACAGGATCTCCTGTCCTCATCTACCGTCAACCAATCATGTCATACGGAGCCCTCATTGTTACAAAATTTGAGAGGTGCACATTGATGTGGTACTTATCTCAATTAGGCCTGAAATTGCGTCACCATCCATACGGCGGCGCCCCCCACCACATTTTCGGATCGAGCATAAATTGGCTCTTGCTAGCTAGTTACAAGAGGATGCCATGGTTATCTTCCTCATTGAGTCAGCAAAATTCCGTTACCATGGAAATGGCCCTACACTGAACTCCTGTCACAGGTGGAAAATTGTTTGCCACGGTAATCACTTTTTTTGCACATAAAAGAGAAATAAAAAGACAAACATTACAAAGGAAGGGTGAACTTGCCAAAGCACAAAGTTTGATCTTTGTGGAAAAAATTGACTCCCCAGTTATGGTTGATTTGCCACACCTGAGCAGAAGGTGCACTCAGGGCTTGTGTTGCATTGTGGATCATTCAGAAATATATATCTCGAATTACAATAGTTCCAAATTGGTTCCTAGTCTCTCCCCCCAGCACCCATGCAGGATCTAAAATAGATACATACTGCATAGGCTACGTTTACACATACGGCCCAATTCTGATCTTTTTTTCCCACTAATTGTTCTTTTCACCAATCACATCAGATCTTTTCACATTACAGCTTTTTCAGAGCTGATCTGATTGGAACAAAAAGGTGAAAAAAAGATCAGGAAGGGCTGCCTTTTTAAACACAGCCCATAGAACCTTAGCATTGATTGGTACATCATGTACCTTTCCCATGTACCTTTCCTAAGATGTAGGGACTTTGTCAGACAGCCAGTTGGAGAAGAAGCTGTGGAGACACTGCAGGCAGCTGGATTTCCTTCCCATGATAACCCCTCATCACTCAAGTCTGTTGGTGCCAGTCAGGATATGGCTCTTCCTCACCCCAGCACCAATATCAAGTGCCCCCCCCCCCCCCCAGTGAAGACATCTCCAGATTCCAGCCTTCCAGGTGAGATTTGCAACACTTCTGTTACAGACACGAGAGAAGAAAATGCTGAAATCTGGGCTTCAGTCTGTTTCATCACCACAATTTACTGTAGCTACATATCTCCTGTATTGTGATATTATTTGATGCCAATCTGAATGGTTCTAAGTGCCCTCCAAGCTCATCACTAAGCTCAAGGCCCTGGGTCTGAACCCCTCCCTGTGCAACTGGGTCCTGGCAGGCAGACCCTAGGTCGTGAAGGTAGGCAACAACGCCTCCGCCACGCTGATCCTCAACATGGGGGCCCCACAAGGGTGTGTGATCAGGATAAGAGCGTCTGCTAAATGACTTAAATGTAAATGTAAATGATCAGCCCCCTCCTGTACTCCCTGTTCACCCACGACTTGCCACGCACGTGTCCAACTCAATCATCAAGTTTGCTGACTACACAAAAGTGGTAGGCCTGATTACCAACAATGACGAGACAGTCTACAGGGAGGAGGTGAGGGCCCAGGCGGCTTTGGCGCCGTATGGGAGGGGAAAGTTAGGACTATTCTAAGGACCTGTGACTGACAGGGGCCCTAAATAATTATTAGAACATTATGTACATTTTTTTCTAAATTAAATGATTAGCCTATCATCATTAATATAACATTTTATTTACTTAGTGCTAATAAAACTAATGATCTATTTTTCTTTTCTTGTTTTTGGCAAAAAGTAAACATCCAGAGTGCCTCTGATTCCATGATGAGACCTCAAGAGGAGACGGCTCAGGACAGTGCAGCAACGGTGTTTTGGAACACAGTGTTTTTTACTGCTATGGACAACATCATAAGTGACTTGGACACTAGGTTCCACACCACTGCAAAAATTGTAGAATGATTTTGTGCTGTTCTGAAAGTCGAGCAGATTAGTGAGGATAAAGTCCCTTCTGTGTGCCAACCACTGATCATGAAGTATTCCAGAGATCTTACACCTGAGGTTCAAAATGAAGACACCTGAACACTGCATATGCTGCCACTTTCCCCCCTAACTTGTCCCATCTTGGTCTCCTGAATGCAATTTGTAAGATGCAGCTGCAAAGCAGTTTTGGAGAAGTGTGCATTTCTTTACGTATATTTTGCACGCTGCCTGTGACTGTTGCTGGTGGCAAGAGCTTTCAGTAAGATAAAACTACTAAACTATTTGAGGTCCACCATGTCCCAGGACAGGCTTTGCAGTATTGCCATGCTGTCCATTGAAAGTCAGTTAGCTAGAAAGCTGGACTTCAAAGACTTGATCAGTGACTTTGCTAGCAAGACGGCTCAGCGCTGGGCTCTTGGTGAGTAAGGCTGAGCAAGGCCCAGTGATAACTGGCATGGCTATGGATATTGGATCACTACACACATGATGCCCACAGGCTGAGAACAGACTGAGAACAAGATAAATCTCAAAGCAATGGCTGGATTGCCGTAAAATTTGTTGTGCACAATCAAGACCCCAAGTACATGTACATTTATTTTAATTGAACAGGTGAATGTATATTTAAGTTATATTTATTTTAAGTTATTCATTAATGTTAAGATAATTTTCCATTCAAGAATTATTCCATTAAAATGACATTTTACTGTAAAAGATGGCCTTTAGCACATTTCTTATAGAGGGTATCAGTCCTGCATCAAATAGTGAATTCCACTGTATGCAGAATGTTGCAGCATGTCTGCACAGTGTTATATTTTCACAGCTCACTGTCAGTAAATATAAAACAGTAAATATTGGACTACAAGAGAGTCGCAAGCGTGCAAAGGTAGAGTTATTTAAAGTTTTGAATGGGTCGATTGGGTTCTGGAGGTGTGTGGTTACAGCAATTGCGCAGGGTTGGTGTGGCCTGTGGTGGTGGGGCCCAATGTGATATCTTTTCATTGGGCCCAAAATCCCTGGCAGTGCCCCTGCCTGGCGAAGTGGTGCCAGGAAAACAGCCTCTCCCTCAACGTCAACAAAACGAAGGAGCTGATGGTGGACAACAGGAGACGGCATAGAGAGCACGCCCCCGTTTACATCAACAGGGGGTCAAAAGCTTCCTCGGCGTGCACATCATTGATGAACTGAAATGGTCCCTTCAAACAGTGTGGAGAAGCCGCAACAGTGCCTCTTCAACCTCAGGCTGCAATCACAGGGCTCTCCAGAGCGTGGTACATTCAGCACAACGCCTCACTAAGGGCACACTGCCTGCCCTCCAGGACATATGCAGCACACAGTGTTGCAGGAAAGACAAGAATATCATCAAGGACCTAAAGCCAACATAGCCATGGTCTGTTCACCCTTCTACCGTCTAGAACTGGGAAGGGCAACTGGCAAAATTTTATTTTGTGTGGAACTCAGTTGGCATCTCAACTTACTGTTAGAATAATATAATTTTTAAAAATGTGGCTAATTGACTGCTGAAGCACAACCACATTTATAAATGGCACCTTTTGTAGATTGGTAAGTTACTCTAGTGGGCAGCTATCTAAACATGTAGTAAGCATGGTCAAATTTCCGCAGTGGCTTGTGGGTAGGCAGAACGACAAAGCACTGCGGTCCATCATGATGACATCTGTTTTTTTGTGGCCCCTAACCCCATCAAAGTTGCCCATTCTTGATCTAGAAGTAGGAGACAGTAGAAGTGCATCAAAGCTCGGATAGACAAAGAAACAGCTTCTATCTCCAAGCCATCAGACTGTTACCACTAGCCGGCCTCCGCCCAGTACCCGGCCCTGAACCTAAGTCACTAGCCGGTTACCACCCGGTACTCTACCCTGCACTCTAGGCTGCTTTGCACTATATACATAGTCATTGAACACTGGTCACAATGTTTACATAATGTTTAACCCACTTTTTTTCAAGGCACACTTAACCATCATGGCTCCCACAGCATTCTGCAGCGATAAGCCTTCCCATCAGCTTTGCGCTTAGTGGGACTATGTCACGAGAATTTTCAATCCCAATAATGATAACTAACAATCAATAAGCTTTGACCAATCCCCGAGGTTTGTAATACCCTGGGTTTAATAATAATTAGGCAAAGACTCAGCTTATGCAAAAGGTTTGTACAGTTTATTCACGAGAGCGCTCTGAAGTCCATAATACAAAGACATCCATTTATAACTCACTCCCTATTTACGCACATACCTTCACACAAACAGTAGATATCCTACGCACATACATACACACGAACAGTAGATGAGTTGTATCTTTCCCCATAGTTCTCACCACTGTTTATCACTACCAAGCCGACAGTTCCATTCCCCCGAGATTAGAGGAACCTTGAAAGGACTCCCTGTCCTATCATAAGTTTCTCAGAGTTCTAGCCAGGTCGGGTCAAACACAGTTGAATTGTTCTCTGTATTTTCTCAGACACACACACACACACATTTCTCTCCCTCACATGTCTCTACCAAACCTTATTGGACTTACGTTTAGTACTTTAGTAATTCATTATACATGCTACATAAACTAATAATCACTAATAGTTATGTTTCAGGGTGGAATTCTTTAATCATTACCTTTTAAGCATATAATTCCCTTATCAGACTATCATTTGTTTTTCAACAGGACAATGACCCAACACACCTCCAGGCTGTGCAAGCTGCTATTTGAACAAGAAGGAAAGTGAGGGAGTGCTGCATCAGATGACCTGGCCTCCACAATCACCCGTACTCAACCCAGTTGAGATGGTTTGGGATGAGTTGGACCACAGAGTGAATGAAAAGCAGCCAACAAGTGCTCAGCATATGTGGGAACTCCTTCAAGGCTGTAGGAAAAGCATTCCAGGTGACGCTGGTGGAGAACAACATCTTCAAGAGGGCCAGGACGAAGGGGAGGCTGCCTCTGCTGCAGATAGAACTCCTCCTGTAAGTGTTAGGAGTTATTATTATTCATGTTATCTTTAAAAGAAATTCAATTTACAATATCTTCTGTGATTTTTTTTTCCTAATTTCTAAATATGTTTATGATTGTATTTATGTACATAGCCTTCAGAAAGTATTCACACTCCTTGACATTTCCACATTTCGTTGTGTTACAGCCTGAATTTCGACTTAAATCGTCTTGAAAATCTATGGCAAGACATGAAAATGGCTGTCTAGCAATGATCAACAATCAACTTGACAGAGCTTGAAGAGTTTAAAAAAGGGAAAAGGGTAATGGGCAAATATTGTACAACCCAGAAATGCAATTCTCTTAGAGACTTACCCAGAAAGACGAACAGCTGTAATCAGGAACATGGCATCAGCCTGCAGGTAGCTGACCTTCGACCCCTCACACACCTCTTTAAGGACACCTTCCACTTGGCTCCAGACCTCCACCTGGGACAGCTGGTCCTGCCCACCTCACCACTAACTTTGGGCCCATCTACATGTACAAGCTGCAGAGGTTAAACTAGAACTGATGGATGTGGATTCACTTCAGTACCTTATCTTATTGATCCCTTCGGTTCGACATGATTTAACCAGTTTTAAGTCATTTTTCAATGGACTTATGCATTTGTATGCAGTGCTACCTTTGACCTCTAGGTGTCAGTATTATACAATTATACAAGTCCGAGCTCTCTGTATTGAAAACAGGGCTCGAAGTTACTAGACCCATAGATTAACTCGAAACATTGCCCTGTCAAAGAAACAGCATGTTTATTTGTTTATAGATCATTATGCCCAGTCACTGAGGTTGAAATAAACCAATTCAAATCTGGTTGATGTGGTCCCATAGTGACCGTCATTATTTTATAGTTTTCTGATGTCATTGGAACTCTTCCTTTTAAATGTAATACCATCATGACATTTTCATTCAGATTCTAAACATTTTCATAATGAACACTCAAATAATCTTTGTCACATTTGAGAATCTCTCTGAGAATCTCTAGGCCTGTCGTTACAACGGTTGCATTTTCTCAATGTACTATTTAATGTCACTTAAAGGCAGCCTACAACGTATTTGTTTCTCCGATCTAACGTGAGTATAGTATAGTACCTCTCCTCCCATCACACCGCTGATGACCCTCTCTGTTGTTGCACCAACTGGGCAATGTAGCATGAAAGCGGTGTGGACACGGCTAACGAGCAGTGCCACCGAGTGTCATCGACTTCCCGCTGCCATTAAGTGGGCGCCCCTGTCGCCACCAAGGGAGAAGAGAGGCTGTTTGCTCGGCGTCTCCCAGATGAACATTAAGGATGAAAGAGAGATGCTAAAATGGTATGGTCTTTTTATTCCACAGATGAGTGCAGATATTGTCACTGTGTGATTGTGAGTGATTACTGTATTACCACGGTAACAGAGGATGTATCGGCGAATGCAAAGGGAATTAATGACACATTAACTAAAACTATTTCTGTATTGACTGCTTCAGTCGGCGGGCCCAGGACGCCGCGGCCGCATCTTCTGATTACCTAAAGGAATTGTAAATATGTTTCCTATGGGATTTTACATACATTTACATGTTTTAACGCTCAGGAGACCAGAGACTATTAGGAATGACTTACTCCTCTCTTCTCTTTGTATTACGTTGTTCCTTATTGAATTAGCCAATAGTATTCCTTTGCTGTAGGCCTAGGTATGGGAGAGGGGAATTCTATCAATAGGATGTGTGTGTCTGGTCTGTTTAGGAGAGGGAGGGAAGGAGACAGGGATGGAGGGAGCGAGCAGAAGAGGAAGCTTGAGAGTAAGCCAAGATAAGTGAATGAGTGTAGTGGGACTTTTGTGTGTCCCTACGAGATGGTACATTTATGTTGTGGTGTGATATTGGCATACGACGTAATAGAAACCTTTGAGACATAGGCCTACTGTGTTGGTGACTGCATACACAGCTATTTTAACTCCCTTTTAGTTTACACAACCATCAGAAGGGATGTCAGGACAAAAGGCAACCCCCCTTTAAAGGTTATGACAGATATGTGATCCTGCCCCCAAGGCCTATGTGTTCATATAGGAACTTCTGCTGGGTGTTAAGGCCCACAGGCGAGGATCAGACGGCTGGCCCAGTCCGCTGTGAGTGAGAGGATCTCACCAGCAGGGGTCTTTGTCCCAGACACACTGTGAAGAGTGGGCCCAGCAGGCAACCAACCCGCCACAGGGCTCAAACACGACACAGCATGGCCTCCCGGTCAGCGCTACACTATTTCAGTGGCTTTGAAAACTTTATTAGGTATCAACTGACTTGACATAGGCTACAGTAAATGGTCTTACTTTGACAAAACTTGGGATGGGCTGGTGAGGCTTCCTAACACTGCTCGGTACTTGTTGGTCTTCAACTGACTACATAAACAAATAGTAAACACACTTGGGATGGAAAATCATCTCAACATAGTATGGAATAGTGTGATGTGTAACTATTCGTGCCTTGCACAGTGTCTCAACCAGGCCAGGGACTGGCAATGCACTGCTCCCAACTCACATTGCTGTTTTCTTTTCTTCCTCTAAGAGGATTATCCTTG
Organism: Oncorhynchus gorbuscha; assembly: GCF_021184085.1. Lineage (NCBI taxonomy): Eukaryota > Metazoa > Chordata > Actinopteri > Salmoniformes > Salmonidae > Oncorhynchus > Oncorhynchus gorbuscha. The sequence goes on from NC_060180.1 coordinate 66,079,129, forward strand.
AGATGGCAGGCTGAGTATTTAAAATGGCCAACAATAGAATGGGAGATGAAGTGGAACTAAAGAAGAGTGTCAACCACCTGTTGTCCTCTTGTGGCCATCACTCCTCCCCCTTTTCTTCTTGTGGCCATCACTCCTCCCCTTTGTCCTCTTCTGGCCATCACTCCTCCCCTTTGTCCTCTTGTGGCCATAACTCCTCCCCTTTGTCCTCTTATGACCATCACTCCTCCTCTTTGTCCTCTTCTGGCCATCACTCCTCCCCTTTGTCCTCTTCTGGCCATCACTCCTCCCCTTTGTCCTCTTGTGGCCATCACTCCTCCCCTTTGTCCTCTTCTGGCCATAACTCCTCCCCTTTGTCCTCTTATGACCATCACTCCTCCTCTTTGTCCTCTTCTGGCCATCACTCCTCCCCTTTGTCCTCTTCTGGCCATCACTCCTCCCCTTTGTCCTCTTCTGGCCATCACTCCTCCCCTTTGTCCTCTTGTGGCCATCACTTCTCCCCTTTGTCCTCTTCTGGCCATCACTCCTCCCCTTTGTCCTCTTCTGGCCATCACTCCTCCCCTTTGTCCTCTTCTGGCCATCACTCCTCCCCTTTGTCCTCTTCTGGCCATCACTCCTCCCCTTTGTCCTCTTGTGGACATCACTCCTCCCCTTTGTCCTCTTGTGGCCATAACTCCTCCCCTTTGTCCTCTTGTGGACATCACTCCTCCCCTTTGTCCTCTTGTGGACATCACTCCTCCCCTTTGTCCTCTTGTGGACATCACTCCTCCCCTTTGTCCTCTTGTGGCCATCACTCCTCCCCTTTGTCCTCTTGTGGACATCACTCCTCCCCTTTGTCCTCTTGTGGACATCACTCCTCCCCTTTTGTCCTCTGTCTCCTTTTCCTTTCTTTTTATCCAGATTTTTTTTTTTTTCAACAAAAATGTAGAATGAAAATACATTTATTCGGAGCATGGTCTTGCATACAATTTGAAATAGTACAAGGGACGGCAGGGTAGCCTAGTGATTAGAGCGTTGGACTAGTAACGGAAAGGTTGCAAGTTCAAATCCCCGAGCTGACAAGGTACAAATCTGTCGTTCTGTCCCTGAACAGGCAGTTAACCGTCATGGAAAATAAGAATTTGTTCTTAAATGACTTGTCAAATACATTTTTAAAAGGATTGGTAGTCTTCAAACTTTCAATACCTCAATGTTTAAAAGCCTGTTGAACATCAGATGTGTGTGTGTGTCACTAAGCTCCCGGTGGTTTCCAGGAGCATTTTAATGTGTATCTGGGCAATGTGCTATTAGAGGGATTTCCCTGGGTTGACAGCTCGGAGAATATGTGGCGAAATTGCGATGCCAGTGGGCTAAAAGAATGTTGAAAACAGGATTCAAATCATATTCTGGCAGAGCCTGTCACACCTCAATGGGCCGGGTTTCTTACGGTGGCGCTTTTCATTCTTGGCTGGGTTAAAACCTTTTACCATGGAGGCGGGAGAGAAAAAACCTTGATTGAATGGTACACTGTGATATTTGTGCAGGAGGGCTCCAGACTAATTAAAAGATCAGGGTGCATCTTTCCTCACAATGTTTTGGACATCTCTTGTCCTGAGAGTTCAGCAATCTGCAAGTTCAGCTGCATCTACACTACAGTATGCCCACATCGTCAGGTTTATCTTTTGGGATTTGACCCTCCTTTAGGGTTCCAGATTCACATCTTTACCTAGTGAAGCAGCATTTGGCTAGATAAGGGTCATGTTCTTACTGATTTATCTCAACTAAATGATCTGGTGAGGTATACAGGAATAGAGGCTTATTCCAGCTCGATGGATGTCGAGGGATTTTTGGGGATTGGGAGGTAGGATATTAGAGAAGAGCACCTTATCCTGCATCAAGGCTGAACACGCTTGACCCGGCGGCATTACAATCTACTCTACATCAGTCCCCGTTGGGCCCTCAGGCACTGGTGTGTGTATCTGTGTGTCCCTACACTGATGTGTTTGGGGGTTAGATAAAGACCACTTGGTAGTGTTGTCATAGTTTGCTGGTTCAAAATCATCCCAGGGGAAAATTGCTACCCGGAATAACAAGGAAATTCAGCTTTACATATTGAGAGGCATATATGTGTTATAGCAAGGGTGCCCTTTTAAATAGGACACCTACAATGTAAATACACACAGCAAGGTTGTGTAACGACGTTCGTCTGTTGAAGAAAGAGAGTCGGACCGAAATGCAGCGTGTTGGTTACTCATGACTTTAATGAAAGAAACGCGTACATGAAATAACTGATACTAAATACAAAAAACAACAAAACGGAACGTGAAACTATTACAGCCTATCTGGTGACCACAACACAGAGTTAGGAACAATCACCCACGAAATACAAAGCGAAACTAAGGCTGCCTAAATACGGTTCCCAATCCAAGACAACGAGAATCAACTGACTGATTAGGAATCGCCTCAGGCAGCCAAGCCTATACAACACCCCTAATCAGCCGCGATCCCAAATAATACAAACCCCAATACGAAAACAACATATAAACCCATGTCACACCCTGGCCTACCCAAACAATTAACAAAAACACAAAATACAATGACCAAGGCGTGACAGGTTGAGGAAAGTTTTCACATTAACACTATGCTAATCTGGGTTGTTGTCCCATGTATCCGCTTTTGAGGAAGTGTTTATCCATAACAGATTGCATTTACACCGTTAGGGAGGATATATCTAACGAGGATAAATCAATTAGCAGTTGAACAATGTCACAGCCAGGCAACCAACATGCAGTTTAGTAGGCAGTTAACATGGTGTTGGTGGGGATTGCAGCGATCCTAACCTAGAACGCTATCAGAGAGGGGAAGGTGTGTGTGTGTGTGTGTGTGTGTGTGTGTGTGTGTGTGTGTGTGTGTGTGTGTGTGTGTGTGTGTGTGTGTGTGTGTGTGTGTGTGTGTGTGTGTGTGTGTGTGTGTGTGTGTGTGTGTGTGTGTGTGAGAGAGAGAGGAGTGGGGGGTCTGGTGCATTTTGACAAACCACGCTGTTTAAGATATAATAGCAGCATAATCACTGCCCCAGGTCGCCATTCTTCAGGATAATAGGCTGCTTATTCATCGGGGATGGCTTATGTCCCCTGTGCTGTTTATTTCTCCTGATTACCTTCTTCTCTCTCTGACCTTTTCCTGTTTTATATATATATTTTCGGGGTAACACTTTCCTTGACACCCAGCGTCCTAACACATTATGACACAGTCATAACCATGTCATAATATGTCATAACAGCTGACCTAACTTGTCATAACCTGTTAATATATGGTCATAACATTCTCCGGACACATATATTTAGACCTGTTGTGACATATATTGTGTTATTTTATGACTGGTTATGACACCTACATAAACCCATAAAACCTAGCACACAAGGCAAAACATTCCATTACACCATAGCCTATGTATCAACAGTATTTTTATGTTATATAATTTTATTTTATTTACCATATTCAATTATTATTGTAATTGTTCACACATTGAGGTCAGACATGCACCTAGCCCAATGCTCTGCTGCTGATGACTGGGATGAATGCAGGAGCAGGTTTCAGGAGCAGGACAAGACACCCTCTTTTTGACTGACTACTAACATAAGGGCATGTACACGATAGGCCTATCTGGCTTATATGATTATGATGGTCATAACAGTGTCATGAAGTCTATTTTCTACAAGAATTCATTACAACTAAAAAAAAATTTAAACTTTCAAACAGAAGGAAACTTTTTGGCAGGGAAAGAAATTAATTTGAATAAATGTGGGTTTTGACACTCTTATGTAGGTGTCATAACCAGCCGTAAAATAACGCAATATATGTCACAACAAGTGTAAATGTATGGGTCATGACAGTGTTATGACCATAATGACAGGTTAGGACCGTGTCCTAATGTGTTATGACATTGGGTGTCAAGTAAAGTGTTACCATACTGTATATTGCCTGTCTTTCCCTTCGTTATCCCTGTCACCTTCCTTTCCCCCCTCGTTTCTCACATTCTCTTCCTCTAAGTCACCTTCCTTTCCCCCCTCGTTTCTCACATTCTCTTCCTCTAAGTCACCTTCCTTTCCCCCCTCGTTTCTCACATTCTCTTCCTCTAAGTCACCTTCCTTTCCCCCCTCGTTTCTCACATTCTCTTCCTCTAAGAGTGAATTCCCTTCCTCCACACTGCACTGCTTCCTCCACACTGCACTGCTTCCTCCACACTGCACTGCTTCCTCCACACTGCACTCCTTCCTCCACACGGCACTGCTTCCTCCACACTGCACTGCTTCCTCCACACTGTACTGCTTCCTCCACACTGTACTGCTTCCTCCACACTGCACTCCTTCCTCCACACTGCACTGCTTCCTCCACACTGCACTGCTTCCTCCACACTGTACTGCTTCCTCCACACTGCACTCCTTCCTCCACACTGCACTGCTTCCTCCACACTGCACTGCTTCCTCCACACTGCACTGCTTCCTCCACACTGCACTGCTTCCTCCACACTGCACTGCTTCCTCCACACTGCACTGCTTCCTCCCTGGAAGAAGACTGATGATAAAATCCTTAGCTGTGGCTAGCTTTGTCATGTGAGAACAAGAACCAAGAGAAGGAAGCTACAGTATGTAAAGACCAAGCATGGCTTTATTTAGGATTTATTTTACAACATCACTTTTCAAACTTACATTTTTAAAGAGAGAAAATGATAATGCCTATGGTTTCCAGATTAGTCTCGCCAACATTTTAAATCTACTACGGGACCAGTTAGTATGACAGGCTGGAGAGAAATAGTAGAACTTTTACAATCACAGCCACAATGGAACTCATATGTAGACTACCAGACAGTATAGCTTCAGTAGTCCAGGGAACAGAAGGTAATGGAATGGCGTGAGCCGTTTAAATACTACTGTACAACTCTGACAACTATAGGAATCGCCAACTTGGACAGTTTATGATCAATTAACAACATATGAACACCTTTACATTTGCCTTATCAGTAAACATGAATAGATAGACTTATTTTTCTTCTTAATTTACATATTACAATTATTTACATTATCGGAGTGGATGGACTTGATGGGATCCCAGCACAGAGAGAATCACAGGTGCATAATTGACAACAATTTAAAGATTGGCCACTCCTTAAAGGGCTTAAAGAGTACAACAGAAAGTACTGGAGACTACCCCAGCCCTAAAGGCCCCCTATTCCGTTTGTGGAGGGATGCTGTTACCAAGTTACGTATAAGGGAATCATAAATAGTGTGCATGTTCATAATTCCATATGCTCCCCTCCCCTCTGCCCAGAGGGCAAAACGGCATTAAAAGCTTTGCACATTTAGTCACTGAAATGATTTTCTCAATACCAAGTCAGTCTCTGTACAACATGATTTAATACTGGGCATTAAACTGGTAAATTAGTCACTTCTAATTAGGATATTGAGGAGAACATGGCTTGAGTTTATATTTATGTATGTGCTTGCGTTTTTAGAATGTGCTATGTACCTACATGACCTAATTGAAATGGTAATGGCCCCACGGTACAAATAGTCTCTCAATGCCACCAATGCTGGCACAAATGTATTTTCCCCCTTGAAGACCCAAATTCCCTTAAAACTGCCTAAATTCATATTTTATCTGTAAACATTACATTGCAAAGTCTTTATCACCAAGTGCAACACTAGACAGGTAAATACGTATGAAGTGTATTTGCTCTGCTTTAGAGATCCTGTGTATAGCCTGTGCAATCCCAGACGTTAGGCAACTGATAAAGCAAGAAGCAGGAGAGAACTCGGTCCAGGGTGATTTGCCATATTGATTTTAAAAACTCTGGCTACTAATGCCCCTGAAACCATCTGCTGGAGAATATGGTTCCTGTAGGGCTACGGAGGTTACAGACAAGAGATGGGTGGGATTTAGTACCGATCTCCCAGCTCGGTCGCACTAAGATCCTGGGCTTAGTTAGGCAGCGTGTCCAGTCCCAGGGAGGCTGCATGCTGCTTGGCCCGCATCCGGAGGTTCTCTATGCTGGTGGTCTTGCTGTTTTGGCTGGGGAGCCCTCCGGAGGCCTGGAGCAGGGGACTGTTCCACACCTGCTGCGCTGCGTGGTGGGACAGGGACTGGTAGTAGGATTGGCAGGGCAGGGAGCCCAGCGGCGCCGGAGACATGTTGACATTCATGCCCAGGTAGGGCAGAGTTGGGGTGGTGCCCATGTCGAAGGAAGGGTAGAGTGCCATGTTGTTGGTGGCAGCCATGTGCTGGCGGAACTGCTCCTGTAGGCAGAAGAGGCTGAGCGGGGAGGAGGAGTAGGAGTGGCTCTGGGAGATCCCACCGCTGACACCACTGGAAGAGGGCGTCACAGACCGGGAGACCATAGGGGATTCTGGGTAAGGGGAAAAAGCATGAGTCAATAACATTAAACTACGTTTTACTGGTGGGCAGGGAGGCAGACATATGTAGAACTAACAAAGAACCAGCAAAGCTGCCAGTATGACAAATGAACTGATGTTGGGCAACAATGTGAGCATTTCATATGTTTACTCTTTATTGACCATCCTAAAGGAATTCTCTGATTGACTTTCTGTTTTCTTATGCCCCCCTAGCTACAGTATATTAGAGCTGTACAAGTGCCAGTCACAAGAGCTTGTCCTTTACCAGGTTTGGGGCTAAGTCGTTTGCAGGGTGGAGAGACGTTGCTGGGCGTCATCACCCTTTCACTCTTTAACTCCTCCCTCTGTGGGTTAGACTCCTCCTCCTTATCGGTGGCATTGTCCTCTGTGGCCGACTCGCTGCCTGACTGCTCCGCCGAGGTCACGTTCAACTCCACGCTAATTTCCGGCACCAACAGAAGGGGCGGACCCTCAACCTCCAAGGAGGAAGAGGATGGGGGGAGCTGGTTCTCTGGAGTGATGGTGGTGGGAGCCTCCTCCTCGTCACCTCCCTCTAGGTTGGTCTCCTTCTGTTTCTGAAGCTGTTCCTTCTGCAGGCTACGTTGCTTCTTGCGGAATTTGGCCCGGCGGTTCTTGAACCACACCTGTTTGAAAGGTTGCCATATTGGGAGACAGTCAGAAGCATACTTAGTGTGCAAGAGATTTGATTAAGCCAAATGGTTGTGGATGTACATGTGTGTTACATTGGTGTAGGTCTGCCTACTGTTTATCTTTAAGACAAGCCAAGAAGAATTGCAAATGACTAAAGTCATTTTTTCCTGCAATGTTTACCCAGTGGTAAATATATTTCATGAATTATAATTCAGGTACAATAACCAATATTGTTTGTGTTTCAATCTACAGGTACCATGCATTCGGAATGTTAATGAATTAGTTACCTGCACGCGGGCCTCGGGGAGGTTCGTGCACATGGCCAGGCGCTCGCGCATCACAACATCCGGGTAGTGGGTCTTCTGGAAGGTCTTCTCCAGTGCCTCGAGCTGCTGTGCGGTGAACGCGGTGCGACTCCGGCGCTGTTTGCGGTGCTGGGACCCGTAGCGAGCCTCCAGAATGATGTCTTGAAATGTGCAGCCGTTGGAAGAGAAGAAACACGGCAAGTTGAATTAATTGGATGGTACCCTATCCTATAGGGGGATATGTCAGAAAGTCATCATCAAAGGTGATGCCAAGTGTGTGTAAAAGTTTGTTTGTTGGACTAAATTACCAGCCAGTCTCTCCGCGAGGGTGAGCGCGTGCACAGAAGGTCGGTAGTCTGGCGCGTGTTGCGCCTGTTGCGCGGCCTGCTGGTGCAGGTTGTACATTGCGCTCAGGGAGTTCATCGCGTGGAGAGAGTAGCCGTTCACTCCGTAGTGCTGCATGACGGGCACTACCTGTTGGAAAACAAGCATAGATCATGTTAGCATTTTGCTTGAATGTTTCCATTTGGCTATCTGTCCGGAGAGTTTGACAGGCTATTGTTGCATGCGTAAACGTTCCCATTGTTGGTTTAATGATCTGACAGTTCAGGATATTTTGTATGTTGTGTGTAGACAGTGGTGCACTTGCAGTTTATGCATATTGCAGTTCATAATTTGATCACCTCATATAAAGTTGCAGTTTTGCAGACCTTTGTGTTTATCTGTGCAACCAAGGGTTGGTTAATCCTTGACAAACCATTACTTAATTTGTTCATGTTAAAGTTATCAGAGTCGTGTGGTGCTTGTAATGGCCAACGACGTGGTCATTTGATTCGTATACAGGCGCATTTCATTTCGTTAAGGTAGACGTATTGCTCAGGGGCAATACATTTTAATATCTGGACAAGAACGTTAACCATTAATATCCAGGTTCAAGCCATTAATTATACACAAGTATTTTAATTGGGGTAGGGTGTAAGTATCACTCGTTCACGTAATAAAGCGTAACGGATGCCTTATGAATGAATGTATTTGCTTACTTTCCCTGTGATCGCAGCAAAAGCTCAAATCCTCTTTGAAAGCGCCGCGTTGAGAGATCATTGCGTTGATGAAACGCTTTGGGGATCACAGAGGTCCCGTGTGGCTCCGTTGGTAGAGCATGGCACATGCAATGCCAGGGTTGTGGGTTTTATTCCCACGGGGGACCAGTACATGCAAGTAAGAAAATGACTACTGTAAATCGCTCTGATTAATTAAGAGCGTCTGCTAAATGACGAAAATGTATTATATTGAACGGTAATGATAGGCTATTCTGTCAATACAAATGCTTTGGCTAGGCCTACTGAATTATCTCATTTGGTTAGCCTATGAATTTTAGGAGCCACTTTAGTTATTTTTAACTAGACCTACTATTTGTTGGACCATGTTGGTTTATATTTAGGCTACGTTGTTAACCCGTGTTGCCTCCGCCTCCTTACGTGAAATTCGCTAATCAAACACTTTTCGTGGCAGGCAGCCTAGAGTGTTGGGCCAATAACCGAAAGGTTGCTAGATCGAATCCCGAGCTGACAAGGTACAAATCTGTCGTTCTGCCCCTGAACAAGGCAGTTAACCAACTGTTCCAAGGCCGTCATTGTAAATAATAATGTGTTCTTAACTGACTTGCCTAGTTAAATAAAGGTTAGAAAATGTGTTTTATAATAAGTCTAATTAAAAGTATATCCTTCATTTTATTGGACAGAACAAAGCAAAGGAATCAAAGCCTTTCCACTGTGCTCGCTGGTTTAATCAACGCTGTTTCCACGTCATTTCAATGAAATTATGTTGAACCAACGTGGAATATACGTTGAATTGACGTCTGTGGCCAGTGGGTTATATGTAGGTCTCCGAGGCAAAATATCTCATCCTGCATTTTTGTAGGTTATTATTTGCCCCTTTAAGATTTTCATAGATAAAATGAAATGCTTCAGGACACGATTAGATAGATACATATGTTAGTGTCGAGGTCTTTGACAAGAAGAGACATCTTCGAGGCTCGAGCGGTTATGATTATAACAGATATAAAATATATAAATATTCCCATGCATGGCAGGTATCAGGAGATTTGGAAGCGGGAAAGGGTTCCTAAAGTCTTAAATTGCCTCACTATAGCATTTTGACATGCTAGGCCTGAGATGTAGCCTCTAATGTTTTCATCTTCCCTGGTGTCTGTGCTCCTTTAGGTCTATTTTCATTGGCCAGTTCAGGATGGGCGATACAGAATCCTCAGATCCTCAAAAAGTTCTACAGCTGCACCATCGAGAGCTGGTTGCATCACCACCTGGTATTGCAACAGCTCGGCATCCGACCACAAGGCGCTACAGAGGGTAGTGCGTATGGACCTCTATAACAGGCGTCAGAGGAAGGCCCTAAAAATGGCTCAAGACTCCAGCCATTAGCCTCGTATTGTTATTTTATTGTGTTACTATTTTTAAACTTTAGTTGATTTAGTAAATATTATTCTTCTTAACTGCATTGTTGGTTAAGAGCTTGAAAGTAGGCATTTCACGGTAAGGTATAATGTTGTATTTGGCGCATGTGACAAATACGATTTGATTTGGGGAAGTTCACAATGGGTTACTGGGGGCAAAGAATATGTATAATATGAATGTTTTGATTTAAATTCAACCAAAAATGGTATATGTCCATGCGTTATTCGGCTGATTGAAAATGTAGGTCGGCCTATTCTAGTCATTCAAATAGTTAGTCGTTTTCGAAATATCATGGTGCTCAATTGCACATTGACTGTATCTTGATTCTATCACCACAACCTAGAAGATAAGCTTGATATAACAGCGCATTGAGACTCATATTTATTCTAGTCAATTTATACATATTAAATTGTATATACGAATATTATACAACAGAATGAACTGCCTCAAGTCTTGCCCAAGGCTAAGGAGGCTGTGATAATTCAAATTCAGTCAAGAATTTAATTTATCCACACGCAATTCAATTTTTTTTAGTGACGCTGCAGTTAATGCAGTCTGTGATAAGGATCAAATTGATGTATTTAATTGAATATTAACTGTAATTGCTAACATGCTTGAGAAGTAAGCCTTTGCTTGAAGTTCATTGACTTCATTACCCTTGACAATACTTAATTCAATGTCACTTAATCCCTTAATGATGTTAATTTATGATATAGTAAGACCTTAAATGATATAGTTGTAACCTACACAACAATGTAATAGGCCTGGTAAACTGTTATTTTCTATTATTGTTATTTTATAATGTTAGGCCTATCGATATTATATTATGAATGATTTTGACAGTTGTATTATTACAACGTTTATTTCAATATTTGATTGCGTTCAAATAGAGATCTCTGTTAGGCCAAAGCACCATCACTACAGAATGTGTCTGTTTTTTATCATTGCGTTTTGCTTTTCATGTATTGTTGTTTATAATAACGTGTATTTGAATGTGGATGTGTAGTTTAATGTGTATATTGTTTTTTGATGTGCATTGTTGTGCTAAACAGGGCTCGTCTGGAGGAAAGGAGACGTTGGTCTCAGCATTGACTCCGTAAAAATAAAATAAATAAAAATGTGTTTGAGTAACTATTAAATCAAAAGAATGAATCAAACACTCCATCCAAATAAATAGGAATTTATTATTTTTCCACCTTTTTGCATTATGAAACTTTTTGTAACAACTCCTAATCTGAGCAATAAAATCAGACCTGTAACACCGTGAAGCTGCTGTCCATATTCTGTGTGTGAATGAGGGAATGAGGGAGCTGTGTGTGCATGGGGAGCTGTGTGTGCATGGGGGAGCTGTGTGTGCATGAGGGAGCTGTGTGTATGACGCCCGCAGTGCCTATTCCCAACCTATTACACTGCAGTGCCTGATGAATGTGATCACAGGGCAAGAGGGAATAGGTTAATTCGCCTGGACAGAAGGACGGTGCTTCGCTAAACATTTACTTTGGTCCCCCAAGTATTTGAGTTGAATGGGCCCGCTTTCCTCCCTCCCCTCTCTCTCGGTCTCTTATCCCATCGCCCCGCGGGGCAACGTTTTGGCTGAGATGTATGGCTTCTCCGTGGGTAAAATATGCATGTTGATCCACATTTGGCTCCCCATCTAATGGAAGTGCAAATAGGTTTCGACTGCGAGGCTCTCCATTTATCATCAACGCTGACACCGACGGACATACAGTGCGGTTCAACAGCGTGCGCGCGTGTGTGTGCGTCCATGTGCACGTGCATATGAAGTAGAGCGAAAGAGAACGAGGCTACTTACTCATACTAATTCTTATTTTGTACTTTCACGTTTTTCATGCATTTTATTGTTATTGATATTTGTACTGTTATGATAGTCCTACCATATTTACCACACAAGCCTACTTATTCTGTCGAGCTGCCATTGTTGTCTATTCATATGCCTATCGCTTCTCCTGGCTGTATGTTTTTGAGTGCCCCAGGCAGCACTGTTCAAAGCTTCGGTTATTAAAACAGCATTATGAAAATTGGCATGTACATTGCAACCCTTTGATCTGACTAAATTAGGAAAAATGTTATTGCTAAAAACCCTTCGGCCGGAGGTGTATAGCAAGCGACAATCTGCCCTTTGGGGTGTCAGAGTCATATTTCGTATTCCAGACTGTTCATATCCGCGAGAAAAGTGTTTGATTAGCGAATTTCACGTGAGGAGGCGGAGGCAACACGGGTTAACAACGTAGCCTTAACCATTAGTCCTGACAAACTATTCGTTCATTTACAATTAGTTTAAACAATTTAATTGCAATTCCATATGGACACAATGGCATGGGTCTGTGCAATTTGTGTTGTTTTTTGTATTTGACTTATTTGATATTGTTTTATATTTTATAGTTCCATGAAATGGTATATGCAGAGCTTCCTTTAAAAAGAGACACCAGTCTCAATGGCGACTCCCTGCTAAACGAAAGATAAAATAAAACATACATTTTTTTTGTTTAATCTGAACCTATAGATCTGAGGGTTGAACATGTACTTTATTATCCTGAATGTTAATAATTATGAAAGGGAAATTACATGAAATGTAGCTGTTATGCCTATAAAAGTTACAATACCAGGCCATGAAATCCTCATGCTCTCAACAAATTCTTACGTCATAATTCCCAGATAGAAATGACTGAAGTACTTCCACAAAACCCTGTATATCTACATATTAATTTGATTTATTTTTTAATATACCATTTTTTTGCAAGATCTCCCATTTTTGGATGTCCTCATTTTAATTCTACAAAAATGTACTTGAATCTTTACCAATTGAATAGGCCTACTTTATCACTTATGTCAAGTCTTGCCTTCACATCTGCAGCCAAAACATAATGTTACTGTGCTCGCTATACTGTAAATGCTTGCTCGATATTTGATCGACAACGTCTTGTAAAACATCATATCGTGCAATTACCATTAGGTTTATTATACGCTTAAAGTGTGCACCAATAATGTAAATATTGTTCCACCACATGTGTATCAACACTGTTGTAACCAACCTGTCAATGCTGTTAACAAGTGGACCCAGTCCCAGAGATGTCCTAAAAGTTCTTACCTCTTGCTTAGTCAGCCGAGTTGTCTTTGGATGTTGTGCTGCTTGGAAGTGTATCCCGATTCTGAAGTGATTTTCTTAAGATTCGTATTATTGCTATGGCTCCTTGTTAATCATTTCCACCTTTCTCGTGCTCTTCATGCGATTGGGAACGAACGACTACAAGTCCATATAGTTCTGTGTGAAACGCCTGATCTGCTACTTCACGCGTGTCTGAATCCTGTGCGTCTCGCGCTAAACATTGGAGGCTGCCATCTACTGGGCCATGAGCTGAAGAGGGATTTTAAAGCGTGCTCTGTGAGGTCATGTTAGTTTTCTAGTGGCCATAGAAGCTGTCAATCAAATAAAGAGGCTCTTTCTCCACCATTAGTAGCGGACGTTTGGCCAATGACCATACCTATATTCGAAAACATCAACTTCAGAACATAATGTCTGCGGATTCCCATATGCAATCAACATGTATTTGTTTCGCATTTGCGTTTGAATTGATACACATTCAGTCAATTCATGGATTAAGAAGAGTGTCAACTCCTTTAAATTCTGGAAAGCAAGACGTAAAAAGAAGTATACTTCGATTTTTCTTGCCTTTGAGGGATATTGGATCAGTGAATTGAGTAGCCCCTAATTGGGAGATGGATGACATTTCCAGAATTTAAACGCTGTTCAATTATCTTTAAAAATAAAAAACAATATTCAATACTTATTTTCTAATATTTTTGATAATTTATAATAATGAATTGTATTGATTTATAAATTGACAAAGGAGCCTGTTTTAACTTCAGTGTGGTAACGTCAGTGTTTTCTTTGACCAGTGATAGACATTGTGGTTGCAGGGTCTAACATTTTTTTTTTTTTTTTTAATCAAATATTTCTAAATGTATTTTTTGTGAGAAATGAAATGTATATTCCTCAGAATACTTTGGCATTAGTGATGTACATGGATCTCTTTGGGTTTTGGAAAACTTCATACGGTTTTGGGTTTTGGAAAACCTCATACGTTGGTTTTATTTGCATTTCGGCTTTCCTCATGCCATTGGAGGAGAGAGCGCGGTGCAAAGACTTTTGGAGAGATTGCTAATAAATGCCAGGCTAGTGCCTTTAGAATCTCACCCGGCCTTGAAGGATTTGGGCTAGGATAGGGAAGACAAGACGCCATCTCAGCCTCCAGAACCCCCTGTCTTCAAATGACTGCGGGTAAGAGGATTAAAACAATAATGCCCTCCTCTTCTTGAAGGGGTCGTAGAGAAGATCTCTTCTCCCGGAGCAAAACCGTTTAGGTGGGAATTAAGGGCAGCGTAAAGTAGCCTTTTAACGTAAAGCTAGCCAATTTTATAAAATATTATTTGGGAAAGCGGGCCAGGGACAAAATCCTAACCGGAGTTTTATCTCTGACCATGTTTCTCATCCACATAAATTTGAATTGCAAACAAAATATCCTATGGAATAGAGAATATTGCATTTTCACCCTCTATATAACACATGCCCCCTTTGAAATATGTATGGCACTCAAATGCATGAATATGTATGGACTAGTATAGTATAGACTGCTCTGCAACTGTCTTTGGGAAACATACTTCTGTCCGAGAGAGAGAGAGCGCGTGTGTGTGTGTGTGTGTGTGTCTGTGTGTGTGTGTGTGTGTGGGGGGGGGGGGGGGATATTTTGCAGGTACCCAAAGACGGGTAGACATTACGCACGAATTACACACTGTAAACAATGTTATACAATTACTATTCCAATTGAGGCACTGCTGTCAGTATCTGCAGTCTGAAACTAAACCACATGAAATATGATTTTGCATGGGATGAATCCTAATGCGTTTTTTGTTTTTCTATATGAAAGTTAGAGAAACTGGTAGCAATAGCACATTTGTGCAGTAAACAGGATTACGATTTTCCAAGAAAATAGGTATAGCGTAGTGATCTTTAGACAATAGGTAATATAAGGGTTAAATATTGTCTATATTCAAATTAGGTGGTATAGGTCTATTGTTGCTCCTTATGGTCCAAATAAAGAATTCTGATTCTGAAGTTGCACGCTTAGAAGTTGGTCCTCATCTTTGCTTTAAATTAGGCTGTTTTGCGGTTCAATTATGTGCTCGGGTTTGTACAACTGTCAAAGTGAAGCTTTTGACTATTTACTTAGTTAACTAAATGATGCATAGGCTACTTGGCTAAATCAGCGTGATTGAAATTAATATAATTCCAACGTTATAACATTCAATCACCACAATAATAATATTTTTATTTATGTTTTTACCAGTATTAATAATAATAATCATTCTTATTCTTATTATGCTATGTCTTTGTGTATATCTGCAGACATATACCGTCCATACATAGACTATTACAGTTATGGTATAGTCATTTCAACTGTAAAAAGTTTGGCTAAACTGTCAATCTGCCCCGCAAACAAACTCTTGTCCCTCTCTGGTTTCTGTTGCCTTCGTCTATCACTCGGTTTCTTCTTGAGGTCTGAGAAAGAAAGAGGATTAACTTGTGAACCAATGGAAATAAGAACTTAAACGGGAGGTAAATCTGGGCAGTGTCTCTTTGTGAGGACCGTTTCTAAAGCAATTAAAGCGAGAACGCGTTCTTCTCAGCGCCTCTTCTCCAAAGCTGCTTTGCGCTGAGCTTAGTGCGACTACTGTCCGGCGCATCTGAAAGGTTTAAAAGTGTCACAAGAGCTTCCCAATAAAAATACCTCTCGAGCCCTGCCAAGTGTCCTCACCTCTCCGAATTATGACCCCACGGTCCTGGGACTGGAGCTATCCCAAGGTCCATCCTGGGTTTTTGGCGGATTGTCACTTGTTATTTTAGACCCTTAAGTTTACGATTTATATTACTCTCGCCTTTACATCATGCAAATCATTTTGATGTGAGTTGCTTTTAGACCTAATCGTCTATACATGTATTAATTGCCTATGTCCTGTTCATTGAGCTCCATATTATGTCTAGTCATGTAAGTGTTTCGCCAATTGAAACATTTATGTTATATGATGGCAGCCTATAAAACGTTGATAATGGCGCGGTTATGGCGGTTATTGAGGTTATGGGAACTTTATTTCCATTTTGGATCATTGACATGAAAACGAATGAAATAGTAGGCTACTTTTTGTTTGGGGGGGGCAGAAGAGGGAAAAATGTATTACTGACAGTGAATACTGCTCGCTAATAGCTAATTAATAGTCCTAATGGTGTTTCTGCAACTTCATGAATACATTAGGCCTGCAATCCAGCCAGCGTTAGCCTCCGCGGCTCCATTCAAGGGTATTTCAGCATCTGTTCATCCCATGGCAATTAATCATTTTGATGTGTAGTTTAGAATCGACTACTTCCACGAGACCTTTTTTTGACAAGAATAACAAAGCAATTTGCCAGGAGCTATCTCTTAGACACGTTATTAGCAAACCATCTTAACCCCATGTAACTTACTCCCTTATTTCCCTAATTAGATACCCGCGTTAAAGAACACCTCAATTTTTCGTTTTATGGTCAACACCACTCCTCCGAATCCTGGTGATATCCTTTTATTGGCGACAAGATCTCAGGATCTCCTCAGCAAATCCCACACTAAAAGTTTTCAACCTGTCAGTTCTCTCTAAAAGCTGTATAATTCCCCCTCTTTCACTCTCCACTCAATCCCTTTCTCCTTTTTCTCACCCTCCCTTATTTTCACCCTTGTCTCTCTGTCCTTCTGCCTCACCCCTTTCTCTACCCTAGGTTCTTTCTATTTGTACCTTTTACCCCATTTTTTCTCTCTCTCTTTTTTCTTCTCACCCTCTCCTTCTTCTCTCTCGCCCTTCTCTCTCTCTCTCTCGCCCTTCTCTCTCTCTCTCTCTTCTCTCTCTTCTCTCTGTCTGTCTGTCTGTCTGTCTGTCTGTCTGTCTGTCTGTCTGTCTGTCTGTCTGTCTGTCTGTCTGTCTGTCTGTCTGTCTGTCTGTCTGTCTGTCTGTCTGTCTGTCTGTCTGTCTGTCTGTCTGTCTGTCTCTCTCTCTCTCTCTCTCTCTCTCTCTCTCTCTCTCTCTCTCTCTCTCTCTCTCTCTCTCTCTCTCTCTCTCTCTCTCTCTCTCTGTGTCTGTCTCTCTCTCTGTGTCTGTCTCTCTCTCTCTCTCTCTCTCTCTCTCTCTCTCTCTCTCTCTCTCTCTCTCTCTCTCTCTCTCTCTCTCTCTCTCTCTCTCTCTCTCTCTGTCTCTGTCTGTCTGTCTCTCTCTCTCTCTCTCTCTCTCTCTCTCTCTCTCTCTCTCTCTCTCTCTCTCTCTCTCTCTCTCTCTCTCTCTCTCTCTCTCTCTCTCTCTCTCTCTGTCTCTCTGTGTCTGTCTCTCTCTGTCTGTCTCTCTCTCTGGCCCGGATCGCTCAGCACAAGGGGCCCCATTGTAAAATCCTAATCCAGAGGCAACACAGCTTTAGCAACATGGAGGGATAAAAGGCCCATCAAGCCCACAACTTTATGGGGGCAAATCTCTTCCTAATCCCTCCCTTTATCTAAACAAAAGCCCCTCTGCCATAATCCACCTTCTCTTCGAAAAAAGAAAAGGGGCAAAAAGAGAGAAGTGAAAAAATCTCACACACTCTGGGGTTGAACAGGGAGCTAAGACCCAAAGGAATGAATTTCCTGGAGAAACTAACCATTACTGACAAGCTTTTGTCATCAGTTATGAAATTGCCCCCTGGTAACCACGAAATAAAGTTATTGCATGCTTATTGTCACTTATGGTTTGCATTGCACTTGAGAGATGGTTGCATTTTTCTGTATCAGGTTATATAGGCACTAAAATGAGCCTGGCTCTCCCACAGGGTCAAGAAAGCTGTCTCCAGTATGTACTCACAGCCTGGGTATGTCATTTTGAGGCAACATTATTTCCGACACAAAGTGTGCGAGGCGTTACGAGTTTGAATGACATGGGTTCCTATGCACTGCCACAACAAAAAGGGCCTCCCTGTTAGTGTTAAAAGTATTCACTTCAGAGTCACCAAAGGTGTTGGAAATGTCAGAAATATCTAGTCAATGTTAAACAATGGTTTCTTTTTAGGTCATATCAGCTGCTGTAGCCTTATACTCACAGTTAGTTTTATAGAATGAGAGGGCTCAGTACGGAGGATGATTGGAGAGCCCAGGACTCAACCTCATCACTGACTGGGTGATTAGTACTGAATCAGCAGCTTATAATGGGAAGGCCAGCAGGGAGGAGAAGTGGTGGTGGTGGGCTACAGGGTGGGAATACCAGCATTCCCAGACAGAGCACCTATTCATTTGTGGCCTCCTATGTAAAGTAATGTAGCCATTTTGAGCAGCCAACTGCAGTACTGGGGGTTTATGTTGTTGGGTTGGATAGAAACGGTATGTTCTGACCAGTGCAGAAAGAGTTGAACCTACAACAGCCTTTTAGAGCCAATTATAACATATCAGTAAATATAAGATTATGCATATTTATTTAGTGCCCGTATGAGGGCTTAATTAGACCAGGTTCTGTTACATACCTTTAGCCCAATAACAGACAGTGGATGAATTGACATTGTGAGCTCCCTGATCTACCATATGTCCCATTGTCTAACGTCAGATAGCGCGACATCCGTCTGCACTGATGGCTCCTGGCAACTGCGTTAGTATGATGCCATCTGATAGAAGACAATGCCATATATCCAACCTATATATATGTTTGGGCTACCAACTGGCGCAGGGGTCTAAGGCACTGCGTCTCAGCGCTAAAGGTGTTACTACAGACCCTGGTTCAATTCCAGGCTGTATCACAACTGCCTGTGATTGGGAGTCCCATAGGGTGGCACACAATTGACCCAGCATCGCCCGGGTTAGGGTTTGGTCCGGGATAAACCGTCATTGTAAATAAAGATGTGTTCTTAAACTGACTTGCCTGGTTAAATAAATAAATAAATAGGGAATTAATGCTAGGTCTGCCCTCATCCCCACTCTGTTAATATGCATAGCCAGATAAGGCTGTGATCTTAATTTGTCCAAAATCCCCCCCCCCCCTCTTTAAAGGGATGGGTTCAGTATAAGGGCCAATCTGCCTGACGATGACAAAGCCCTCTGCTCCCCTGAGGCAAAATCCCTCCCTGTCGATCACCTAAAACAGATGTCTTTACTTTCCCAAATACCTCCCTGTCGATCACCTAAAACAGATGTCTTTACTTTCCCAAATCCCTCCCTGTCGATCACCTAAAACAGATGTCTTTACTTTCCCAAATCCCTCCCTGTCGATCACCTAAAACAGATGTCTTTACTTTCCCAAATCCCTCCTTGTCGATCACCTAAAACAGATGTCTTTACTTTCCCAAATCCCTCCCTGTCGATCACCTAAAACAGATGTCTTTACTTTCCCAAATCCCTCCCTGTCGATCACCTAAAACAGATGTCTTTACTTTCCCAAATCCCTCCCTGTCGATCACCTAAAACAGATGTCTTTACTTTCCCAAATCCCTCCCTGTCGATCACCTAAAACAGATGTCTTTACTTTCCCAAATCCCCCTCCCTGTCGATCACCTAAAACAGATGTCTTTACTTTCCCAAATCCCTCCCTGTCGATCACCTAAAACAGATGTCTTTACTTTCCCAAATCCCTCCCTGTCGATCACCTAAAACAGATGTCTTTACTTTCCCAAATCCCTCCCTGTCGATCACCTAAAACAGATGTCTTTACTTTCCCAAATCCCTTTGTATCTGCTCCTCTTTGGAATATCAGCCCGTAATCTGGGTTAGAGAATGGAAGCTGGTGTGGGGAGGGTTTAGTGAGGGCTGTGGAGGATAGGGTGTCGTCTAGTTGGTATTACCTGTTGCACTAGATTGTGAGGCAATTTAGGCAAGGGACTGATCATTCTGCACTGGGAATGTAGGCTTAGTTTTAAAAAAAACTGTATTTAACCAGGTAGGCTAGATATCTTGAAGTATATCTAGCAAGAATATCAACATGAAAATATACAATAATTGTCGTAGTGCTGAATAGACCATTTCTGTGTATTGTACTTGATGCAACTTTCGTACGTAGCAAAGTGGGTTTTGTTTTGACTAGTATCTTATACAGATAAAACAAACACTTAGATGTTTTATCTGAGACTCCTGTGTTCATACTGTTCAGCCCACCTGTTGTTCACACTATTCATCACTCTGGTTATGACCTAAATACAGGTAGTCACAGTGCATCCATTTGGCTAAAACCTCAGATTGCAGTTGATTTGGCTAAACTGTCAGCTTTAAAATTATATTGAGGAATACATCTGACGAAAGCTTGCAAGGTAAAAATACACTTGACGATGGGGACATTTCAGCAGACCTTTAGCAGCGTTGTACGTTTATAGAAGAGTTACATTTAGAAGCTTTCCCTGTGATGCCTTCATTAACAGTCAGACAATTTACCGTCTCCCTTTGACTCTCTTCCCACTTAAACAGAGCTAACGCTAAGCTAATGAAGCGAGAAGCGAGGACAATTTAGCCATTAGAGCCAATTAAGCCAATCCAATGCAATCCAACTCTTATGGGGATGTTGAGAAGAGTCACAATGGCATCATCAACCACCCAACCAGACTGGTGGATTTAATGACTTTTTCCCCTCCGCGGTAAAGTGTTAACACTTCTGTCATTTTGGCTCATCAAATCACAGCTTCTCGCCACACAGGGATTAAAACTGGCCTTAGGAGCAAATGTTTCCCAGTGAGGCTGCCTGATGCTCTGCATCGCCACAATAAGTACAAATCCTCTTCTTCACAGCGTATTATGGGAATGAACATAAGGGATTGGGTTATTGTTGTCCTATAATCTGGGTTTAAACTCCTTGTTTTACAAATGGCCCTTTTAAAAGCTATTTGCTTTGTATCGAATAAAAACCTCATCCTGTGTTAACCTACTGTCTCGTCGTTTTCTGGATTGTGGCATTCGATTCTTATTTCATTCACTGTGTTTTAGACACCATGGCCTGACATGCGACTCGTAAGACTGTCATAGCTGTGTTGCGGGTGTGCTATGACAGTGGTCAGGCCAGACTCTGTAAAGGCTTGCTTCAGAAGCTAGCTCTGTAGGGATACAAGGTTTTGGCACCAATCCTGCAGAATTTGTAGTAGTCGCAGAATAGTGAATAGTATAGAACTTGCCATGCAATCCAAATAGCACAGTATCCAAGATATTATCATTCTCAAATGCCTTTTATTTTTATTTTATTTTATTTAGCCTTTATTTAACTAGGCAAGTCAGTTAAGAACAAATTCTTATTTATATACAGTACCAGTCAAAAGTTTGGACACACCTACTCATTCCAGAGTTTTTCGTCATTTAAAAAAATGTTCTACATTGTAGAATAATAGTGAAGAATTCAAACTATGAAATAACACATATGGAATCATGTAGTCACCAAAAAAGTATTAAACAAATCAAAATATATTTTATATTTGATATAGTCACCCTCAACCAGCTTCATGAGGTAGTCACCTGGAATGCATTTCAATTAACAGGTGTACCTTGTTAAAAGTTAATTTGTGGAATTTCTTTCCTTCTTAATGCATTTGAGCTAATCAGTTGTGTTGTAGGGGTGGTATACAGAAGATTACCCTATTTGGTAAAAGACAAAGTCCATATTATGGCAAGAACAACTCAAATAAGCAAAGAGAAACATCAGTCCATCATTACTTTAAGACATGAAGGTCAGTCAATCAGGAACATTTTGTCAAGTGCATCCGCAAAAACCATCAAGCGCTATGAGGAAACTGGCTCTCATGAGGACCGCCACAGGAAAGGAAGTCCCAGAGTTACCTCTGCTGGAGAGGATGAGTTCATTAGAGTTAACTGCACCTCAGATTGCAGCCCAAATAAATGCTTCACAAGAGTTCAAGTAACAGACACATCTCAACATCAACTGTTCAGAGGAGACTGTGTAAATCAGGCCTTCATGGTCGAATTGCTGCAAAGAAACCACTACTTAAAGACACCAATAAGAATAATTGACTTGCTTGGGCCAAGAAACACAAGCAATGGACATTAGACCAGTGGAAATCTGTCCTTTGGTCTGATGAGTCCAAATTAGAGATTTTTGGTTCCAACCACCGTGTCTTTGTGAGACGCAGAGTAGGTGAACGGATGATCTCTGCATGAGTAGTTCCCACCGTGAAGCATGGAAGAGGAGGTGTGGGAGTGCTTTGCTGGTGGCACTGTCTGTGATTTATTTAGAATTAAAGGCATCCTTAACCAGCAAGGCTACCACAGCATTCGGCAACGATACGCCATCCTATCTGGTTTGCCATTAGTGAGACATTTGTTATTCAACAGGACAAAGACCCGAAACACAACTCCAGGCTGTGTAAGGGCTATTTGACCAAGAAGGAGAGTGATGGTGCTGCATCAGATGTTCTGGCTTCCAGAATCACCTGAACTCAACCCAATTGAGATGGTTTTGGATGAGTTGGACTGCAGATTGAAGGAGAAGCAGACAACAAGTGCTCAGCATATGGGGGAATGCCTTCAATACTGATGGAAAAGCATTCTTCATGAAGCTGGTTGAGAGAATGTCAAGATTGTGCAAAGCTATCGTCAAGGCAAAGGGTGGCTACTTTGAAGAATCTAAAATCTAAAATATATTTTGATTTGTTTAATACTTTTTTGGTGACTACATGATTCCATGTGTTATTTCATAGTTTTGATGTCTTCACTATAATTCTACAATGTAGAAAGTAGTAAAAATATAGAAAAACCCTTAAATTAGTTGGTGTGTCCAAACTTTTGACTGGTACTGCATGTCCCTGAGCAGGTACCTGAAAAAGGCCACCTGGAGCTGGTGAGATTTAGCAAAATAACCCAAAATAAGGAACTCGGGGGACCAACTTTCAAAGATACAGGTTAAAAGTTCCTCAGAACCTTAACCTTTCTGTTGAGCCCAATTGCATCCATTGGTTGTTTTTGTTTAGCAGTGGTGCTTTTCCTCCTAGAGCTATTGATGCAGACTTCTGCCATATTGTGGTAATCAAGATCTTTTGAAACCCTATCAAGCCAAAGAAAGTCGTTATCAGTTTCCCATTAGGGTCAATTATGTTAATAGATTGACCGGCCCAAGAGTTCTCATAGAACATTGAAATCTGACTGATAAAAGAACTAAGCAACGGTGACTGGCAGTGTTACGTCTCTCGTCGGAAAGCATGGACCAAAGCGCAGCGTGGTAAATGTTCATGATATTTATTGATCAAAACACTCAAACAAAATAACAAACAGAACCACGAACAGTTCTGTAAGGCAAATAAACTATACAGAAAACAACTACCCACAAAACACTGGTGGGGAAAAGGCAACCTAAGTATGATTGGCAATCAGAGACAACGATAGACAGCTGCCTCACCACACTCGGCCAAAAACAAAGAAATAGAAAACATAGAAATAAAGAAACTAGAATGCCCACCCTAGTCACACCCTGGCCTAACCAAAATATTTACACAATACCCCATAATGTTTTTACATGTTTTTCGAAATGTTTCTACATTTATTGAAAATGAAATACAGAAATATCTAATTTACATACACTACCATTCAAAAGTTTGGGGTCACATAGAAAAGTCCTTGTTTTTGAAAGAAAAGCACATTTTTTGTCCATTAAAATAACATATAATTGATCAGAAATACAGTGTAGACATTGTTAATGTTGTAAATTACTATTGTAGCTGGAAACGGCTGATTTTCAATGGAATATCTACATAGGTGTACAGAGGCCCATTTTCAGCAACCATCACACCTGTGTTCCAATGGCACGTTGTGTTAGCTAATCCAAGTTTGTCATTTTCAAAGGCTAATTGGTAATTAGAAAACCCTTTTGCAATTATGTTAACAGCTGAAAACTGTTGTACTGATTAAAGAAGCAATTAAACTGGCCTTCTTTAGAGTAGTCGAGTATCTGGAGCATCAGCATTTGTGGGTTCGATTACAGGCTCAAAATGGCCAGAAACAAAGACCTTCTGAAACTCGTCAGTCTATTCTTGTTCTGAGAAATGAAGGCTATTCCATGTGAGAAATTGCCACGAAACTGAAGATCTGGTACAACACTGCGCCTACCTATCTCTCTGATTTGGTCCTGCCGTACATACCTACACGTACGCTACGGTCACAAGACACAGGCCTCCTAATTGTCCCTAGAAATTCTAAGCAAACAGCTGGAGGCAGGGCTTTCTCCTATAGAGCTCCATTTTTATGGAATGGTCTGCCTACCCATGTAAGAGACGCAAACTTGGTCTCAACCTTTAAGTCTTTACTGAAGACTCATCTCTTCAGTGGGTCATATGATTGAGTGTAGTCTGGCCCAGGAGTGGGAAGGTGAACGGAAAGGCTCTGGAGCAACGAACTGCCCTTGCTGTCTCTGCCTGGCCGGTTCCCCTCTTTCCACTGGGATTCTCTGCCTCTAACCCTATTACAGGGGCTGAGTCACTGACTTACTGGGGCTCTTTCATACCGTCCCTGGGAGGGGTGCGTCACTTGAGTGGGTTGAGTCACTGATGTGATCTTCCTGTCTGGGTTGCCCCCCCCCCTGGGTTGTGCCGTGGTGGAGATCTTTGTGGGCTATACTCAGCCTGGTAGTTGAAGATATCCCTCTAGTGGTGTGGGGGCTGTGCTTTGGCAAAGTGGGTGGGGTTATATCCTTCCTGTTTGGCCCTGTCCGGGGGTGTCCTCGGATGGGGCCACAGTGTCTCCTGACCCCTCCTGTCTCAGCCTCCAGTATTTATACTGCAGTAGTTTATGTGTCGGGGGGCTAGGGTCAGTTTGTTATATCTGGAGTACTTCTCCTGTCCTATTCGGTGTCCTGTGTGAATTTAATTGTGCTCTCTCTAATTCTTTCTTTCTCTCTCTCGGAGGACCTGAGCCCTAGGACCATGCCTCAGGACTACCTGACATGATGACTCCTTGCTGTCCCCAGTCCACCTGGCCGTGCTGCTGCTCCAGTTTCAACTGTTCTGCCTTATTATTATTGGACCATGCTGGTCATTTATGAACATTTGAAGATCTTGGCCATGTTCTGTTATAATCTCCACCCGGCACAGCCAGAAGAGGACTGGCCACCCCACGTAGCCTGGTTCCTCTCTAGGTTTCTTCCTAGGTTTTGGCCTTTCTAGGGAGTTTTTCCTAGCCACCGCGCTTCTACACCTTGCTTGCTGTTTGTGGTTTTAGGCTGGGTTTCTGTACAGCACTTTGAGATATCAGCTGATGTACGAAGGGCTATATAAATCAATTTGATTTGTATACTACTCCCATCACAGAATAGCGCAAACTGGCTCTAACCAGAATAGAAAGAGGAGTGGGAGACCCCGGTGCACAACTGAGCAAGAGGGCAAGTACATTAGTGTGTCAAGTTTGAGAAACAGGCATATCACAAGTCCTCAACTGGCAGCTTCATCAAATAGTACCCACAAAACTCCAGTCTCAATGTCAACAGTGAAGAGGCGACTCCGGGATGTTGGCATTCTAGGCAGAGTTGCAAAGAAAAAAACATATCTCAGACTGGAAAATAACAAGAAAAGATTAAGATGTGCAAAGGAACACAGACACTGGACATAGGCACTCTGCCTAGAAGGTCAGCATCCCAGAGTTGCCTCTTCACTGTTGACATTGAGACTGGGGTTTTTGCAGGTACTATTTAATGAAGCCATCAGTTGAGGACTTGTGAGGCGTTTAACCCAACCCCTCTGAATCAGAGAGGTGCAGGGGGCTGCTGTTGACATCCACCTGGGGAGCAGTGGGTTAACTGTCTTGTTCAGGGGCAGAACTACAGATTTTTTTTTACCTTGTCAGCTCGGGGATTTGAGCCAGCAATCTATCGTTTACAGGCCCTACGCTCTAACCACTAGGCTACCTGCCTCCCCATCCAAAGTTTAATTACCATGCTCAAAGGAGTATTCAATGTCTGCTTTTTTTACCCATCTACTAATAGGTGTCCTTCTTTGCCCTGCCTGGTCTTTGTGGTTGAATCTGTGTTTGAAATTCACTGCTTGACTGAGTAACCTTACAGATAATTATGTTTGTATGGGTACAGAGATGAGGTAGAAATTCCCAAATCATGTTAAACACTATTATTGTACACAGAGTGAGTCCATGGAACTTTTTATTTGACTTATTAAGCACATTTTTATTACTGAAATGATTTAGGCTTGCCATAACAAAGGGTTTGAATTATTATTGACTCAAGGCCTTTCAGCTTTTCATTTTTTATAAATGTATAACATTTCGAAAAAGGTTTGACATCATGAGGTGTTGTGTGTAGGCCAGTAATAATATAAAATCTCAATTTAATAAATAAAACATTCAGGCTGTAACACAATTACATGTGGAATAAGTCAACGGGTGTGAATACTTTCTGAAGGCTGTAGATCCCAGTGCTTTCGTCTTTTATAAATGTCATGCTTGAATGTGTGCAGCATTGGAACTTACATTAAGTCCAATAGACTGTCACTATAGACCCCAGAGTCCCCCTTTTTAACAAACGGTAAGACATATGCCATCAT
The DNA here is from genome assembly GCF_021184085.1 of Oncorhynchus gorbuscha. NCBI lineage: Eukaryota > Metazoa > Chordata > Actinopteri > Salmoniformes > Salmonidae > Oncorhynchus > Oncorhynchus gorbuscha. Next base: position 66,105,521 of record NC_060180.1, read on the forward strand.
GGCAGTTGCCCACAATTACTGAGCATCAAACCCATCTTCCATACCAATTAACAATACCCATGGGTTCCCTGGTACTCCAAGACACACACACAAACCTCATCCTCTCCCAGATGCCTCTTTTTTGGGGGGCAGATTGGGTGAGACCTGGCAGCAGGTCTGGTTCCACTTGGCTGTGCTCTGGGACCCTCCTCACTTGTTCTGTAGTGTCTCTGAGGCCTCCTCACTCCCTCCTCTGCCATCCCTCTCCAACATCTCTCAAAGGAGTCTTGCTGAGTCCAACTGCCCGTGTAAAGAGGTGGGCAGGTCCGTATCAGCGGGGAGTGTGGGGAGACTGCGTGTGTGTGTGTGTGTGTGTGTGTGTGTGTGTGTGTGTGTGTGTGTGTGTGTGTGTGTGTGTGTGTGTGTGTGTGTGTGTGTGTGTGTGTGTGTGTGTGTGTGTGTGTGTGTGTGTGTGTGTGTGTGTGTGTGTGTGTGTGTGTGTGTGTGTGTGTGTGTGTGTGTGTGTGTGTGTGTGTGAAAGCATGCGTATGCAGTGATCCCCCAGCATTCTTCCCCAGCAGGGAGGGTTAGGGTCAGGGTAGGAGGAGGAGGTACAGAGCTAATGGACATGTTTGTTTACCTATTTATCCTTGACATGATCAATTGATCAGCAGGCTAATTCACTGCCACCATGGGGTCATTCAATTTCCATTTAAATTGCAAATGGGTTCTCCCCAGCCCCACTCCCTTCCATTGTTACTGAAGCACATGCACCACCTCTGTAGCACACACACCTGCTTCGAGTTTTATGAAGAAACATAGAAGCCAAGAAAATAACATATTGGTAAAACCAGTTTTTAGCCTATTCATTATTTCAGCCTATTAATTAAGAGTTATGGAATTATTCATTTACTATCACCTTCTCCCCCCTCCTCTCTCTCTCTCTCTCTCTCTCTCTCTCTCTCTCTCTCTGTGGGAGTACATCAGTGATAATTACTCGCATCATGAAGATCCACACACACACACACACACACACACACACACACACACACACACACACACACACACACACACACACACACACACACACACACACACACACACACACACACACACACACACACACACACACACACACACACACACACACACACACACACTCTCAACCTGAGCTGATTCCTGAATAGAAAAGCCTGGTGATTGAGCAGGATTGGGGAGATTACAGTGGGAATTAAACAGTGGGAAAAGAGCGGCCAAATTGAGCAGCAGAGGGGGATCATTAAATGCTGCAATCTCAGGAGAGCTGTCGGCAGAGCTGTGTGGTTACAGCAGTACTACTACAGAGGGAACTGGAGGTTAGTGCATATGAATGAATGGATGGATTATGGATGGATGGATGGATTATGGATTGGATGGATTAGGAATGGATGGATAGATTATGGATGGATTATGGATGATGGCTGGATGAATGTATTATGGATGGATGGATTATGGATGGTTTTGATTGATTTATGGATGGATTATGGATGGATGATGGATTATGGATGGATGATGGCTGTATGGATGAATTATGGATGGATGGATTATGGATGGATGATAGCTGGATGGATGGATTATGGATGGATGGATGGATTATGGATGGTTTTGATTGATTTATGGATGGATGGATTATGAATGAATGGATAGATTATGGATGGATAGCAAGGCAGCAACACATGACAACACAGCATGGTAGCAACACAACATAACAACAACATGGTAGCAACACAAATGGTAGCATGGTGCAAACATTATTGGGCACAAAGGGAAAGAAGGTGGAGACAAAAATACATCACGCGAAGCAGCCACAACTGTCAGTAAGAGTGTCCATGATTGAGTCTTTGAATGAAGGGATTGAGATAAAACTGTCCAGTTTGAGTGTTTGTTGCAGCTCGTTCCAGTTGCTAGCTGCAGCGGCCTGAAAAGACGAGCGACCCAGGGATGTGTGTGCTTTGGGGACCTTTAACAGAATGTGACTGGCAGAACGAGTGTTGTATGTAGAGGATGAGGGCTGCAGTAGATATCTCAGATAGGAGGGAGTGAGGTCTAAGAGAGTTTTATAAATAAGCATCAACCAGTGGGTCTTGTGACTGGTATACAGAGATTACCAGTTTACAGAGGAGTTTAGAGTGCAGTGATGTGTCCTATAAGGAGCATTGGTGGTGAATCTGATGGCCAAATGGTAAAGAACATCTAGCTGCTCGAGAGTACCCTTACCTGCCGATCTATAAATTATCCCTCCATAATCTAGCATGGGTAGGACACACACCCGCACAACCGTAGCCTCATCACAGATAGCCTCTACAACACACACCCACACAACCTTCGCCTCATCAACGGTCGTAAATGTTATCTCTGACAAGACTGTTGGTTGGCAGAGAGACTAGGCCATTCCTTTCCCCTTTCACACACATACACACCTCCCTCCCCCGACACACTTGTTAAGGACCTAGTCGACCCCTGACCCCACCCACTTGGTTCTGTATTTGATTTCTCACTCTGGATGAAGAGGGCGTGAGGCAGCATTAGCCAGGTATAAAGGAAGGACTTTGGGGATGAAGGGCCGATCAATGTGGATTGATGGTTGAGCTTGCAGCAGCAGAAACAACCGTCAAGAGGAAATAAGGGCTTCAGGCCAGGGAGGTGAACACTAATACGGCCTGAGTGAAGGCCGGAGACTGAAGAGACCCAATGCCAATGAGGCCATGGTTTGCTATGTGATGAGGGCTGCCCGATAGTGCTGGGTTTACTGAATAGGTCACTAATGATCTCTCTGATCACTCTACGTCAGAGATGAAGGAATGACAGGAGCCCTCGACACAGACCTACCGAGAAACTGTGTATTACTGAGACCTTGGTGGGGAAATGTAAGAAAACAAGGCCCACACCAGCATAATTGATTCCAAAATCCAGGGACCCAAGGACCAGACCCAGATTGCATTTATGTGGTCTCAAGATAGTGATCACACCATCGAGGCTGAGTTACCGCACCATCGAGGATGAGATAACTTGCACAATTGGTGACTGACTAAATACTTTTTTCCCCCACTGTATATATGACAGTGAGAGGAGAGATGAGATGTACACTGCCGTTCAAAAGTTTGGGGTCATTTAGAAATGTCCTTGTTTTTGAAAGAAAAGCAAAAAAAAATGTCCATTAAAATAACATCAAATTGATCAGAAATAAAGTGTAGACATTGTTAATGTTGTAAATTACTATTGTAGCATGAAATGGCTGATTTTATATGGAATATCTACATAGGTGTACAGAGGCCCATTATCAGCAACTATCTAGGCAGAGAGTTGCAGAGAAAAAGCCATATCTCAGACTGGCCAATAAAAAGAAAAGATGGGCAAAAGAACACAGACACTGGACAGAAAGCCAGCATCCCAGAATCGCCTCTTCACTGCTGACGTTGAGACAGGTGTTTTATGGGTACTATTTAATGAAGCTGCCAGTTGTTTCTCAAACTAGACACTCTAATGTACTTGTCCTCTTGCTAAGTTGGGCACCGGGGCCTCCCACTCCTCTTTCTATTCTGGTTAGACCAGACCTGTTCTGTGATGGGACTAGTACAGTGTTGTACCAGATCTTCAGTTTCTTGGCAATTTTTCGCATGGAATAGCCTTAATTTCTCAGAACAAGAATAGACTGACGAGTTTAAGAAGAAAGGTCTTTGTTTCTGGCCATTTTGAGCCTGTAATCGAACCCACAAAGGCTCAACTAGTCTAAAGAAGGCCAGTTTTATTTCTTCTTTAATCAGTACAACAGTTTTCAGCTGTGCTAACATATTTGCAAAAGGATTTTCTAATGATCAATTAGCATTTTAAAATGACAAACTTGGATTAGCTAACATAACGTGCTGTTGGAACACAGGAGTGATGGTTGCTGATAATGGGCTTCTGTACACACATGTAGATATTCCATTAAAAGTCAGCTGTTTCCAGCTACAATAGCCATTTACAACATTAACAATGTCTACACTGTATTTCTGATCAATTTGATATTATTTTAATGGACAAAAATGTGCTTTTCTTTCAAAAACAAGGACATTTCTAAGTGACCTCAAACTTTTGAATGGTAGTGTGTGTGTGACAGTGAGAGATTGAGAGACAGGATATATGTGTGACAGTGAGAGATGGAGAGACAGGATATATGTGTGACAGTGAGAGATGGAGAGACAGGATATATGTGTGACAGTGAGAGATGGAGAGACAGGATATATGTGTGACAGTGAGAGATGACAGGATATATGACAGAGATGGAGAGACAGGATATATGTGTGACAGGATATATGACAGTGAGATGGAGAGACAGGATATATGTGTGACAGTGAGAGATGGAGAGACAGGATATATGTGTGACAGTGAGAGATGGAGAGACAGGATATATGTGTGACAGTGATAGATGGAGAGACAGGATATATGTGTGACAGTGAGAGATGGAGAGACAGGATATATGTGTGACAGTGATAGATGGAGAGACAGGATATATGTGTGACAGTGAGAGATGGAGAGACAGGATATATGTGTGACAGTGATAGATGGAGAGACAGGATATATGTGTGACAGTGTGTAAAGTTGGATTCAAAGTGTGACCTGATGCCTCTCTTTGTTTATGCCCTGTGTTCTTCCACAGATATGTCACACAAATATAGGTTACACAGATGTTTTGCTATGTGTGAATGTTTTCTCTTCGGGCAGGCAAACCTATTTGAATAACCCTGGTCCTTTTAATAAATGTGTCTTGGAATAATCCATTTCCACCTCTCTCGCCTCGGATCAGGTTAGGGATTTTGCGGTGACACAGTCAGACATAATCTTTGTTATATTTTTTATATCTCAGCATTGCCTGCGCTGATTCTCCTCCTGTCACTTTATATGTGGCTAAAAACTGATTTGCATTCAGTAATCTCTTCCTGCATTTTGCCTCCACTTAAAGAAAACCTTGGAATATCATAAAGAGATTATTTCGTTTGTAATTGATTGAGTGCCTTCCCTGCTACAGCCAGGGGTACTTCAAAGTGAATGAATTAAAGGGGCGGCGAAAGGACTGGGGTGCTGAATTTGGGTGGCGTGGGTTCATGATGCAGGGGTTGAGGAGCCACCTTTGGCTGGCGAATAGGAATCAAGACTGAACCCTTGCTCGGAAGAGAATCTCTGTGAGTCAATCACATGATGGGTTTGATTCCTGAAGGTGGATTTTTATTTGAGGCAAAGGTTCAGTTTTTTATTTTATTTATTTTACTAGGCAAGTCAGTTAAGAACAAATTCTTATTTTCAATGACGGCCTAGGAACAGTGTGTTCAGGGGTAGAACGACAGATTTGTACCTTGTCAGCTTGGGGATTCGAACTTGCAATCTTTCGGTTACTAGTCCAACGCTCTAACCACTAGGCTACCCTGCCTCCCCAGTTAATAGTATTGGTTGATCTACTTACATTTTTTACTGCAGTGGGCTAAATCAGGGTCACACAGAGTGATTCTTGGTAAGTCATTAACAAATCTACTTTGAAGCCAAAGTCTACACCTCACATAAATGGTTATGGGCATCAACAAAAAAGAAGACACCTGTACCATGTCAGATATAGAGTTAAAATGTATTTCATTTTGTGGTTGCATTCCAATATTACACTTTATATACATCACAGAAGACCGACATATAACTAAACCGTTTGAAACACCGGATTTTCGGCATGGATTTTTTATTTTATTTTATTAATTATGAAATTATGAACAGTATTAATAACATTCCACCCATGAGGCCACTAGAGGGCGATTTGGTCATTTGACTGCAGGAAAGGACTCTACATTTACATTTACATTTAAGTCATTTAGCAGACGCTCTTATCCAGAGCGACTCTAGGTTTGGACCTGCTCCTCCCGACTCCTAGCTGAGTTTAAAGGTCTCCAGACCCAAACCAAGGTACTTTAAAGTCTATAGATCTCCACACTAGCTTGCTCCTCAGTCGTTTATCATACGGAAGAGGCCTTCTTCGTACTCTGCCCTATAAGCTATTCTGCCACCACCTCCATTCCTCCTCTACCAATCCCTTTCCATATCCTTTGGATTCCCAGAGCTGAGGATTTGACCTCCTCCACCTCACCCAAACCCCAACCTAAAACACATCACTAGGGCATGGAGATGTAGTCAGTGATCCCCGGCTGGCTCCCCATGGCAGCCCTATCCCTGAATCAGCCTTGCCCTCACCCCTCTGCTCCTTAGTATGGTGATCCAGAGCCAAGGGCTATGGGGCTGAGTGAGAGGGGATAGCCCCCAAACCCTGATTAGCCTATCCAGATTATCGCTCCTGCGTCCACAGGCCCTGCTAGTGAGAAAGAAGGATGAGAAGGGAGGAAGGGATATTTTAGCCGCTATCAGCTCGGCTCAATAATCATCATCCAAATTGATCCTAATCGTCTACTGCTATATTACCCAGCAGTCTCTATAGACTTTCAATAAAAGGGGGGCCACAATGCAGCCATGTGGAACCCTCCAAAAATGTCAGGAACATTCCCTCTTTTTTTGTGTTTTCCATTTCCATCATAATGATGAGTGTGTCTAAGTCTGGGGAGGTAGTAGAAGGAGGGATTTAAGAGAGGAGGAGGGCTCATGGCTTTCAAATAACACTAACCCGTACACGCCCAAATCCGCCAATAATTTGAAAACCAATTAAGGCATTCCGCAGGAGGGGCTAAATTGTGGGATTATCTTCCGTTTTGTGCTGTTTTAATCCCTGCTAACCTCCTCAGTGCTAGAGGGGATCGGTATCATGTTGTTATTTGATATCCTTTATGGTTACTCAACTGGTGTAAAATCGTATACTGAAAATCCAAATGAACACCTCTGAAATACCGTTTTTTTTTACCCCTTTTTCTCCCCAATTGGTAGTTACAGTCTTGTCCCATCGCTGAAACTCCCATACGGACTTGGGAGAGGCAAAGGTTAAGACCCATGCATCCTGTGAAACACGACCCAGCCAAACCGCACTGCCCGCTTAACCCAGAAGCCAGCCGTACTAATATGTTGGAGGAAACACAGTACACCTGGCAACCATGGCAGTGTGCATGCACTCAGCCCACCACAGGAGTCGCTAGAGCGTGATGGGACTAGAACATCCCGGCCAGCCAAACCCTTCACTAACCTGGACAATTGTGTGGTGCCCCATGGGTATCCCAGTCACGACAAAGCCTGGACTCAAACCAGGAACTCTAGAGGCACAGCTAGCACTGTGATGCAGTGCCTTAGACCCCTACACCACTCAGGAGCCTGAAATAACATATTTAAGGAAGTATTATGCTGTATGTTAGTTCTGTAACCATCCCTTCTTTGCTCTGTAATTTGTTGAAGTGTAATAGAACAGTTTCATTTCTGTAGCAATTTATCATATTTAAATGTTATTGCCAACAGAAATGATCTGCCACCATATCCCCAGTCTCCCTTTCCTCAGGCTCCCTCTCCCCAGGCTCCCTCTCCCCAGGCTCCCTCTCCCCAGGCTCCCTCTCCTCAGGCTCCCTCTCCCCACACATCCTATCCCCAGGCTCCCTCTCCCCCAGGCTCCCAGGCTCCCTCTCCCTCCCTCAGGCTCCCTCTCCCCACATCCTATCCCCAGGCTCCCTCTCCCCAGGCTCCTCTCCCCACACATCCCCCCAGACTCCCTCTCCCCAGGCTCCCTCTCCCCAGGCTCCCTCTCCCCACACATCCTATCCCCAGGCTCCCTCTCCCCAGGCTCCCTCCTCCCCCTCTCCCCACATCCTATCCCCAGGCTCCCTCTCCCCAGGCTCCCCCAGGCTCCCTCCCCAGGCTCCCTCTCCCCACACATCCTATCCCCAGGCTGCCCTCAGGCTCCCTCCCCACACATCCTATCCCCAGGCTCCCTCTCCCCAGGCTCCCTCCCCAGGCTCCCCCCAGGCTCCCTCTCCTCAGGCTCCCTCTCCCCACACATCCTATCCCCAGGCTCCCTCTCCCCAGGCTCCCTCTCCCCAGGCTCCCTCTCCCCAGGCTCCCTCTCCCCAGGCTCCCTCTCCTCAGGCTCCCTCTCCCCACACATCCTATCCCCAGGCTCCCCCCCAGGCTCCCCCCCAGGCTCCCTCTCCCCCACACATCCTATCAGGCTCCCTCTCCCCACACATCCTATCCCCAGGCTCCCTCTCCCCAGGCTCCCTCTCCCCAGGCTCCCTCTCCCAGGCTCCCCCACACATCTCCCCAGGCTCCCTCTCCCAGGCTCCCTCTCCCCAGGCTCCCTCTCCCTCCTCAGGCTCCCTCTCCCCACACATCCTATCCCCAGGCTCCCTCTCCCCCTTTATTTGTTCTCTACTGTACCCTCTCTCACTCTCTGGGGACAGATTAACCCCCAATCCCCCAGTTCCTTGTTAATTGAAAATATTTTACGGTTTGGAGGCCACCGGGTTCCACACAGTTCCCACATAGTTTTATACTCTTCTGTTCTCTCAGTAAAGGACCCTTCCCTCCATTCCTCTTAGTGGAGAACCCTTCCCTCCACTCCTCACAGTGGAGAACCCTTCCCTCCGTTCCTCTCTCACCTCCTCTCATCTTTTCCCTGACACCCTTCTCTCCCAAGAGTCTGCAGTGGGAGTTTGACTACGTAACACGACCAAGGGTTCAATGGAACGGTAGTTCCACTATCTTAGAAAGGGATAAAACACACTGTGATTTGTGAAGATTTCTATGAGTAATCGTTATGGAAAAGGCAACAAGCTGGTGTAGTTCCACCACCTACATCTGGTCATCTGCTGGGATGATTTTTTATCTTCCAGGTGAAAGGGTCATCTGGTCATGGCTGGTTGATCTTTGTGGTGAACTCAAATTGACTTGGGGGTAGGGGCTGGTTGATCTCTGAAAACTATAGTGGTGATCTGGTCAATGGGGCTGGATGATTCCCTCTGTGTTCACTCATGACTGTGATCTCAAGTTTGGAGATGACACAACGGTGGTGATCTGGTCAACACTGGCTGGTTGATGAGATGATCTGTGTGGTGATCTGGTCATGCCTGGTTGATCTGTGGGTCATCTGGTCATGGCTGGTTGATCTTTGGGTCATCTGGTCATGGCTGGATGATCTGTGGGGTCATCTGGTCATGGCTGGTTGATCTTTGTGGTGATCTGGTCATGGCTGGTTGATCTTTGTGGTGATCTGGTCATGGCTGGATGATCTCTGTGTGGTGATCTGGTCATGGCTGGATGATCTTTGTGGTGATCTGGTCATGGCTGGATGATCTGTGGGTGATCTGGTCATGGCTGGATGATCTGTGTGTGGTGATCTGGTCATGGCTGGTTGATCTCTGTGTGGTGATCTGGTCATGGCTGGTTGATCTCTGTGTGGTGATCTGGTCATGGCTGGTTGAGCTTGTCTGTTTCGTGATCTGGTCATGGCTGGTTGATCTCTGTGTGGTGATCTGGTCATGGCTGGTTGTGCTTGTCTGTGTGGCCATCTGGTCATGGCTGGTTGATCTCTGTGTGGTGATCTGGTCATGGCTGGTTGATCTCTGTGTGGTGATCTGGTCATGGCTGGTTGATCTCTGTGTGGTGATCTGGTCATGGCTGGTTGAGTTTGTCTGTGTGGCCATCTGATCATGGCTGGTTGAGCTTGTCTGTTTGGTGATCTGGTCATGGCTGGTTGATCTCTGTGTGGTGATCTGGTCATGACTGGTTGTGCTTGTCTGTGTGGCCATCTGGTCATGGCTGGTTAATCTCTGATCTGCTTGGTCTGTGCTTTGCTTTGTTCAACTCATGTAGACTCTCCAGTACACTTGACCACACATGCTCTCTGGCCCTACGGGCTGTGTGTGTTTCTCTCTGCGTCAGTGTTCATGCGGGAGGGGATCCCTTTAAGAGGCTCAGTGGAGTAAAAACATTACTGCACTCAGCAAACTGGCAAAGTCAACAGGACTGACAAGAGGTCTGGGAGTGGGAGCAAAGGTGCAGAGAGAGCGAGAGACAGAGGGGGAGGGACGGAGGGTACAGAGCGAGAGACAGAGGGAGGAGGGACGGAGGGAGAGAGTGAGAGGGAGAGAGGGATGGTACAGAGGGAGGGAGAGAGGGTGAGAGAAGGAGGGGGAGAGAGAAAGGGTGATGGAGGGAGGGAGGGATGGTAAAGGTATAGAGAGAGAGAGAGAGAGAGAGAGAGAGCGAGAGGGAGAGAGGGATGGTTAGGGAGGGAGATGGAAAAGGAGGGAGGGAGGGAGGGAGAGGAGGGAGAGAGAGGGAGAGGGATAGGGTGATGGAGAGGGAGGGAGGGAGGGAGGGAGGGAGGGAGGGAGGGAGGGGGAGAGGGAGAAAGGGTGAGAGAGAGAGGGGGGAGAGAGAGAGAAGGGTGAGAGAAGGAGGGAGGTGAGAGAGAGAGAAGGGTGAGAGAGACAGAGAGAAAGGGGGAGAAAGGAAGAGAGAGAGAAAGGGGAGAGAGAGGGAGGGAGGGAGGGGGAGGGAGGAGAGAGAGAGAGAGAGAGAGAGAGAGAGAGAGAGAGAGAGAGAGAGAGAGAGAGAGAGAGAGAGAGAGAGAGAGAGAGAGAGAAAGGGTGAGAGAAGGAGGGAGGGAGGGAGATGGAAAAAGGGCGAGAGAGAGAGGGAGGGATGGTAAGGTACAGAGGGAGGGAGAGGGAGAGGGAGGGAGGGAGGGAGAGAGGGAGGAGAGGGAGAGGGAGGGAAGGGGTGGTAGGTAGAGGGAGGGAGGGAGGGAGGAGGGAGGGAGGGAGGGAGGGATGGTAAGGGACAGAGGGAGGGAGGGAGGGGGAGGGGGGAGGGATGGTAAGTTACAGAGGGAGACTTAACACTGTAAGTCTTGTTGCCAGTGGCCTCGTGCACTCACGTATTTTTGTGGGTAAATCAAAGGCCAAATTAGTATATATGTTTACACAATATATTTTGTTTCTCGCATAGTACAGGATTCAATATTGATGTAGGTAGAAATAGGTAGAATGAACTTCCTTTAGCCCTGGCTCGAGCTCTTTCTGCCTCTCTCTCTTTCTCTCACGTTCACAAAGACACACACTCACCCCTACCTGCCTGCCCTGAAACCAGAGTGTATCGTTGAAATCACTGCCATGTTTCTCACAGCGATGGAACATTCTGCCTGAAAACATGATACATAGTGGCACTCTGTCTCCTCTGAGCTTTGACATGCATTTGTAATATGATCATCTTAACTGATAGCAGGACCTGATGTGCTTTTGTCAGCTGCTCCCATCAGTTACTCACATGTTCACACATCCTTTTCCCTCAAATGCAGTTAGGCAAGCTGAACACTAAGCATAGCTATAGGAACAAGAACAAGTCAACATTGAAAATAGAGAGCGTTTTTACATGTGGTTCATATGATAATGTTGTTATTTTTATCTATTTTATTACGGAATGGTGTTTGTAAAAGGGGACGGGAACAGGCATGTTGGTTATCATCAGTTGGGGGGGAGCTGTCAGCTGAAGCCCTGGCTGTAATAGTCTTTGGGAATATTGGGCAGGTGTTGAAGGAGTATGTCAGTGTTGAAGCTGAAGCCCTGGCTGTAATAGTCTTTGGGAATATTGGGCAGGTGTTGAAGGAGCATGTCAGCTGAAGCCCTGGCTGTAATAGTCTTTGGGAATATTGGGCAGGTGTTGAAGGAGCATGTCAGCTGAAGCCCTGGCTGTAATAGTCTTTGGGAATATTGGGCAGGTGTTGAAGGAGTATGTCAGCTGAAGCCCTGGCTGTAATAGTCTTTGGGAATATTGGGCAGGTGTTGAAGGAGAATGTCAGCTGAAGCCCTGGCTGTAATAGTCTTTGGGAATATTGGGCAGGTGTTGAAGGAGCATGTCAGCTGAAGCCCTGGCTGTAATAGTCTTTGGGAATATTGGGCAGGTGTTGAAGGAGAATGTCAGCTGAAGCCCTGGCTGTAATAGTCTTTGGGAATATTGGGCAGGTGTTGAAGGAGCATGTCAGCTGAAGCCCTGGCTGTAATAGTCTTTGGGAATATTGGGCAGGTGTTGAAGGAGAATGTCAGCTGAAGCCCTGGCTGTAATAGTCTTTGGGAATATTGGGCAGGTGTTGAAGGAGTATGTCAGCTGAAGCCCTGGCTGTAATAGTCTTTGGGAATATTGGGCAGGTGTTGAAGGAGCCCTAATGTCAGCTGAAGCCCTGGCTGTAATAGTCTTTGGGAATATTGGGCAGGTGTTGAAGGAGTATGTCAGCTGAAGCCCTGGCTGTAATAGTCTTTGGGAATATTGGGCAGGTGTTGAAGGAGAATGTCAGCTGAAGCCCTGGCTGTAATAGTCTTTGGGAATATTGGGCAGGTGTTGAAGGAGCATGTCAGCGGGGGGCTGGAAGTGTTTTGGGATTCTGAGTGTGTATGGGGGTGGGGGTGTGTATGTAATGAGTGGCCCAGAATTGACCTCTTTCCTTATGAAACTGTCTGTGTCCACTCCTCCTCCTCCTCCTCTTGCCCCTGTACATCTCTGAGGTATTTCCACAGGAGTGGAAAGTGTTCATATTGACTGTGCTCTCACGGCTCAATAGCAGAAGGGCTCTCAGAGGGAGAATCTCAATTGCATACTCCCCCCGTCCACTCTCCTCACCTCCTTCTCTAAACCCGTTGGATGAGAAAGCCAGAGGTCCCTCCCCTCTGAACGTCTCCTTCAACGGGTATTGAGAAGGACGCAAGGAGTATCCAATTGAAATTCTCCCGTACTCTCATTCACCTAGTCAGGAATGTTGCCAGTCACTAGAAGCAGCGCGTTATGTTCCTGATTCTGAGAAAATAATAAACATTTGTAATTTGACTCTTTTCTGAAAAAAGTGTGGACATAATGCATCATAAATACATTTTTCCTTCATATTTTGTGGATTTTATCTTCTAATCCTTTACCCTTTTTGAGAAATATTTATAATCAGTCTAAGTATGGTCCCATTCCCTCTTTACCGACCTGGAAAAGGTTGCTCACCTGAGAAGGGGGAGGAGCAGCAGACTCCATGGTGGGAGAAGAGGAGAGGCTGCATTAATGAGGAACAGCCAGCCTGATCCCTAATATCCACAGCAGCCTAACTGCTCAGATATCAAGGGCTTTTTCTTTTTGTCCCAGAATGAAATATGGTGGGTGAGATATTCAGACACTCCCCACCCCACCCCACCCACCCCATTCCATTCACAGGTATGGGGGAGTCCCTGGACCGGCCTTGCTGAAAGATTAAGCTGTGTGTGTGTGTGTGTGTGTGTGTGTGTGTGTGTGTGTGTGTGTGTGTGTGTGTGTGTGTGTGTGTGTGTGTGTGTGTGTGTGTGTGTGTGTGTGTGTGTGTGTGTGTGTGTGTGTGTGTGTGTGTGTGTGTGTGTGTGTGTGTGTGTGTGTGTGTGTGTGTGTGTGTGTGTGTGTGTGTGTGTGTGTGTGTGTGTGTGTGTGTGTGTGTGTGTGTGTGTGAGCGTTTGTGTAAGCGTGTGTAGTGGTTTGAAAGCCTGAGTGGGAAGCTGATGTTTATCTTTTCAGAGTGGTGTCTCCATGGAGTTTAGTTGTCTCGGGCAATAAAGGATCAAACCAGCAGGTCACAGGTCGTGAACCCCAAGCAAACTCTGGGGTCATTTGCCCCAGCAGGAGAACACCTATTCCTTCACTAAAGGCCCAGTTTAAAGTCTGATTTAGTCTATTTTATTTTATTTTATTTCACCTTTATTTAACCAGGTAGGCTAGTTGAGAACAGGTTCTCATTTGCAACTGCGACCTGGCCAAGATAAAGCATAGCAGTGTGAACAGACAACACAGAGTTACACATGGAGTAAACAATTAACAAGTCAATAACACAGCAGAGAAAAAAAGGGAGTCTATATACAATGTGTGAAAAAGGCATGAGGAGGTAGGTGAATAATTACAATATTGCAGATTAACACTGGAGTGATAAATGATCAGATGATCATGTACAGGTAGATATATTGGTGTGCAAAAGAGCAGAAAAGTAAATAAATAAAAACTGTGGGGATGAGGTAGGTAAAATGGGTGGGCTATTTACCAATAGATTATGTACAGCTGCAGCGATCGGTTAGCTGCTCAGATAGTTGATGTTTGAAGTTGGTGAGGGAGATAAAAGTCTCCAACTTCAGCGATTTTTGCAATTCGTTCCAGTCACAGGCAGCAGAGTACTGGAACGAAAGGCGGCCGAATGAGGTGTTGGCTTTAGGGATGATCAATGAGATACACCTGCTGGAGCGCGAGCTACGGATGGGTGTTGCCATCGTGACCAGTGAGCTGAGATAAGGCGGAGCTTTGCCTAGCATGGCCTTGTAGATGACCTGGAGCCAGTGGGTCTGGCGACGAATATCTAGCGAGGGCCAGCCGACTAGAGCATATAAGTCGCAGTGGTGGGTAGTATAAGGTGCTTTAGTGACAAAACGGATGGCACTGTGATAAACTGCATCCAGTTTGCTGAGAAGAGTGTTGGAAGCAGTTTTGTAGATGACATCGCCGAAGTCGAGGATCGGTAGGATAGTCAGTTTTACTAGGGTAAGCTTGGCAGCGTGAGTGAAGGAGGCTTTGTTGCGGAATAGAAAGCCGACTCTTGATTTTATTTTCGATTGGAGATGTTTGATATGGGTCTGGAAGGAGAGTTTGCAGTCTAGCCAGAAACCTAAGTACTTATAGGTGTCCACATATTCAAGGTCGGAATCATCCAGTGTGGTGATGCTAGTCGGGCATGCGGGTGCAGGCAGCAATCGGTTGAAAAGCATGCATTTGGTTTTACTAGCGTTTAAGAGCAGTTGGAGGCCACGGAAGGAGTGTTGTATGGCATTGAAGCTCGATTGGAGGTTAGATAGCACAGTGTCCAATGACGGGCCGAAAGTGTATAGAATGGTGTCGTCTGCGTAGAGGTGGATCAGGGAATCGCCCGCAGCAAGAGCAACATCATTGATATACACAGAGAAAATAGTCGGCCCGAGAATTGAACCCTGTGGCACCCCCATAGAGACTGCCAGAGGACCGGACAACATGCCCTCCGATTTGACACACTGAACTCTGTCTGCAAAGTAATTGGTGAACCAGGCAAGGCAGTCATCCGAAAAACCGAGGCTACTGAGTCTGCCGATAAGAATATGGTGATTGACAGAATCGAAAGCCTTGGCAAGGTCGATGAAGACGGCTGCACAGTACTGTCTTTTATCGATGGCGGTTATGATGTCGTTTAGTACCTTGAGTGTGGCTGAGGTGCACCCGTGACCGGCTCGGAAACCAGATTGCATAGCGGAGAAGGTACGGTGGGATTCGAGATGGTCAGTGACCTGTTTGTTGACTTGGCTTTCGAAGACCTTAGATAGGCAGGGCAGAATGGATATAGGTCTGTAACAGTTTGGGTCCAGGGTGTCTCCCCCTTTGAAGAGGGGGATGACTGCGGCAGCTTTCCAATCCTTGGGGATCTCAGACGATATGAAAGAGAGGTTGAACAGGCTGGTAATAGGGGTTGCGACAATGGAGGCGGATAGTTTCAGAAATAGAGGGTCCAGATTGTCAAGCCCAGCTGATTTATACGGGTCCAGGTTTTGCAGCTCTTTCAGAACATCTGCTATCTGGATTTGGGTAAAGGAGAACCTGGAGAGGCTTGGGCGAGGAGCAGTAAAAAACAAACACTATACTTCTATTTTTGCATTTGTTTTGAACCTTGTATTGGTTCTTATGTTAAATGCTTATTTTGAACATGAAAACTTTATACGTTCACATCAAGTCTTATTGAATTATGTATACAACATCAAGTACAGACTTCAGCTCTTATATAACCCTCATACAACTCTCATACAACCCTCATACAACTCTAATACAACCCTCATACAACTCTAATACAACCCTCATACAACTCTAATACAACCCTCATACAACTCTAATACAACCCTCATGCAACTCTCATACAACTCTCATACAACTCTAATACAACCCTCATACAACTCTAATACAACCCTCATGCAACTCTCATACAACTCTCATACAACTCTAATACAACCCTCATACAACTCTAATACAACCCTCATACAACTCTCATACAACCCTCATACAACTCTAACACAACCCTCATACAACTTTAATACAACCCTCATACAACTCTTATACAACTCTTATAAAACCCTCATACAACTCTTATACAACTCTCATACAACCCTCATACAACTCTCATACAACCCTCATACAACTCTCATACAACCCTCATACAACTCTAATACAACCTTCATACAACTCATATACAACCCTCATACAACTCTCATACAACCCTCATACAACTCCAATACAACCTTCATACAACTCGTATACAACCCTCATACAACTCTCATTCAACCCCTTTGTCTCTTGACAACCCTTTTTGCATGAGGACAGAAATAAACACTGAAAAACACCTGGCTGCTATGTTGATTGAGAGCAGTGATGACTTTGTTCAACTGATTTCCAATCCCGACCTCAGCCTCCCTGAGCAGCGCTAGAAAACACCTTATCCAGTCGAAGGTTTCTCTCTCTCTCCTTTTCCTTCTCAGAGAAGAAGGGAAAACAGCCCATGTTAAGGGAATATCCATGCCGTAATGGCCTCTAATTCCAAATTAATTCAGTCTAAATGAACTGTCAGAGGAAGATTGATTTGTTGGAGCTGCTGTCTTGATGAGTGCTGTCTTGGGAGGGGGTGATTAGAAGCTGAGGCCTGCGCAGCTCCCTCTCAGCCTGGGGCTAGATTTCCTGAGCAGCCCCAGACCTGGGTATAAGTAGCAGCTGCTGCCGGGCTGACAAGCAAGAGGACGTTTGGTTACCCTGGGGATGGCGTTCACTGAGTGGGAGAGTGGGGACCAGGTTCTATATTAATCTCTATGGGGATGGGAACAACTCAATGGTATTGAGGGGATTTGAACAGTATAGAACAACTCAATGGTATTGAGGGAGATTTGAACAGTATAGAACAACTCAATGGTATTGAGGGGGATTTGAACAGTATAGAACAACTCAATGGTATTGAGGGGGATTTGAACAGTATAGAACAACTCAATGGTATTGAGGGGGATTTGAACAGTATAGAACAACTCAATGGTATTGAGGGAGATTTGAACAGTATAGAACAACTCAATGGTATTGAGGGGGATTTGAACAGTATAGAACAACTCAATGGTATTGAGGGGGATTTGAACAGTATAGAACAACTCAATGGTATTGAGGGGATTTGAATAGTTGAACAACTCAATGGTATTGAGGGGGATTTGAACAGTATAGAACAACTCAATGGTATTGAGGGGGATTTGAACAGTATAGAACAACTCAATGGTATTGAGGGGGATTTGAATAGTGCAGAACAACTCAATGGTATTGGGGGGATTTGAACAGTATAGAACAACTCAATGGTATTGAGGGGGATTTGAACAGTATAGAACAACTCAATGGTATTGAGGGGGATTTGAATAGTGCAGAACAACTCAATGGTATTGAGGGGGATTTGAACAGTATAGAACAACTCAATGGTATTGAGGGGGATTTGAACAGTATAGAACAACTCAATGGTATTGAGGGGGATTTGAATAGTGCAGAACAACTCAATGGTATTGAGGGGATTTGAACAGTATAGAACAACTCAATGGTATTGAGGGGATTTGAACAGTATAGAACAACTCAATGGTATTGAGAACAAACAACTCAATGGTATTGAGGGGGATTTGAACAGTATAGAACAACTCAATGGTATTGAGGGGGATTTGAACAGTATAGAACAACTCAATGGTAGAACAGAACAACTCAATGGTATTGAGGGGGATTTGAACAGTATAGAACAACTCAATGGTATTGAGGGGATTTGAACAGTATAGAACAACTCAATGGTATTGAGGGGATTTGAACAGTATAGAACAACTCAATGGTATTGAGGGGATTTGAACAGTATAGAACAACTCAATGGTATTGAGGGGATTTGAACAGTATAGAACAACTCAATGGTATTGAGGGGGATTTGAATATGGTATTGAGGGGATTTGAACAGTATAGAACAACTCAATGGTATTGAGGGGATTTGAACAGTATAGAACAACTCAATGGTATTGAGGGGGATTTGAATAGTATAGAACAACTCAATGGTATTGAGGGGGATTTGAACAGTATAGAACAACTCAATGGTATTGAGGGGGATTTGAATAGTGCAGAACAACTCAATGGTATTGAGGGGGATTTGAACAGTATAGAACAACTCAATGGTATTGAGGGGGATTTGAACAGTATAGAACAACTCAATGGTATTGAGGGGGATTTGAACAGTACAGAATTCTGGAGAAGGAGAAGGAGAAGGAGACGGAGACGGAGACGGAGAAGGAGAAGGAGAAGGAGATGGAGAAGGACAAGGAGACGGAGACGGAGAAGGAGAAGGACAAAGACAAGGACAAGGACAAGGAGAAGGAGACGAAGAAGGAGACAGAAGGAGAAGGAGACGGAGAAGGAGACGGAGAAGGAGAAGGACGGAGACGGAGAAGGACAAGGAGAAGGAGAAGGACAAAGACAAGGACAAAGACAAGGACAAGGAGGAGACGGAGACGGAGACGGAGAAGGACAAAGACAAGGACAAAGACAAGGACAAGGAGAAGGAGAAGGAGAAGGAGACGAAGAAGGAGACGAAGAAGGAGACGGAGAAGGAGATGGAGAAGGAGAAGGAGAAGGAGACGGAGAAGGAGACGGAGAACGAGAACGAAGGAAGGGGAGAGATGTTACGAAACCCAGAACTAGCCTATGGATATTGTTGCACTCTCTTTGTGTACATGCCCTAGGCCTCGTTACAGGGTCTATAATCTGAATCAATGTGTGTGTTTAAGTGAGAAACCAGCATTTGAGGACTGTATTGGATGCACATGTTGACAGGAGACAGAAACGTAACCCCCATCTCATAAAACCTCTCCCAACTTGAAAATAACATTGAAAACTCACATACTAGTGACTATCTATTTTCCGGCATGTTCCTAACTTTTATACTTTTTTCTATTTATTTTCCAGAAAACCTCCCCAACTCCAGAAATCCTCAACTCTGAGAAAACAGTAAAAAACTAAAACCATCCAATTCACTGCTCTGCACTCAGGTCATTTTCTCCCGAGGGAAGTATGTGACTTGAACAAACCAAGGGACAACCTGGAGCCCCTCTGATTCTACACTGAGACACCGACTCCATTCACTAGGCCCATGGTCACAAGCACCAAGCTCCATCGATAAGGGACTTGGAGCAACCAATCACCAGGGACAAGTAAGCATCAACCACAACTTTAGCCAACTCACTAGGAACACCATCCATGCTCCCAAATGCCTCTTTTCTCCAGCCCTAAGCTCTCACCCCACTGGGCACAGACGTCAATTCAATGTATATTCCATGTCGGTCCAACGTAATTTTATTGAAATTACATGGAAACAATCAAATCAAATCAAATTCAACAACTACCTTATACACACAAATGTAAAGGCATGAATAAGAATATGTGCAATACGCTCGACCTCATCTTTACTAGATGCTGTACTTCCACTAACCTCATTGCAACTCCCCTCCAAGTCTCCGACCACTACCTTGTATCCTTTTCCCTCTCGCTCTCATCCAACACCTCCCACACTGCCCCTACTCGGATGGTATCGCGCCGTCCCAACCTTCGCTCTCTCTCCCCCGCTACTCTCTCCTCTTCCATCCTATCATCTCTTCCCTCTGCTCAAACCTTCTCCAACCTATCTCCTGATTCTGCCTCCTCAACCCTCCTCTCCTCCCTCTCTGCATCCTTTGACTCTCTATGTCCCCTATCCTCCAGGGCGGCTCGGTCCTCCCCTCCCGCTCCGTGGCTCGATGACTCACTGCGAGCTCACAGAACAGGGCTCCGGGCAGCCGAGTGGAAATGGAGGAAAACTCGCCTCCCTGCGGACCTGGCATCCTTTCACTCCCTCCTCTCTACATTTTCCTCCTCTGTCTCTGCTGCTAAAGCCACTTTCTACCACTCTAAATTCCAAGCATCTGCCTCTAACCCTAGGAAGCTCTTTGCCACCTTCTCCTCCCTCCTGAATCCTCCTCCCCCTCCCCCCTCCTCCCTCTCTGCAGATGACTTCGTCAACCATTTTGAAAAGAAGGTCGACGACATCCAATCCTCGTTTGCTAAGTCAAACGACACCGCTGGTTCTGCTCACACTGCCCTACCCTGTGCTCTGACCTCTTTCTCCCCTCTCTCTCCAGATGAAATCTCGCGTCTTGTGACGGCCGGCCGCCCAACAACCTGCCCGCTTGACCCTATCCCCTCCTCTCTTCTCCAGACCATTTCCGGAGACCTTCTTCCTTACCTCACCTCGCTCATCAACTCATCCCTGACCGCTGGCTACGTCCCTTCCATCTTCAAGAGAGCGAGAGTTGCACCCCTTCTGAAAAAACCTACACTCGATCCCTCCGATGTCAACAATTACAGACCAGTATCCCTTCTTTCTTTTCTCTCCAAAACTCTTGAACGTGCCATCCTTGGCCAGCTCTCCCGCTATCTCTCTCTGAATGACCTTCTTGATCCAAATCAGTCAGGTTTCAAGACTAGTCATTCAACTGAGACTGCTCTCCTCTGGTATCACGGAGGCGCTCCGCACTGCTAAAGCTAACTCTCTCTCCTCTGCTCTCATCCTTCTAGATCTATCGGCTGCCTTCGATACTGTGAACCATCAGATCCTCCTCTCCACCCTCTCCGAGTTGGGCATCTCCGGCGCGGCCCACGCTTGGATTGTGTCCTACCTGACAGGTCGCTCCTACCAGGTGGCGTGGCGAGAATCTGTCTCCTCACCATGCGCTCTCACCACTGGTGTCCCCCAGGGCTCTGTTCTAGGCCCTCTCCTATTCTCGCTATACACCAAGTCACTTGGCTCTGTCATAACCTCACATGGTCTCTCCTATCATTGCTATGCAGACGACACACAATTAATCTTCTCCTTTCCCCCTTCTGATGACCAGGTGGCGAATCGCATCTCTGCATGTCTGGCAGACATATCAGTGTGGATGACGGATCACCACCTCAAGCTGAACCTCGGCAAGACGGAGCTGCTCTTCCTCCCGGGGAAGGACTGCCCGTTCCATGATCTCGCCATCACGGTTGACAACTCCATTGTGTCCTCCTCCCAGAGCGCTAAGAACCTTGGCGTGATCCTGGACAACACCCTGTCGTTCTCAACTAACATCAAGGCGGTGGCCCGTTCCTGTAGGTTCATGCACTACAACATCCGCAGAGTACGACCCTGCCTCACACAGGAAGCGGCGCAGGTCCTAATCCAGGCACTTGTCATCTCCCGTCTGGATTACTGCAACTCGCTGTTGGCTGGGCTCTCTGCCTGTGCCATTAAACCCCTTCAACTCATCCAGAACGCCGCAGCCCGTCTGGTGTTCAACCTTCCCAAGTTCTCTCACGTCACCCCGCTCCTCCGTTCTCTCCACTGGCTTCCAGTTGAAGCTCGCATCCGCTACAAGACCATGGTGCTTGCCTGCGGAGCTGTGAGGGGAACGGCACCTCAGTACCTCCAGGCTCTGATCAGGCCCTACACCCAAACAAGGGCACTGCGTTCATCCACCTCTGGCCTGCTCGCCTCCCTACCACTGAGGAAGTACAGCTCCCGCTCAGCCCAGTCAAAACTGTTCGCTGCTCTGGCCCCCCAATGGTGGAACAAACTCCCTCACGACGCCAGGACAGCGGAGTCAATCACCACCTTCCGGAGACACCTGAAACCCCACCTCTTTAAGGAATACCTAGGATAGGATAAGTAATCCCTCTCACCCCCCCCCTTTAAGATTTAGATGCACTATTGTAAAGTGACTGTTCCACTGGATGTCATAAGGTGAATGCACCAATTTGTAAGTCGCTCTGGATAAGAGCGTCTGCTAAATGACTTAAATGTAAATGTAAATGTAATGTTCATATAAATATATGGATGAGTGATGGCATGAGGCATAGGAAAGATGCAGTAGATGGTATAGAATACAGTATATAAATATGAGATGAGTAATATAATCTGTAAACATGATTAAAGTTGCGTTATTTAAAGTGACTAGTGATACCTTTATTAGGTCCATTTATTAAAGTGTCTAGAGATTTGAGTCAGTATGATGTTGATTCAACCAGTATCCTCCTCCATTTCCGGAGACACTGTAGGTCTACATCCTGCAGGATCTGTCAACCGCCCCTCAACAACCGGACCTGACAAAACAGTGGATCTGCCATTTCCACCAAACTCACTTCTTCAAGCTCTTGATTCTCATCACAAGACACTGCCGTGTCACAACATGACTGGGAAGAATATCCTCCCTTCCATTGCTGAGTGAGAAACGTGTCAGATAAATCAACCCCTGACATACAAACAACCTCATGGTCAGCCTGCTGAGGAACCACAACCTCCCCTATTTTGTCAAGAATGTGTTAGTTAAAGGAACTAAAGAATCACTGACAACCTCTGAAACAAACAGATCATTTAAGGGAACCCAATTCCTTTCAGATCACTAAGATAACCTACGTGTTCAATATCACTCACGTCACCAAAGAGCTTCTCCCCTATAGTGACACCTGAGTGTGTATCTTTCTTCTCATGACTACATACACTCTGTTTTTACCGTGCACTCCAAAAAAATAGGTCGTTTCTGCAATTCAATAAAAGGCATCTATTGCATTTGCACCAGTCTCTGTATGAAGAAACCTTATTAATTGGTTCTTCTCAGATTTAATTAGCTGTAGAAAAGAGGCCGGGGCGAGCATTTGGGTCCAGTGGGCTTAATATCCCTGCTGATTTCAGGGCTAGGCTAATTATTTTCCAATAACCTTACTTACTGGGCACTCTCTCTCTTCTGGGCCTTACCCTAACAATCCTCCTCCCCCATTCCCAGTATAGGCTTTTCTGGTTGGAGCTGAGCCGAGCAGCCAAAAGATGATTTCCTTCCCTCAGAGAGGAAGTGAATTCAGAACTTCTAAAACCCACGGCCATGAAGGAAGTGCTCCCTTTAAGGTCCTGTTTGATGTTAAAATCAATCTCATTCAAATTCGCCATTAACGCTATTACTTAAACTATTGGACACACTCCTAAGCACCCAAATGGCATTAGGTCTACTGTTATTCATTTGGAGGCCATACCAGCCCTCCCACAAGTACTGTATCAATATCAAAAGCCAAAATAGTTAAAATAGTTCACTTTAACTTTAATACTGTAGCTATTTATTTTTGACTTTGTTTATTTATTTTTCCACCAGACCTTAATGTAGAATTTTCTGCTCTCATATATTGCACATAAATATGGTCCACATAAATATTCTCAAGGCTGATATTTGCACTGGAAATCTCTTTATCGTGCAAAGAGGGAACATCACAGGCTAAGATGGGAGGGCTCAAATAGGCAGTAGCTTTAAAATGGATATTAGAATATTGGAAAATGAAATATAAACAAACCCATTATCCATCGGTATATTCTAGATGAAAGCTGGAGCATGACACTTTAAATGTATCCAAATCACTTGGATAAGTACTAATAGTACTGTTTAAAGTAGCTTTGTTCAAGTACATGTCATTTTTTCGTTTTGTTTAGGCATCTGATTATACAAACAGTATTTGGAAGTATTTTAGAGCGACAATAATATTGATAGTCTTGTCGTGTATTATTCTTGTATCATTCTGTTATAGGACATGTATGATATTATTCTGAAGTTGTTGTGCATATGCCAGGATCTCCATTTCAGCATTAGACAGTGTTGTTCTCCTGCTACTTTATAATCCCTCTAAACCCTCCCTCCACAATCCGGACTAAACATCTACGGCCTTGGACTGGCTACAACCATATCACTGGTCAGAGAAACATGTTTTTCTTCTTTATTTGACACGGATCATCATCGTGATCATAACAGATTTACTCCTAAGTTTCTTCATAATAACAATAAGATGGGTATCTTTCAAGTTGTTTTGGTGGACTTGTTATTCAGACTGCTTCAAACCTGATCATTCCTGATTATGTCCTCAACAACATAATTGTTGTTATTTGATGTGGACCAGAAACATTTCATGATGTAACATGTTATTTCATTGCTCTTTTTCTAATCTCTACTTTGAAATAAATATGTTTATCTCATCAATCCTTATCACAATTCATCTCCACAGAAGGAAGGTATGAACTATGCAAATCACAAACCATTCATATTCTATGAACATTTCGCTTAGAGATTCCATTGTCATGGCATTCCTATGGAACCTATATGAAAAGGGCTATTTAACCAATAAGGCCTGAGGATGTGTGGTATATGGTCAATATACCACAGCTAAGGGCTGTTCTAATGTACGCGAAGTGCCTGGACACAGCCCGTAGCCATGGAACATTGGCTATGTACCACAAACCCCCAAGGTGCCTTATTGCTATTATAAACTGGTTACCAATGTAAATAGAGCAGTAAAAATAAACGTTTTGTCATACCCGTGGTATACGGTCTGATATACCATGGTTGTCAGCCAATCAGCGTTCTGGGCTTTAACCACCCAGTTTCTAATTCCAGTTATTGCATTGTAGATAAGTAGTTATTATACACAAAAGACAGAAATGCAGACCAAATGGTACATACAGGAGATAGCACTGACATGGTAGTGTTAGTGTTGATAACACATTGTGTCTACACATTGTTATCACTCCTCAGTAAGACTAACATGTCAGACATGTCAGACAGAGAGAGAGAGAGAGAGAGAGAGAGAGAGAGAGAGAGAGAGAGAGAGAGAGAGAGAGAGAGAGAGAGAGAGAGAGAGAGAGAGAGAGAGAGATCTTTAATTCTTCTTAACTATGCCTCTCCATTTCCCAGCCACCTGTGAGTGAATAAGGATGTGCCCGTGCATCATCTATCTCCCCACAGTTTCTGTGTCCTCCCACAATGCACCTTAGGATGTGGGCAACAGAACCACACGTCTCATTCACCTGATGGACCTCCTCTCCGTATGACATCACTGTGGATGAGCTTGTTAACAACTTTACACCTTCGGTTGTCCCCTGGCGATGCAGGGGAGGGATGGACAGCTCAGCCCTTCGTCTAACCCTCGCTCTCTCCTTTCTTTCCCTCAAACCCCTCACCAGTCACTCCCTCTCCTCCTGTCTCATCCAACCATTTTCCTGTCTCGTTGTGTGTTTTATTTTGTTTCAAACTCTGAGCTCTTCCAGTTCAAGCCTACTGTTTGATCAGTAGCAGGAAGCTTTGTGACTGAATACATTATACACCTTGGCAGATTAGTTTATCAATACCATTTAAATACTCTTCGTGACCCAAGCCTGGGTCTGCATTATTTAGCAGGCCTCTGATCAATTGCACATTATCTGTATAACATTAGCCTGTAAATTATCTAGCTTTGGTATCTGTATAACATTAGCTGGTAAATTATCTAGCCTTGGTATCTCTATTAGCCAGTCAGTGATGTAGCTTAGTTGCCTCAGACCTCTTCAGCTATCTCCCCCTGTTCTCAACTCCTGTCTCTCCCCCTGTTCTCAACTCCTGTCTATCCTTCTCTCTCCTCCCGTCTCTCTTCCTGTTCTCTACTCCTGTCTATCCTCCTGTCTCTCTTCCTGTTCTCTACTCCTGTCTCTCCTCCTGTCTCTCTTCCTGTTCTCTACTCCTGTCTCTCCTCCTGTCTCTCTTCCTGTTCTCTACTCCTGTCTATCCTCCTGTCTCTCTTCCTGTTCTCTACTCCTGTCTCTCCTCCTGTCTCTCCTCCTCTCTCTCCTCCTGTCTCTCTTCCTGTTCTCTACTCCTGTCTATCCTCCTGTCTCTCTTCCTGTTCTCTACTCCTGTCTCTCCTCCCGTCTCTCTTCCTGTTCTCTCCTCCTGTCTCTCTTCCTGTCTCTCTTCCTGTTCTCTACTCCTGTCTCTCCTCCTGTCTCTCTTCCTGTCTCTCCTCCTGTCTCTCCTCCTCTCTCTCCTCCTGTCTCTCTTCCCGTCTCTCTTCCTGTTCTCTACTCCTGTCTCTCTTCCTGTCTCTCCTCCTGTCTCTCTTCCTGTCTCTCTTCCTGTTCTCTACTCCTGTCTCTCCTCCTGTCTCTCTTCCTGTCTCTCCTCCTGTCTCTCTTCCTGTCTCTCTTCCTGTTCTCTACTCCTGTCTCTCTTCCTGTATCCTCCTGTCTCTTCCTGTTCTCTACTCCTGTCTCTCCCCTGTCTCTCTTCCTGTCTCTCCTCCTGTCTCTCTTCCTGTCTCTACTCCTGTCTTTCCCCTATCTATCTATCCTCCTCTCTCTCTCTTCCTGTCTCCCCTGTCTCTCCTCCTATCTCTCCTTCTATCTCCCCCTATCTATCTTCCTGTATCTCTTCCTGTTTCTCGTCCTGTACAACCTGATATTTACGAATAACAGCAGAGGAAAAGAGTCATACTGAAAGTTGTGCTATAAACAAGTTAGATAATGTGGGTTGCACTTACAGTCGGCTGTTTAGATAGACTTTAGTCAAAGGTTTGCTATGTTTGGAAATTCATGTTGGCATACAGTTCAAGTAGTTTGTTCTACCCTCCTTTTGAGTATGTCAAATTGTCATTCACTTGCAATGTGGACAGCTCTGTTGAATCCAAAACAACAATGAAATATAATGTTCCTAAGAATGCTGGTGTGGCAAACATGGTAACAGAACTACTTGGCTGTAAAGCTGGGTCTCATTTAGCAGGAAAATGGTTTCCCATCTTCCGAGTTGAACGGGAAAAATATTCATTAAGGAATAAATCATACCAGCCATGACTGCTACAAGGGCGCCATGGAAATTCTATTTGTATTCATAAACAGGGCCGATCGTTCTGAGTAGTTGGTTATTGAAGCTGTTGCAATTTCACTTGTTATTTACAAGGCCTAAGTGTGTACCACAGTCTGATGAAATAATGTATTCTGTCTGAAATCTATTAATGGTGATTATTTCCAAAGCATTATTTCAACTCAGTTCTAAACTCAATCACACTAAACAGTAAACAAATACTTGAGTTAATGTTATCATTAATAGAATGTAATATAGTATGTGGACACTTGCTCGTCGAACATCTCATTCCAAAATAATGGGCATTAATGTGGAGTTGGTCCCCCTTTTGCTGCTATAACAGCCTCCATTCTTCCGGAAAGGCATTCCACTAGATGTCGGAACATTTCTTTGGGGTCTTGCTTCCATTCAGCCACAAGAGCATTAGGGAGGTCGGGCACTGATGTTGGGTGATTAGGCCTGGCTCGCAGTCGGCGTTCCAATTCATTCCAAAGATGTTCGATAGGGTTGAGGTCGGGGCTCTGTGCAGGCCAGTCAAGTTGTTCCACACCGATCTTGATAAACTATTTCTGTATGGACCTCGCTTTGTGCATAGCGGCATTGTCATGCTGGAAGAGGAAAGGGCCTTACCCAAACTGTTACCACAAAGTTGGAAGCACAGAATAGTCTAGAATGTCATTGTATGCTGCAGTGTTAAGATTTCCCTTCACTGGAACTAAGGGGATTGCTCAAAGCAGGAAAAACAGCCCCAGACCATTATTCCTCCTCCACCAAACTTTACAGTCGGGACTATGCATTGGGGCAGGTAACGTTCTCCTGGCATCTGCCAAACTCAGAATCGTCCGTCGGACTGCGTGTTTCCACTTCTCCAGAGTCCAATGGCGGTGAGCTTTACACCACCCCAACCAACGCTTGGCATTACGCATTGTGATTTTAGGCTTGTGTGCAGCTGCTCGGCCGTGGAAACCCATTTCATGAAGCTCCCGACGAACAGTTTGGAATTCAGTAGTGAGTGTTGCAACTGAGGACAGACGGACAGACGCTACACACTTTTACGCCTTACACTCTGTGCGCTTTTGTGGCCTACCACTTCGTGGTTGAGCCGTTGTTGCTCCTAGAGGTTTCCACTTCACAATAACAGAACTTACAGTTGACCGGGGCAGCTCTAGCAGGGCAGAAATTTGACAAACTGACTTATTGGAAATGTGGTATCCCATGACGGTGCCACGTTGAAAGTCATTGAGCTCTTCAGTATGGGCTGTTCTACTGCCAATGTTTGTCTATGGAGATTGCATGGCGGTGTGCTGGATTTTATACACCTGGCAGCAATGGGTGTGGCTGACATAGCCAAATCCACACATTTGAAGGGGTGTGGGCATGGGCATCTCCGGCGCGGCCCACGCTTGGATTGCGTCCTACCTGACAGGTCGCTCCTACCAGGTGGCGTGGCGAGAATCTGTCTCCTCACCACGCGCTCTCACCACTGGTGTCCCCCAGGGCTCTGTTCTAGGCCCTCTCCTATTCTCGCTATACACCAAGTCACTTGGCTCTGTCATAACCTCACATGGTCTCTCCTATCATTGCTATACAGACGACACACAATTAATCTTCTCCTTTCCCCCTTCTGATGACCAGGTGGCGAATCGCATCTCTGCATGTCTGGCAGACATATCAGTGTGGACGACGGATCACCACCTCAAGCTGAACCTCGGCAAGACGGAGCTGCTCTTCCTCCCGGGGAAGGACTGCCCGTTCCATGATCTCGCCATCACGGTTGACAACTCCATTGTGTCCTCCTCCCAGAGCGCTAAGAACCTTGGCGTGATCTTGGACAACACCCTGTCGTTCTCAACTAACATCAAGGCGATGGCCCGTTCCTGTAGGTTCATGCTCTACAACATCCTCAGAGTATGACCCTGCCTCACACAGGAAGCGGCGCAGGTCCTAATCCAGGCACTTGTCATCTCCCGTCTGGATTACTGCAACTCGCTGTTGGCTGGGCTCCCTGCCTGTGCCATTAAACCCCTACAACTCATCCAGAACGCCGCAGCCCGTCTGGTGTTCAACCTTCCCAAGTTCTCTCACGTCACCCCGGTCCTCCGCTCTCTCCACTGGCTTCCAGTTGAAGCTCGCATCCGCTACAAGACCATGGTGCTTGCCTACGGAGCTGTGAGGGGAACGGCACCTCAGTACCTCCAGGCTCTGATCAGGCCCTACACCCAAACAAGGGCACTGCGTTCATCCACCTCTGGCCTGCTCGCCTCCCTACCACTGAGGAAGTACAGTTCCCGCTCAGCCCAGTCAAAACTGTTCGCTGCTCTGGCCCCCCAATGGTGGAACAAACTCCCTCACGACGCCAGGACAGCGGAGTCAATCACCACCTTCCGGAGACACCTGAAACCCCACCTCTTTAAGGAATACCTAGGATAGGATAAGTAATCCTTCTCACCCCCCCCTTTAAGATTTAGATGCACTATTGTAAAGTGACTGTTCTACTGGATGTCATAAGGTGAATGCACCAATTTGTAAGTCGCTCTGGATAAGAGCGTCTGCTAAATGACGTAAATGTAAATGTAAATGTGTCCACATGGTAGTGATTTAGCATGGAATGGAAGTCTGTATTTTCTCAAATTAAGTGTTTTTGTATGTGTTGGTGACAGGTGGGGGGGCTTTGTTTGTTTGTGCAATCCTTAGGAAAAATAGCTTATGAGTTCAGCTGAAGAAAGAAAGGCGGGAGCTAAAAGTCAATATTTAGGCCTTTCTCTGAGGCCTAAGCCCAGGCCCGGTCGAGCCGTTTGACCAAGGCCTCCCTCCTAACAGTAAACTTGTATTAATGATACTCTACATCTATTAATCTATTCATCCATCCCTCCATCCATTCATCCACCCCTCCATCCATCTATACATTCATCCACCACACCTAGGATAGTTCAAGCACACACGCACGCACGCACGCACGCACGCACGCACGCACGCACGCACGCACGCACACACACACACACACACACACACACACACACACACACACACAAAGCTGTAAGAAGGCAAATACATGTGTTTTTCCACACTTTGCCTTGCGAAGCCATTTACAGTGTGTGGAGCTTTATTATTGCAGGAATCACCAATAAGCTCTTCATTTGGCCACCCAGGGAAATGTTTAACACTCT
Organism: Oncorhynchus gorbuscha; assembly: GCF_021184085.1. Classification (NCBI taxonomy): domain Eukaryota; kingdom Metazoa; phylum Chordata; class Actinopteri; order Salmoniformes; family Salmonidae; genus Oncorhynchus; species Oncorhynchus gorbuscha. The sequence goes on from NC_060180.1 coordinate 66,135,399, forward strand.
TTGTTTTCAATTTAGTACATGAAGGGATAGAGCATACCTGCTGGGCAAAGACGTCAATTCAACATCTACTCCACATTGGTTCAACGTAATTTCATTGAAATGACATGGAAACAATATTCATTCAACCAGTGTGTAGCTTGAATATTGTTATCACACTGTAAGAATGATTTCCCGGGAGAGGTTAGAAGTGACAAAGGGTAATGTCATTAATTAATTAAAAACAGCTGTTCTATCTGGTAATTTACTATGCATTGTATTTCCTTTTTTAGAAGTAGATTCATTGCCATCTCTTCAATCTAAGCCTACAGGAAAGTGTGTGCCCTCAGGCCTGGAGAGAAGCAAAAGTCATTCCACTACTCAAGAATAGCAAAGCACCCTTTACTGTCCACAATCATCTCCTTTATTTTTTTGATGTTGAGTAAGAGGTTGTTTTCCTGACAACACACTGCGAGTGCCCTCACCTTCTCCCTGTAGGCTGTCTTGTTGTTGTTGGTAATCAAGCCCACTACTGTTGTGTCATCTGCAAACTTGATGATTGAGTTGGACGCGTGCATGGCTACGCAGTCGTGGTTGAACAGGGAGTACAGGAGGGGGCTGAGCACGCACCCTTGTGGGGCCACAGTGTTGAGGGTCAGCGAGGTGGAGATGTTGTTTCCTACCTTCACCACCTGCGGTCAGGAAGTCCAGGACCCAATTGCAGAGGGTGGGTTTGAGGCCCAGGGCCTCCAGCTTGATGATGAGCTTGGATGGTACTATGGTGTTGAATACTGAGCTGTCGTCAATGAACAGCATTCTTCCAGTGTGCAGGCGATTGCATCGTCTGTGGACCTGTTAGGGTGGTATGCAAACTGAAGTGGTTCTAGGGTGGCCAGTAAGGTGGAGGTGATATGATCCTTGGCTAGTCTTTCAGAGCACTTCATGATGACAGAAGTGAGTGCTACGTGGTGGTAGTCATTTAGTTCAGTTTTCTTTGCCTTCTTGGGTACAGGATCAATTGTGGCCATCTTGAAGCATGTGGGGACAGCAGACTGGGATAGGGAGCGATTGAATATGTCCGTAAACACACCAGCCAGCTGGTCTGCGCATGCTCTGAGGACGTGGCTTTGGGTGCCCTCTGGGCCAGCAGCCTTGCGAGGGTTAACACGTTTAAATGTTTTACTAAAGGCAGCCACGGACAAGGAGAGGGGGGGGGCAGTTCTTGATAGCGGGCCGCAACAGTGGCACTGTATTGTCCTCAAAGCGGGCAAAGAATGTGTTGAGTTTGTCTGGAAGCGTGACATCGGTGTCCGTGACGTGGCTGGTTTTCTTTTTGTAGTCCGTGATTTTCTGTAGGCTCTGCCACATACGTCTCGTGTCTGAGCCGTTGAATTGCGACTCCACTTTGTCTCTGTACTGGGATTTCGCTTGTTTGATTGCATTGCGGAGGGAATAACTACACTGTTTATATTCAACCATATTTGGCGGAAGTCGTGACACATATTCTCAGACCTCTTTCCGTGGTTAAATGCGGTGATTCGCGCTTTCAGTTTTGCGCGAATTCCGCCATCCATTCACGGTTTCTGGTTAGGGTAGGTTTTCAGTCTCAGTCGGTGCAAAATCTCCAATGTACTTCCTTATAAATTCCCTCAACGAGTCAGCGTATAGGTCAATGTATTGTCTGAGGTTGACCGGAACATATCCCAGTCCGTGTAATCAAAACAATCTTGAAGCGTGGATTCCGATTGGTCAGACCAGCATTGAATGGTTCTACTCACTGGTACATCCTGTTTGAGTTTCTGCTATAAAAGACTGTAGGAGCAAGATGGAGTCGTGCTGAAGGGGGGTGGGGGAGGGCTTTGTATGCATCACGGAAGTCAGAGTAGCAGTGATCGAGTGTATTACACCTGCGCGTAGTGCAATCAATATACTGATAGAATTTAGGTAGCCTTGTTCTCAAACTTGCTTTGTTAAAATCCCCAGCTACAATAAATGCAGCCTCAGGATATATGGTTTCCAGTTTACATAGGGTCCAGAGAAGTTCCTTAAGGGCCATCTTGGTGTCTGCTTGAGCGAGAATATACACAGCTGTGACCGTAACTCACAAGAATTCTCTTGGAAGGTAATATGGCCGTCATTTGATTGTGAGGAATTCTAGGTCGGGTGACCAGAAGGAGAAGCATGGAGAAGCCTGGTGGCTGAACCGATTCCGACAACATATCAACATATTTCACGGAAACATAGCCATGTTTCCGTGAAACAGAGAATGTTACAATCTCTGATGTCTCTTTGGAAGGCAACCCTTGCTCGAGTTTCATCTACCTTGTTGTCAAGAGACTGGACATTGGTGAGTAGTATACTCAGGAGCAGTGAGCGATGTGCACGTCTACGAAGTCTGACCAGGAGGCCGCTCCGTCTGCCCCTTCTGCGGTGACGTTGTCTTGGGACGGCTTCTGGGATTAGATCCATTGTCCTGGGCGGTGGTCCAAACAGAGGATCCACTTCAGGAAAGTCGTATTACTGGTCGTAATGTTGGTAAGTTGACGTTGCTCTTATATCCAATAGTTCTTCCCGGCTGTATGTAATAATACTTAAGACTTCCTGGCGTAACAATGTAAGAAATAATACATAAAACAATTTTAAAATACTGCAGTTTCCTAAGGATGAAGCGAGGCGACCATCTCTGTCGGTGTCATCTTGCATCTTCACAATCCACAAGTCCAGAACAGATTCCGGAACGCGCAGTACCACACAGAGCCATGACTACATGGAACTCTATTCCACATCAAGTAACTCATGCAAGCAGTAAAATCACATTTTAAAAAATGGATAAAACTACACCTTATGGACAAGCAGACTGTGAAGAGACACACACACGTTCATTGTAATATTTTTGTATTATACATTTTGAATTGTACATATGTAGTGGTGCTATAATGTTATCTACTGTTTTAACTTACTAGGCAAGTCAGTTAAGAATAAATTCTTATTTACAATGACGGCCTACCCCGGTCAAACCTGGAAGACGCTGGGCCAATTCTACATTGCCTTATGGGACTCCCAATCATGGCCAGATGTGATTCATCCTGGATTCAAACCAGGGACTGTAGTGACACCTTTTGCATTGAGATACAGTGCCGTAGACCGCTGTGCCACTCGAGAGCCCAACTATTTGTGTGTGATGTAAGTGCCTTATTGTGTTTGGACCCCAGGAAGAGTACTGCTGCATTAGCAACAGCTAATGGGGATCCCTAATAAATACAAATACAAAATACATACAACCTGGACAGAAGTAAGACAGAAGTAAGTTTGAATGCAGGCTCAAACTGCAGGGCAGTCTTCAGGCAGAGATGTGCTAATTTTTATTGCAATTGTTTTATATACTTCTCCAGAACAACTCCCCCTAAATATCTCTCAATCCTCCTAGTCCTAACCCTGCCTTCCTTGCCGTGGCTGGCGGAGAAAAAGAATAACAACCATATTTAGAGCAGAGAGAGAGAGAGAGAGAGGATGAGATTTCTGCCGTGCCAAAGAGGCTGTCAAAACCCATTACCTAAGTGTCCTTTAACTCCCCATATGCTTTTGTTGCCTAATCAGCTTTGTATCTCTCCAAATCCCAGATTGAGATAACAAACAAATGGATCAGCCCGTCGTTCACGGCAACGCTAGCCCCTAAGTACCTCAGCACCGCACTGCTGCAGCACTGCCCGGTGGCCAGGGGAGGAAGTGCAGTCTGACATTCATTTAAAAGAGGAGGAAAGGGGGGGGGGCTAAGTTGCTAAGTCCACTTTCCCATCCATCGAATGGATCCCCTTCCCTCCCTCTGGCCTACTCGTCCCATGATCCTCTTGGCTTTTTCTTTTTTTCTTCTTTACTCTCGTTTTAAGGAGGATTGGAGTTTATTGCAGACAATCCACACTGGTCGGGAAGTACAGTGGAAGGACCATGGACGGACTTCCGAGGGGAAAATCGCCTCACAATAGCACCAGGACTCTTATCAGATTTAAGTGAAGGGTTTGTGGTTTAGAGCCTGAGCCTGAGCTGTCTCGGGGGTAAACTTTGAGACAGAGGGGGGGATACAGTGATTATAGAAATGGGTTTTAGCCAGTGGCGAGGACATGCTGAGAAGGCCTCTGATCGACTGGATGGCCAAAAGAGGGATATTTCGTTGTGATGCATCATGGCTCAGAATGCCGTTTTATCGCTTACAGAGGCAGAGGTTAGATACGTACATACTAGATTTGCACATTATTCTGAGGAACGGTACTACAGTAGATCATTCTGTGATCATTCTGGAAGGTGTTATAACCCAGAGACCACAGGTTTAAGGCAAGTGACACAAGGAAAGCTCAGTCTGTTTTCCATTCGCGTCAATGGCAGACAAATTACCAATGAAGTGGCAAACACACATAAACAAACACCCCCTGCCTGTGCTTCCCCCTTCATCCACTAATCTATATCAGACAAATTAGGCAAACAGATTGGGGAGAGAAAAGATTGACTTTGGGCAGGCTAATTAGCTCAGACTCATTAGGAGTCTTTAAGAGGCTGTGATTAGGGATGTTTGTTTACACGCTGTGCTGTGCTTAATGACTGGGCTAGATCACCAGCCAGGCTGCCCACAGGGAGAGGGGAGACGAGACACAGCCTATTGACAATCATTCATATTTAGAATTAGAGTGGGGGGCTGGGAGGGGATATGCACTCTAACGGAGCGCCACAACTTAAAGAAGAGCAGCCGGTCGATGTAAGTGGCGAGGAAGGTTATTGGTGGGTTCAACCTCCACTTTTGGAGGTATAAAACAGATACACGGACTGACTGCTAAAGTGCATGTTAAAGTTCTTCAACTAAAAAGTGTAAACTTCAGTAGAAAAGACCTCAACAGCCTGCAGCTCAACCTATAGACGAAAAACAAAACCGTGGCGTGCGCAACTATAGGGCAGAACAGACTGGGTTGGCATAGACTGTTGACAAAGTGTAAACTATATTTAGTCTCCAATGTTTATTGATAACATAAATACTTTTGCACATTGAGCACTTGTTGTCTCTCAAATACATCGTCACAGTTTTTCCTGTAGCTGTCTAGAGGATTTTAGCCATATTAGCATAGACCTGACAACAGTCAAAACACCTCAAAACAAGACATGCTATCAAGATACAACCAGCTGAAACGAACCACCTACAATTCCCCACAAGGCAGCATCTTGTCATTGTTGCTAAGTTATCTGACTGTTCAGAATCATAACAACCTTCTGGCCACATCGATGTGCTCGCATCCTTTTCGTGACATTGTCAGCCACCCCATCTATACTGTACTGTTCTCAACCTATACTGTGTTCTCAACTTCTCAACAAACTCTCCATGTACAACCACTCTCTCGCTACTGAAACACTCCCACACAGTATTACATGGATGAGGACAGTGTTCTCTGATGGTGAGTAGGACAGATAGCCAGACCATCTAGAAGTGCGTCTCTTGTCTTGTCTCCATGTCGTCTCTCCGTGTCATCATATGGCTAGCTAGCTGTCCTCTGGGACTAACAGCTCGCTTTGCGTCCCCCCCAACGCCCCCATACCTATATCCCAACAATACTCCCCCTCCCCACCCTGGGGCGACAAACGATCCACAATGGAGAACAGAGTTGTTGGGGAAATGGGGGCCATTTATAACTATCAGCACCCCCCCCCCCCCCCCCACTGGTTTGGCGAATTGGTGGCGGAGTTGAGACGCGAGACAGAGCAAGAGCATTCCTCTCCTGGCTAATGTCACACAATTACCTTTTAACCACTCTGACAGGCGCTGCACAAACATGCCACAAGGGTAACATCAAATCATAACTGTCACAGACGATCGAGTTGAGCCATCGAGTGAGCCCGCCCGTGCCTGCTCTTCTGTCTGTCACACAGATGACACCATGGTGTGTGTGGGTGTGTGGGGAGGCTGAGGATGCGTGTGTGTGGGGAGGCTGAGGATGCGTGTGTGTGGGGGGAGGCTGAGGATGCGTGTGTGTGGGGGGAGGCTAAGGATGCGTGTGTGTAGAATGAGGAGGTGATTTGAATTGATAACAGAACACAGATATCATATCAACACAGCGATGTCATCACTCATGCTGCTCAGCCCTCAGTCAGAGAGAGATGGATCACTTCCCCTCTTCTGAAGCCTCTCTGTCTCGCTCCCTCTCTCACTCACCTCTTCTTTTTGCACTCCCTCTTTCTCTCTCTCACACACACAGGGGATCGGCATGAGAGCATGGAAAATGGAGTGGACTAATGATATTCCTGAAATGTTAGCAACGAAACCTGAAAGAAGTCAACCATATTTACCGTACCACTAAACATACAAAGCATTGACTTTTTCAATTGTTGATTTTTCTCAAAAGAAAGAATTTGATAGATATACAGTAAGAAGAGAGTAGGAACTATTCTAATGTGGCATCATGCTCTCGGTACAATTTGACATTGTTTTCCTCAAACTAAGTATTCATTGATGCCTTTGAAACCTCAGGGAAAGTGACAATGGAGAATAGAATAAAACTGCCCAGGATGGACATTTTCTTTGGCATCACCTTACATTAAAACAATCACATACACATCCAGTGCCTTCAAAAGGTTAACTCAATGTTGCCAAAAAGCACCTGGAAGCACCTGGATGATCATCAATACTTTAATTTGCTCTTTTATGATTTTCTCTTTTATGATAATTTGCTCTTTTATGATTTTCTTATACACTTGTTAATTCTGTTTTTTTTTACTAGATTCCCTGTAGTTTTTCTTGTTGTCTGTCTGTGATTGTGTAATGACTTGGTGCTGCCTATCTTAGCCAGGACGCTCTTGAAAAAGAGATTTCACATCTCAATGAGCCCTTCCTGGTTAAATAAAGGTTAAAAAAAAGAAAGGCTCTTGGAAGAATGTTCTATAGACAGATGATTCAATAGTATCACTTTTTCAACGACATGGGTCCCATTATGTCTGGTGAAAACCAAACACTGCATTCCACAGTAAGAACCGCAGACCAAAGGTCAGCATGGTGATGGTAGTGTGATGGTTGTATGATGGTTGTGTGATGGTAGTGTAATGGTAGTGTGATGCTTTGCTGCCTGAGGACCTGGACAACTTGCCTTAATAGTAAGGATCCATGAATTCTGCTCTGTATCAGAGAATTCTACAGGAGAGTGTCAGGCCATCCATCTGTGAGCTGAAGCGGACCTGGGTCGTGCAACAAGACAATGATCCAGAACACACAATCAAGTCTACATGAAAATGTCTAAAAAGCAACACATTTTAAGATTTGGAATGACCTAGTCAAACTCCAGTCTTAATCTCAATTGAGGTGTTGTGGCAGGACTTGAAACGAGCAGTTCTGTAACGGTTTTCTAGGTGTGGTGAAGGAGAGTCGGACCAAACTGCAGCGTGTAGATTGCGATCCATGTTTAATGAACAAAAACGTAACACAAATCTAAAACACAAACACTACAAAACGTAACGAAAACTGAAACAGCCTATACTAGTGAAAACTAACACAGACAGGAACAAGGACACTAAGGACAATCACCCACAAAACAACCAAAGAATATGGCTGCCTAAATATGGTTCCCAATCAGAGACAACGATAAACACCTGCCTCTGATTGAGAACCACTCCAGACAGCCATAGACTTTGCTAGATCACCCCACTAGCTACAATCCCAATACATACCAAAACCCCAAGACAAAACACACCACAATACAAAAACCCCATGCCACACCCTGGCCTGAACCAAACATGAAGATAAACAGAAAATACTTCGACCAGGGCGTGACAAGTTCATGCTTGAGAACCCGCAAACGTCGCTGAGTTACAGCAGCTCTGCATGGAAGAGTGGGCCACAATTCCTCCACAGCAACGTGAAAGACTTGATCAACAACTACAGGAAGCATTTGGTTGCAGTCATTTCTGCTGAAGGATGCACAACCAGTTATTGAGTGAAAGGGGGCAATTACTTTTTCATACAGGGGCATTTGGGTGTTGCATAACTTTATTTATGAAATAAATGAAATAAGTATGTAATTGTTGTGTTATTAGTTCACTCAGGTTTCCTTTATCTAATATGAGATTTTGGTTGAAGATCTGATAACATTCAGTATCCAAAATATGCAAAAATAGAGAACATTTGAACGGGGACAGACGCATTTTCACGGCAACCATACAATTTAAGCTGCATTCAGTAATTAAACAGCTCAAGTAACAAATTAATATTCTTCTTGGCCATGGGTATTCTGAAGTGCTGGCCAGAAGGAAGCCTCTCGAACTGAGGGTGTGGAGGGTGGGAGGGGTCACCAACAACAGCCAGTGTCTTCCTTTTGGTTGCCTTGTGGGACAGACTGCTCAATTGTGTCTGTGGTCGACCAATTTTTTTTGCTGGCTGTGTTTACTATTCTGTTCAGTTTTCTTCTGCTCCTCATACTCAGATTACCATACCAGACTGTCATATTGAATGTGAGGATGCTCTCCATCAGACTGCTGTACACCCTCTCCAGAACATCCTGGCTGACCCCTGACCCCTTCAATTTCCTAATTAGAAACAGGCACTGGCAAATTATTATTGTTGTTATTTTTTAAATACAGTCTGCAATCTTTGTAAAGCTCAGCTTGTCATCAATTTGTGTCCCTAGGTCTTTGAAACACTCAACCACCTCCACTGGTTGGTCATTCAGAGAGAGTGGTTGGGACATCGGCAGGTTGTTGCCATTGATGATTAGCTCCTTTGTCTTGTCCACATTGATGTGGGAGCACTTGACCGGTCCGGGACCATTCTGGAAGGTTGTTGGCCTGTTTAAAATAGGTGTCCCCATCTGACGTAGTAAATTGTCCCACCAGAGCCATGTCATCTGCTTACTTAAAAAGGCTCACATTGTTTCCTGGATGAAGAGAGTGAAGAAGTGAAAGAGAGAATCAATGCGTTCCAGTTGCATTAACCAGTCAGTCAGGTATCTGACCCATGCTGTGCAGTCAGAGGTTGGCCACCCAGCCTCCAGTATGACTGCTCTTCTCTCCTCTCCCGGGCTTAGCTGTCACTGTTCTAATTGCCTGGCTGTGACCCCACCCCCCTCCATTCACCGGCTAATTAGTCTTTCTTTAGGGCTCTCCAATTCAGTTCAGTTTAATACAATTATAGCTTTATTGGCATGGAAACTGAGGGGAATTACATTGTCAAAAGTGAATTATGACTCACTCTCTATTTCTACAGGAGTTTTCCTTCAGTATTTTGGATTAGGGTAGAGGACTGGCAATCTGTTTGCTGAGAGGTCTTGAATGTGTGTTGATTGGATTATTGTACTTACTATGCTCTCAGTTTGTTTTTTACAGTTTCTTAGTGTCTTAGTGTGGACTATAACGTGGAGTGAATGACCGCCCAAAAATATCCCTGGCATACCTAGCACAACCCCCCCACACACAAGCACTCATACATAAACACACATATTAATATGGACTGTAGCACGTCTTCCCTCCTTTCCTTCAGGTGCCAGGGAATAATTTAACCAGACGGGGGAAGTTCTAACAGAAAAAGAACAGAAGAGGATGTGAGAATTAGAGCAGAGATTGAAGGCATGCAAATTACATGATCATGATATGCTAATGAGCAGGGTGAGGGAGGGTTGCAGGCTGGGGTGAGGGGGGGTACAGTTTAGTTAGGGAGTGGGCTGGCGAAACAGCGGGCATATGGGCGCTGCTTGGGCGAGCAGTGAGTACACACATTGCCATGCTGAGAGAGAGAACATTTAGCAAAGGAGAGAGAGAGAAAAATCAAGATTGAAGGAGAGAAATAGAGAAAAGACAAGAGAGATGGCCCCACAGGTTAATGGATGCTGATTGATTCCCAAATTACATTTCACAACTACACTCCTGTTCTTTTCTCTCACCATTCCACACACACTCCCTCTCTTTTCTCTCACCATTACACACACACTCCCTCTCTTTTCCCACCTTTGTTTTGTTGTATTTGTTTCTCAGTAACTTGCACTTTGCAGTCTTTATAGATCCTGTAGACACAAGCTTAATGAGCAAAGTCGAAATAACAGGCAGTACCTCAAATAAAATCTCTGGAGAGCCCTTTGACTCAGACGAGAAATCAAGTTTACCCCCAGTGATGCGTTGGGCTGATCGCAGGACCACCCTCTGGAGAGCCCTTTGACTCAGACGAGAAATCAAGTTTACCCCCAGTGATGCGTTGGGCTGATCGCAGGACCACCCTCTGGAGAGCCCTTTGACTCAGACGAGAAATCAAAGTTTACCCCCAGTGATGCGTTGGGCTGATCGCAGGACCACCCTCTGGAGAGCCCTTTGACTCAGACGAGAAATCAAGTTTACCCCCAGTGATGCGTTGGGCTGATCGCAGGACCACCCTCTGGAGAGCCCTTTGACTCAGACGAGAAATCAAGTTTACCCCCAGTGATGCGTTGGGCTGATCGCAGCACCACCCTCTGGAGAGCCCTTTGACTCAGATGAGAAATCAAGTTTACATATTACCCCCAGTGATGCGTTGGGCTGATCGCAGCACCACCCTCTGGAGAGCCCTTTGACTCGGACTAGAAATCAAGTTTAACCCTGTGTGACAATATTGGCTTCCGCACAGAAGCAATCAAACTTTTTAATTACATTTTTTCCTCCCAAATGAAATCGGAATTGATTTCAAACAGTTCAAATGTTCAGACTATTTTAGGAATCAAGAAGTTACTGACTTGCACCCCTAAATTGAGTTTATTATCTCTTTGGGGAAAATGTGTCTGACAACTCGATAACCTGGCATCCCATTATGGTAAGTTACACAGTAAAAGAATCCTGTAGTTTGGCGATAACTAACTGGCAGCCAGCTACCTGTAAATACTTTAAATAAAGGTACAGTATGTTACCATACATTCCAAATAAACTTTGGCTTAATAGTCCATTATAGTGTAGGTACTGTTAAAACCAATTCTTGGGGGTTATTTACGGTAACATATTGTACTTAAAAAAAAAATTTTTTACAGTATCTTGTTGCCAATAAGTTTCCATAAAAACAACATTTCTTTTTTTTTTACAGTGTATGAACAAACCTGTCATCCATGCACTAAACATGATAAATGCCACTCATTTGATGACAATGGCCTAGCATCCAAAAACAAGTCTTGGCTACCAAGTGTTGGAATCTCAGTCATTCTACCTGCCTATATATGTGTTCTTGGCCTACCTAAACCAGAACAGAGTATTTGCCATGAATGACAGTGTCTATGGGAGTTGGGACTTACCATCTCTTCTTTAGTCAGACAGATTGAGCAAGACAGAGTGTGACACTCCTTTGGAACCATGTCATCTCATACATTCCATTCTTCTTTATCAAACACACAGAAAGTCTGTCCGGGTCTGGCAAAGCGCCAACGTCTTCCACTCGATCTTCCCTGACAAAACCGGAGAGGCCCATTCAACCGCTGTCTCCATTTGGACTTTAAATACATTTTAAGGGACTGAATGGGGAGACCATATCACAATCTGTTTTTTTAGGTGGTGCGGGTGGGGTAGCAGATCTTTATTGAACAAGACTGCACATATGCGACCTCCGCGCGCCATAACGTGTGATGGAACACTTTACCTCGAGATAAGCACGGGAATGAGAAAAAAACGATATAAAAAAATCGGGCGACGAACGCAATTCTATTTTTTTAATGCAAAATATTAATGATCTTTCATTTGGTTCTCATCAGAAAGGCTGCCGGGGGAAATTGCATTCTATACTGGTGAAAGAAAGCCAGAGCGAGACTGGATAATGGGCAATAGGTGTGTAGCCTAGGAAAAGAAACGAGAGAGGGAGGGAGAAACGCCAAATACCCTGATGGGGTGGGGGTAGAGAGCAGGGGAGAGTGGATAAGGTTGGAGCGGGGGAGAGAAGAAAATGGAGAGATTGGAAATATAAATTTATGACATTGAAAATGACTATGACAGAGTCGGGACAGGTCCCTTTACTCTCTCCTCTCTTTGGTAGCAGTCAACCTTGCAATGAGGGCAGATCACACAGAAATATGCTGTTGGGGGGTGCTGAGCGCCGCAGACCGGATGAAATGAGGGGAGTGGAAGAGGTATGGATGCTTAGGTAAGGTGGGGTGAGGGGTGAGGGGTGAGGGGTGGGGGTAGCCTGCTAGATGGGGGTAAGGTGGGCAGCCTGGTAGACAGGGGTGGGGGTAGCCTGGTAGACGGGGGTGGGGTAGCCTTGTAGACAGGGGTGGGGTAGCTTGGTAGACGGGGGTGAGGGGGTAGCCTGGTAGATGGGGGTGGGGGTAGCCTGGTAGACAGGGGTGGGGGTAGCCTGGTAGACAAGGGTGGGGGTAGCCTGGTAGATGGGGGTGGGGATAGCCTGGTAGATGGGGGTGGGGGTAGCCTGGTAGACGGGGGTGGGGATAGCCTGGTAGATGGGGGTGGGGATAGCCTGGTAGACGGGGGTGGGGGTAGCCTGGTAGATGGGGGTGGGGGTAGCCTGGTAGATGGGGGTGGGGATAGCCTGGTAGATGGGGGTGGGTAGCCTGGTAGACAGGGGTGGGGATAGCCTGGTAGACGGGGGTGGGGATAGCCTGGTAGATGGGGGTGGGGATAGCCTGGTAGACGGGGGTGAGGGGGTAGCCTGGTAGACGGGGGTGGGGATAGCCTGGTAGATGGGGATGGGTAGCCTGGTAGACGGGGGTGGGGATTGCCTTGTAGACGGGGGTGAGGGGGTAGCCTGGTAGACGGGGGTGGGGATTGCCTTGTAGACGGGGGTGAGGGGGTAGCCTGGTAGACGGGGGTGGGGATAGCCTGGTAGACGGGGGTGGGGGTAGCCTGGTAGACGGGGGTGGGGATAGCCTGGTAGACGGGGGTGGGGATAGCCTGGTAGACGGGGGTGGGGATAGCCTGGTAGACGGGGGTGGGGGTAGCCTGGTAGACGGGGGTGAGGGGGTAGCCTGGTAGACGGGGGTGGGGATTGCCTTGTAGACGGGGGTGAGGGGGTAGCCTGGTAGACGGGGGTGGGGATAGCCTGGTAGACGGGGGTGGGGATAGCCTGGTAGACGGGGGTGGGGGTAGCCTGGTAGACGGGGGTGGGGATAGCCTGGTAGACGGGGTTGGGGGTAGCCTGGTAGGGGTGAAGAAGGCCATGAGCGGGTGAGATGATGTTGTCAGTGACCGATGTAAATCGCAGCACTAACAGACACAGTCGGCTGGGTGCGCAGGGCGGGGCCTGCCGCCACGGCAATGGCACTGACAAATTGAATATTTTCGGAGGACTTAATCAGAGGAAAATGGGGTTTCATCTGTACGCCTCCCAGCTGCCTGCAAAAAAATAAATGATTGCCTGTCCCTCTTGTTTTCACCCTCTCGTCCCTCTCTCTTTCTTTTCTCCCTAGCACTCTCTCTCTCTCTCTCACTGAGCACAGCGACTGAACCATGGGAAGGTTACCAAAAGGGAGTATCTGTGGCATTCTACAAAAGGAGAGGGAAACACAAGAGCACACACACACACATAGACCTTACAGAAATATGTATTCAATGTTTATGTATTCCTATTGGTTCGTTGAATTTACAAATCAATAAGGTCATTGGTCATGCTTGCAGATTAGGGAGATTGCGACGTACCAGTCTGTATTGACATGCAAGCGGCAGGTCATGTTCTAAAATACTGTGTTCTATTTAAGCGATAATAGACAAGAGGCCATGTGTTATGACATTTTTATCATGGTTGCGACATGGTCACTGATTTCTGCATGTCTAATGTTAACACTAGACTGGTCCACTTGCTCTTCATCTTGTTTCATTTCTTTCATGTCCTCCTCCTCCTCTTATTGTTGGCAGAGTTCTTCAAATGTTAGTGGATAAAACAAATCAAAAGTAACTTTAAAATCATCCATACATGACAAGTTACAGGTGCTAAGGCTAGTAGTTGTAAAAGTAGTGGTAGTGCGTTGTCTCGTATATCATTGGCAGGATAGGCTCTAACAATGGGGAATTCCAAACCACCAGTTGTATAATTCAGCAATAAGGCACGGGGGTGTGGTATATGGCATATAAACCATGACTAAGGCCTGTTACTATGCATGACGCAACGCAGCGTGCCTGGATCCAGCCCTTAGCCGTGGTATATTGGCTATATACCACAAACCCCCGATTTTGCCTTATTGCTATTATAAACTGGTTTCCAGTGTAATAAGAGCAGTAAAAATAAATGTTTTGTCATACCCGTGGTATATGGTCTGATATACCACAGCTGTCAACCAATCATCATTCAGGGTTCAACACACCCCGTTTCTAATTTCATATTTACAATGATTTATTTATTTATTTAACTAAGCAAGTCAGTTGCGAACAAACTATTATTTACAATGACAGCCTAGGAACAGTGGGTTAACTGCCTTGTTCAGGGGCAGAACGGCAGATTATTACCTTGTCAGCTTGGGGATTCGATCTAGCAACCTTTCGGTTACTGGTCCAACGCCCAACGCTCGAACGACTAGGCTGTCTGCCGCCCGTATACAGGTTCACTATGTACTGTACATGTCCTGATATGGATACTGTATATGTACGGTACCTGTTAGATATTGGGGGCATCCTGGGATGTGTTTAGTGTATGTTATTTCTGTAAGAGATGAGTTAGCTAGCATGCTCTAATTGTAACGGTCACAGTAGCTTCCTGCTAATTTACTTATTTCCATGACAACAGACAAATCAGGAATGTACAGCCATCAATATACTGTTGTCCTGCACATCTGATGTGCTTCCTTGTGTCTATCTTCTGGTACTTGCATTTATTGTATTTTCTAAAATGTTTGTCATTGTTATGACGCTTGATTACAAAATACCCAGTCTGATATGGACATATGTTTCCCATGTTATTAGCAAGGTGTTCCTAATGTTTGGTATACTGAATGTACAGTCTGTGATTTAGGGGCATGGAGAATTAACTGCATTTTATTTTATTTTACTGTACTTTACATGATGATTTAGGAGTAACCTTTATTTGATAGATACCAGAACTATTATGGAGTAGTGATGAAGAAAAAATTGGATGGCTATTCAGAAACTAAGTGCTTCTGGTTGCAAAGTTTATTTCCAAAGCTTGGAAAACGCAACGAAATAAGTTGAAAACTGGAAGATTTTTGTTGTGTTTCAAATGTTTTCATTTCAGTAAGAATGCAAATATGTACGTAAAGTACCAGTCAAAAGTTTGGACGCACCTACTCATTATTTTTACTATTTAAATTATGAAATAACACTTATGCTTCTTAACACAGTGCGCATCTATCCCGGAAGCCAGTGTGTCAGAGCACCAATGTGTGCACCTGGCAACCTTGGTTGGCGTGCACTGCGCCCGGCCCGCCACAGGAGTCACTGGTGCGCGATGAGACAAGGAGGCTAGGCCAATTGTACATCGCCCCACGGACCTCCCGGTCATGGCCGGTTACGACAGAGCCTGGGCGCGAACCCAGGGTCTCTGGTGGCACAGCTGGCGCTGCAGTACAGCTTTGCACACTCTTGGCATTCTCTCAACCAGCTTCACCTCAAATGCTTTTGACTGGAACTGTATCTATCTGTGTCTTATAAGGCGGCAGGGCATTATGAAAATGCACATAAATCCATCCATCAATCAATCATACAGTATAGCCTATGTATATTTCAGTGAAGTACATATACATATGTATTGTATTACCAACCTCACACATAAAAACACACATACCAGCCCAGATTCACAAAACACTTCTTATACAAATAAAGAAAAGAAAGACATTTCTTCTTAAGGGTTTGTGCAGTGGTCTAAGCCACTGCATCGCAGTGCTAGCTGGGCCACCATAGATCCTGGTTCGAGTCCAGGCACTGTCACAGCCGTCCGCGACCGGGTGACCCATGGGGCAGCGCAAAATTGGCCCAGCGTCGTCCGGGTTAGGGGAGGGTTTGGCCGGCAGAGATGCTCTTGTCCCATCGTGCACTAGCGACTCCTGTGCCAGGTGCAAGGTGTTTCCTCCTACACATTGGTGCGGCTGGCTTCCGAGTTAAGCAGGCGGCTTGGCTGGGTTGTGTTTCGGAGGACGCACGGCTCTCGACCTTCACCTCTCCCGAGTCCGTACGGGAGTTGCAGCGATGGGACAAGACTGTAACTACAAATTGGATATCACAAAATTAGGGAGAAAAACGAGTAAAAAATATATAAAATACATATAAGGTTTGTGAATCTGGGCCCAGGTCTCTATGCCGCAGGTGACCATCGAGTGCTGGATAAACACTAATAAATCTTCCTTCTCACCGCAGCAATCAGTCAATCTGCTCTGCACTGGGAGTGGGGAGTGTGTGTATGTGTGTGTTGGGTGGATATCGGTGTTTGGTGTAATGAATGATATGTGCGGCATAAAAGGTTTGGTATGCTGCTGAAGGGTTGTGTGGAGAAGGGTTTGTGTATTTTTGTGCGGGCGGGTGTTTAGATGGTGTATGTGGTGTTGCGAGCGAATGCTAACAACTACACCGACCGAGCTAGCAGCTCATGCTCAAGATTATGGTGAACATTCCCGTACAAAAATAACATTCTAAACAAGCAGAATTCGAGTCCATGCATACATGAAGATGACAAGGAACATATTACCTTAGTTTTTTGTGGATATAGAGCGATATTTACACACTTCTAATCACAAAATTAGCAGAGAAGAAAAATACAGCTAACCTTGTTCAGGTAGGTCGGAACATAGAACATTTATAATGGCTGATGCAACAGGTTCAGAGGAAAAGGACCGAACCATTCCACAGTTCTCGATTGTAAAACTCTGATGAGAGATACTGAGAGATTTGCATCGGTTGTACAAAAGGTACACCAACTTAATCATAGTTAAAGATGAATGGTAAATTAAGCAATGCCACAGTAGAACATTAATTCAGAAATTAAATAACCCCAAAAGTGACCTGATTGAACCAGTCCACTCAAAATAAGTGTGACGATTCAAAGTAGCATACCTCTGCTATATCAAAATAAAATATATCATAACCCAGCAAAATTACCTTGCCAACCAGTTACCTGTAGTTTTCTATATTGGCTTGATACACAATTTAGCGTAGCTGTAATAGATGTGTTAGCATATAGCTGTTCCATCCATAGACCCACATGAGCAGAGAGGGCTTCATAGCTTTGATGACATTATCTATTTATTCCATGATGAATGTAGCAATCTCCCCCCTGTTGCCCTGTCTGCCTAATTTGTTATGATGTGACACAGTGGAGGCTTGGTCGACTTGTTGATGGTAGGTCCAGCAGCTAAGTGGGATGAGAACTCCAAAAAGACCACGAGGCTGACAAAATATGTATTTGTTTTGATTTGTTTAGTTCTGGTGTCCGAAAGACACCAGATTTATGTTTTGCAGTAGAATAGTAGGCTACATACTCAACAGGATTTCATTCCAGTTTGAGTCTACAATAGTTTGAGTTAAAGAGGAAATTGCTGAAACAAAGTCATAGATGCACATACTTAAGCAATAATACATGAGAGGCCATGTGTTATGACATTTTTATCATGGCTGTAACATGTTCATTGACCACCACAGCCATGATAAAAATGTCGTAACACATGGACTAAAGTGTATTATTGCTTTTATAGAAAGGGTTACCAGCATTAAAAAGCAAGAATCTTTCCCAATTCTTATCAAAACGTGATGCTACATTCACTAACAATGGTTGTCAAGTGCAATTTTAGGCGTTCTCTGGTTGTTAGTTCTATTAGTATTGACTATTGACTGCCATGTAAAGTGCTGGTTGATAGTTCCACAACATTTCAGGTTGCTATGGAAGCTCTACCCACCTTGCTAGCTTGCCTATTACACAGCTAACAGAATCATTTCAGACTGAAGCTGGAAAGATAGAAAACTAGCTGAATTTTGTTTCGTTTAACCTGTTTTTCTATTGACATTTCTTTGAAAAATATCAATAAAAATGATGCTTATTCATGATTTCGACTGACTGAGAAAAGCTGCCTGTCTGTCTTGTCCCGACTCCCGACACCTTCATTACTAAGGAACACCGTAGAGATCTAAAGTTTATAAATTGCATGGCTGGGCAGTGGATCTGTCTACATAGCTGTTGTTGTAGTAGTAGTAGTAGTAGTAGTAGTAGTAGTAGTAGTAGTAGTAGTAGTAGTAGTAGTAGTAGTAGCACATTGCTCAGTAACAATGGTATTCTTCATGAATGTACTGGCAATGTGTGTGTTGTGTAGTATGGGCAGGACAGATGAACAATGGGAATTCCAAACCACCCGTTGCATAATAGACTATTAGGCTACAACTGAGATAGGTTGGAAACATACTGCATGACAGACCATGTATTGGGAACATATATTATCTAGCATTTGTCAATTTAATGTGGACATAATCATGGCCACAAACCCAAGAGCTTTGTCTTAGGGTAGACTATCTAGTCCAAATGCCCCATCAGAATCCTCCCTCTCTCCCATTGGTTAAAGGTCAAGTTAAAGCTGGGAAGGAAGTATATCTGCAGGAGAACCCAGATCCACCTGGGTGCCACAGTAACAACAGGGCAGCGGACCACAACCGAGCATGAATCACTTAGCGGAGCAACAGTGAAATTTGTCACCTTTTGCAGCAGATTACCTCCCTGACATGAGTACAGTTATTACTTTACAGGATCAGGGACAGGGGGAGGGAGGGCTGGGGAGAGGACCACTGAGCTGGTCGATTATCTCTGAGATCTGGCTACTGCAGGCCCCCAGGCCTAGCCTTATAGCAGCTCAACAAAACATCACCATAAAAAATAAAAAATAAATTTAAAAAAGACATCACCATAGCAACACCCACTCCAGTAGGTATATTTCACGTGTCATCCCCAAAGCCAACACCTCCTTTGGCTGCCTTTCCTTCTAGTTCTCTGCTGCCAATGACTGGAATTAATTGCAAAAATCACTGAAGCTGGAGACTCATATCTCCCTCACTAACTTTAAGCATTAGCTGTCAGAGCAGCTTACCAATTACTGCACCTGTACACAGGCCATCTGTAAATAGACCACCCAACGACCTCATCCCCATATTGTTATTTATTTTTCTTGCTCTTTTACACCCCAGTATCTCTACTTGCACATCATGATCTGCACATCTGTCACTCCATTGTTAATGCTAAATTGTAATTATTTTGCCACTATGGCCTATTTATTGTCTTACCTCACTAATCTTACTACATTTGCACACACTGTACATATATTTTTCTATTGTGTTATTGACTGTATGTTTGTTTATCCCATTTGTAACTCTGTGTTGTTGTTTTTGTCGCACTGCTTTGCTTTATCTTGGCCAGGTCGCAGTTGTAAATGAGAACTTGTTCTCACCTAGCCTACCTGGTTAAGTAAAGGTGAAATAAAAATAAATAAATAAAAATTACTGCCTCCCCTGGTCTGGTAGGAAAACAGTGTACCAACCATGGGTGTGTGTATTTTGCATTTGAGTAATTTAGGCTATCCAGAGCGACTTACAGTTAGTGCATTCATCTTAAGATAGATAGGTGGGACCATCACATATCTCAGTCATAAACCACATTTCCAACCACAGTTTTTATGTGAGGGAAGTCATATCGTATTATAAAAAATCACAACAGCTGTGATGGAAACAGGAAGTTTCAGTGTAATTTTATAAATGCCAACAGATCATTCGTTCATTCTATATGGTAGGATCTGTTTGTGTCTGTAAAATGTATTATGTGGGAAATGTTGGTGGAAATGCCATTATGCACAAATATGGGTACTGTGGGATTATTTAAGATACTCTTTGATGAGGGTTTCAGATGTTTTCGGGAATGTGGACAGGGACTGGATTGCTCAGATCTGTAATGCAGGTATTTACTTTACAGGAATAAGAGAGGTAGAGAAGGGAAGCCAGGTAATGTCCTGCTGTGTAGAGTAGGTGGTATACAAGTATTATGTCCATTTTTCAGTGCCTAAATTTGACTTGAAGCTGTTTGTAACACTTTCAAAAGCCATTAGTGCAATGGCTGTTTAGGAACAGATCCACTGTGGACCAGGGTCAGTCCTCGTCCTCTCGCTGACAAAGAGAGCCTCTTTTAGTAGGAGTCCAGGACAAACTGGCTTCATCTCTCCACCAGTTCTGGGACACTGTGAAGTCCATGGAGAACAAGAGCACCTCCTCCCAGCTGCCCACTGCACTGAGGCTAGGAAACACGGTCTCCACCGATAAATCCATGATTATCGAAAACTTCAATAAGCACTTCTCAACGGCTGGCCATGCCTTCCGCCTGGCTACTCCAACCTCGGCCAACAGCTCCGCCCCCCCCGTAGCTCCTCACCCAAGCCTCTCCAGGTTCTCCTTTACCCAAATCCAGATAGCAGATGTTCTGAAAGAGCTGCAAAACCTGGACCCGTACAAATCAGCTGGGCTTGACAATCTGGACCCGCTATTTCTGAAACTATCTGCCGCCATTGTCGCAACCCCTATTACCAGCCTGTTCAACCTCTCTTTCATATCGTCTGAGATCCCCAAGGATTGGAAAGCTGTCGCAGTCATCCCCCTCTTCAAAGGGGGAGACACCCTGGACCCAAACTGTTACAGACCTATATCCATCCTGCCCTGCCTATCTAAGGTCTTCGAAAGCCAAGTCAACAAACAGGTCACTGACCATCTCGAATCCCACCGTACCTTCTCCGCTGTGCAATCTGGTTTCCGAGCCGGTCACGGGTGCACCTCAGCCACACTCAAGGTACTAAACGATATCATAACCGCCATCGATAAAAGACAGTACTGTGCAGCCGTCTTCATCGACCTCGCCAAGGCTTTCGACTCTGTCAATCACCATATTCTTATCGGCAGACTCAACAGCCTCGGTTTTTCGGATGACTGCCTTGCCTGGTTCACCAATTACTTTGCAGACAGAGTTCAGTGTGTCAAATCGGAGGGCATGCTGTCCGGTCCTCTGGCAGTCTCTATGGGGGTGCCACAGGGTTCAATTCTCGGGCCGACTCTTTTCTCTGTGTATATCAATGATGTTGCTCTTGCTGCGGGCGATTCCCTGATCCACCTCTACGCAGACGACACCATTCTATATACTTTCGGCCCGGCATTGGACACTGTGCTATCTAACCTCCAAACGAGCTTCAATGCCATACAGCACTCCTTCCGTAGCCTCCAACTGCTCTTAAACGCGAGTAAAACCAAATGCATGCTTTTCAACCGATCGCTGCCTGCACCCGCATGCCCGACTAGCATCACCACCCTGGATGGTTCCGACCTTGAATATGTGGACATCTATAAGTACCTAGGTGTCTGGCTAGACTGCAAACTCTCCTTCCAGACCCACATCAAACATCTCCAATCGAAAATCAAATCAAGAGTCGGCTTTCTATTCCGCAACAAAGCCTCCTTCACTCACGCTGCCAAGCTTACCCTAGTAAAACTGACTATCCTACCGATCCTCGACTTCGGCGATGTCATCTACAAAATGGCTTCCAACACTCTACTCAGCAAACTGGATGCAGTCTATCACAGTGCCATCCGTTTTGTCACTAAAGCACCTTATACCACCCACCACTGCGACTTGTATGCTCTAGTCGGCTGGCCCTCACTACATATTCGTCGCCAGACCCACTGGCTCCAGGTCATCTACAAGTCCATGCTAGGTAAAGCTCCGCCTTATCTCAGTTCACTGGTCACGATGGCAACACCCATCCGTAGCACGCGCTCCAGCAGGTGTATCTCACTGATCATCCCTAAAGCCAACACATCATTTGGCCGCCTTTCGTTCCAGTACTCTGCTGCCCGTGACTGGAACGAATTGCAAAAATCGCTGAAGTTGGAGACTTTTATCTCCCTCACCAACTTCAAACATCAGCTATCCGAGCAGCTAACCGATCGCTGCAGCTGTACATAGTCTATAGGAAAATAGCCCACCCATTTTCACCTACCTCATTCCCATACTGTTTTTATACTGTTTTTATTTATTTATTTTTCTGCTCTTTTGCACACCAATATCTCTACCTGTACATGACCATCTGATCATTTATCACTCCAGTGTTAATCTGCAAAATTGTATTATTCGCCTACCTCCTCATGCCTTTTGCACACATTGTATATAGACTGCCCATTTTTTTCTACTGTGTTATTGACTTGTTTAATTGTTTATTCCATGTGTAACTCTGTGTTGTCTGTTCACACTGCTATGCTTTATCTTGGCCAGGTCGCAGTTGCAAATGAGAACTTGTTCTCAACTAGCCTACCTGGTTAAATAAAGGTGAAATAAATAAAATAAATAAACCTATCCTCTTGGGTGTTTTTCAACTCGCCTTGCAGTGAAAGAGAGAGACTCTTTCAGTAGGAGTCCAGGACAAACTGGCTTCATCTCTCCAGCTATCCTCTTGGGTGTTTTTCAACTCGCCTTGTGGTGAAAGAGAGAGACTCTTTCAGTAGGAGTCCAGGACAAACTGGCTTCATCTCTCCACCTATCCTCTTGGGTGTTTTTCAACTCGCCTTGCGGTGAAAGAGAGAGACTCTTTCAGTAGGAGTCCAGGACAAACTGGCTTCATCTCTCCACCTATCCTCTTGGGTGTTTTTCAACTCGCCTTGCGGTGAAAGAGAGAGACTCTTTCAGTAGGAGTCCAGGACAAACTGGCTTCATCTCTCCACCTATCCTCTTGGGTGTTTTTCAACTCGCCTTGTGGTGAAAGAGAGAGACTCTTTCAGTAGGAGTCCAGGACAAACTGGCTTCATCTCTCCACCTATCCTCTTAGGTGTTTTTCAACTCGCCTTGCGGTGAAAGAGAGAGACTCTTTCAGTAGGAGTCCAGGACAAACTGGCTTCATCTCTCCACCTATCCTCTTGGGTGTTTTTCAACTCGCCTTGCGGTGAAAGAGAGAGACTCTTTCAGTAGGAGTCCAGGACAAACTGGCTTCATCTCTCCACCTATCCTCTTAGGTGTTTTTCAACTTGCCTTGCGGTGAGAGAGAGAGCTAGCACTTGATGGTCGGTAGGCTGCATGGCTGTAGCTCTCGGTCTCCAAGACGGGATGTGGATTGTTCTGCACTGCTGTGAATCTGGGGGGTTAGCGGAGAGAGGGGGGGGGGGGGTTAGTGTATAGAGTATCTTTATACAGTAATGTTAATGAAAAGTGCATAGATACATAACCTCTTTTACAAATCTATTGCAATTGTATATTGGACAACTTTGTGATTACTCAACTTGGACAAAGTTTTCTGTTCAATAGTAAACATACTTAATGACATTTAAAGTAAGTTTGATTGTAAGTTTCATGGCTAGTTATATGGTTGTGCATTATACAACTGTTGTTTATTTGACTGTAGTTGAAATGAAGTGTTACCCGACTAATACCCATACTAACTGACAGTCTGTATGCATCTTAAATACTCTTTTCTTTTAGTATTTTTCTGCCACTCTTTTAGACTCCTTTGCAATTCTGGCCAGGCTTATGGCTGCATCTTCTCTGATAATTGAAGAATATTTTGTTATTATCTGTTTTCATTTGGAAATCTTACATTTGAAGACATAACACTCTAAGACTTGGCTGTGTTGGCCAACTCTGGGCTAAAGTTATTTTCTCTTAAAGTAGTTTAGTTTCTTTGAAAGTCCTACTAATTCAAATTGTCCATCTGTCTCATTCCATTATAATGCAATTCATAAGGGAAGTTGTCAAAAAAGTGATATACTTTTGGTGAAAATCAGACAATAGGACCTCAATAGTATTCTGTACTGTAGTTAGCTACTTGTAAAACTACAAACAGTTTGCTGTGTGTCTGAATATGCCTATTTCCCGTGGTGTACACATTTGACCGTAACACATACAAACTAAATGTATTTTACAGACGGGGGATCTGAAAATGAGCGCAGTTATCCATCTTGGAAAGTCCCTCACATTTCCTCTTCTTCTGATACGGAGCTCAGTACTGACGATTATTTCTCCCCTTCCTTAAACTCTCACAAACACAGTCCCAGATCTTACTCTCCTTCTCTCTTCTTTCTATCCTGACCTCTGTCCCCTCTCTCCTCCTCCACACTCGGCCCTTCTCTCACGTCATTAAATGTCCTGTCTGCCTGTGTATACTATCTGTCCCTTGTGGCGCTCTATGCTAAATTCCATCATTAAAACCCATTACCCAGCTATCAAAACCTCCTTGTAATTCTAGCTAATGATCTAATTTCTCTAAGTGTCACCCGTGTCAGTCAGCAGCAGGGCGCCGGCAAACGTCCAAAGGGGTCTGGTCAGAGTACCATACCCCTCCCCTCCACCCATACCCATACCCCTCCACCCATACCCCCCCTCCAACCATACCCCTCCCCTCCACCCATACCCCCCACCTCCAACCATACCCCTCCCCTCCACCCATACCCATACCCCTCCACCCATACCCCCTCCACCCATACCCCTCCCCTCCACCCATACCCATACCCCTCCACCCATACCCCCTCCACCCATACCCCCCCTCCACCCCTCCCTCCCACCCATACCCCCCTCCAACCATACCCCTCCCCTCCACCCATACCCATACCCCTCCACCCATACCCCCCTCCACCCATACCCCTCCCCTCCACCCATACCCATACCCCTCCACCCATACCCCTCCACCCCTCCCCTCCACCCATACCCCCCTCCACCCATACCCCTCCCCTCCACCCATACCCCTCCACCCATACCCCTCCCCTCCACCCATACCCCCCCCCCTCCACCCATACCCCTCCCCTCCACCCATACCCCCCCTCCACCCATACCCCCCTCCACCCATACCCATACCCCTCCACCCATACCCCCCTCCACCCATACCCCTCCCCTCCACCCATACCCCCTCCACCCATACCCCTCCCCTCCAACCATACCCCTCCCCTCCACCCATACCCCTCCACCCATACCCCTCCACCCATACCCCTCCCCTCTATCCACCCCTCTCTCCTCCATCCATACCCCTCCCTCCATCCCTCTCTCCTCCATCCATCCCTCTCTCCTCCATCCATACCCCTCCCTCCACCATCCCTATCTCCTCCATCTATACGCCTACCCTCTAACTATCCCTCTCTCCTCCATCCATACCCCTCACCTCCATCTATACCCCTCCCCTCCATCCATACCCCTCCCCTCCATCCATAACCCTCGCCTCCATCTATACCCCTCCCCTCCATCCATCCCTCTCTCCTCCAAAAAGAGGTTAGAGAAATCAGTGGCCTACCAAAAATTACACGACAGGGTGGCAAGGGATAGTGTATGTGTGTACGTGCGTGCATGTGTGACTGCTCAAATATTCCACTTTAATAGCTAGGCCAGATCAACTAGGGGCCTGATTTTGGTAAAACGAAAAGGTGGGAAAAAGAGAGAGCCAGATAAGAGGGAGAAATGCCTGCTGTTTGACAAGAGGCCATTCTAAATCCCATACACATCCATCATAAGTGAAGCTTTATGTACTCTGAAGGGGCGATAATAGCATTTAGCTTTTTCACACAGCTTCCTGTCGTCTGGATTTGAGTGGAGAGAAAGAGGGGTGAAGAAAGTGGGGTAGAGGACACGGGTAATTTCTTTTCCCTCCATCCTCCTCTTCCTCACAGTCTCCTTCCTCCTCTTCCTCCTCCACATAGGCTCCTTCCTCTCCTCTCCCACTCTTCGGGAAATCATTCCCTGAATTGGAAAAGGGGCCCTGGGGCCACCGGGGCGCCCAGTCACTCGTTTTTTCAAAGTGGATAATTGACTACCTTCGCCTGGTAATTTGTCGCCTGCATATGCCAGCTAATACATCAGTGGGAGAGAAGCCCACACACACACACACTAACCTCACACACACACACACTAACCTCACACACACACACACTAACCTCACACACACACACACTAACCTCACACACACACACACACACTAACCTCACACACACACACTCTAACCTCACACACACACACTCTAACCTCACACACACACACTCTAACCTCACACACACACACACACACACACACACACACACACACACACACACACACACACACACACACACACACACACACACACACACACACACACACACACAGAGGGTCCAGACCCCCCCCCCCTTACCAAATAGCCAGGAGCTGGGAATGAGAAGAGGGTTTGAAGTGGTGGAGGAAAAACCTGAGATGATACATGGGCCCATTGTGGCATAATGACTCCCAAATACCTTTAAGCAGAGCAGAGTGTAAACCTGTATCTATACTAATCTGGGAGGAAATATGACTGTTTACACATTAAACGGGACTGCAAAAGAACCAGCTGTAGAATTAATTGAGCAATCAGGACATTGGAAAGAAATGTTGTACATGGCCTCTCTATTGCCAAGACCACATTTATCATCGCTGAGCTGGCGGTCCCATTCTTTTATGTTTACCCCCCTCCTCTCACTTACTGTTTTAATGTACCCCCATCACCAAACAGATTAGGATTATTGCGACAAAACAAAGGTATTTTATGTGTTTTCAATAGCGGTGTCAGTACCTGATGTATTTATCATGTGTTTCCCTGAGACCTTTTCTCTTCAACTTTCACATCATGCTCAACGGAGGGAATGGAGTTACAGTGTTTAAAGTCATTGATTATTGTTAATGCCATACTTGATAAACTTATATTGAGGTAGTTTTTAGACACACACATATATATATATATATATATACACAGTGCCTTGCGAAAGTATTCGGCCCCCTTGAACTTTGCAACCTTTTTCCACATTTCAGGCTTCAAACATAAAGATATAAAACTGTATTTTTTGGTGAAGAATCAACAACAAGTGGGACACAATCATGAAGTGGAACGACATTTATTGGATATTACAAACTTTTTTAACAAATCAAAAACTGAAAAATTGGGCGTGCAAAATTATTCAGCCCCTTTACTTTCAGTGCAGCAAACTCTCTCCAGAAGTTCAGTGAGGATCTCTGAATGATCCAATGTTGACCTAAATGACTAATGATGATAAATACAATCCACCTGTGTGTAATCAAGTCTGTGTATAAATGCACCTGCACTGTGATAGTCTCAGAGGTCCGTTAAAAGCGCAGAGAGCATCATGAAGAACAAGGAACACACCAGGCAGGTCCGAGATACTGTTGTGAAGAAGTTTAAAGCTGGATTTGGGTACAAAAAGATTTCCCAAGCTTTAAACATCCCAAGGAGCACTGTGCAAGCGATAATATTGAAATGGAAGGAGTGAGTATCAGACCACTGCAAATCTACCAAGACCTGGCCGTCCCTCTAAACTTTCAGCTCATACAAGGAGAAGACTGATCAGAGATGTAGCCAATAGGCCCATGATCACTCTGGATGAACTGCAGAGATCTACAGCTGAGGTGGGAGACTCTGTCCATAGGACAACAATCAGTCGTATATTGCACAAATCTGGCCTTTATGGAAGAGTGGCAAGAAGAAAGCCATTTCTTAAAGATATCCACAAAAAGTGTTGTTTAAAGTTTGCCACAAGCCACCTGGGAGACACACCAAACATGTGGAAGAAGGTGCTCTGGTCAGATGAAACCAAAATGTAACTTTTTGGCAACAATGCAAAATGTTATGTTTGGCGTAAAAGCAACACAGCTCATCACCCTGAACACACCATCTCCACTGTCAAACATGGTGGTGGCAGCATCATGGTTTGGGCCTGCTTTTCTTCAGCAGGGACAGGGAAGATGGTTAAAATTGATGGTAAGATGGATGGAGCCAAATACAGGACCATTCTGGAAGAAAACCTGATGGGGTCTGCAAAAGACCTGAGACTGGGACAGAGATTTGTCTTCCAACAAGACAATGATCCAAAACATAAAGCAAAATCTACAATGGAATGGTTCAAAAATAAACATATCCAGGTGTTAGAATGGCCAAGTCAAAAGTCCAGACCTGAATCCAATCGAGAATCTGTGGAAAGAACTGAAAACTGCTGTTCACAAATGCTCTCCATCCAACCTCACTGAGCTCGAGCTGTTTTGCAAGAAGGAATGGGAAAAAATTTCAGTCTCTCGATCTGCAAAACTGCGACTTACAGCTGTAATCACAGCAAAAGGTGGTGCTACAAAGTATTAACTTAAGGGGGCTGAATAATTTTGCACGCCCAATTTTTCAGTTTTTGATTTGTTAAAAAAGTTTGAAATAATAAATGTCGTTCCACTTCATGATAGTGTCCCACTTGTTGTTGATTCTTCACAAAAAAATACAGTTTTATATCTTTATGTTTGAAGCCTGAAATGTGGCAAAAGGTCGCAAAGTTCAAGGGGGCCGAATACTTTCGCAAGGCACTGTATATAAACTTATATTTTTATTGATCCGTCTTTCGGATGGGACGTTAAACGGGTGTCCTGACTCTCTGAGGTCATTAAAGATCCCCTGGCACTTATTGTAAGAGTAGGGGTGTTAACCCTGGTGTCTTGGCTAAATTCCCCATCTGGCCCTCAAACGATCACGGTCACCTAATAATCCCCAGTTTACAATTGGCTCATTCATCCCCCTCCTCTCCCCTGTAACTATTCCCCAGGTCGTTGCTGTAAATGAGAACGTGTTCTCAGTCAACTTACCTGGTAAAATAATGAATAAATAAAATAATGAATAGTTATTATATTTGTTCATCTTTTTGTAGGTATATTTATTAATGTGCTCATAAAGTATACATTTAGCATGTCACCTTTCATTTGTATTGTGCAGGCTACTGTAGATTTGAAAAATATTTGTTTTGTATTTTGTATCTGCCTTTACATTTCTTTCTATGCAATTCCTCAGCTAATAGTGTCTATTTTTATTTAGTTAAATCCTTGTCTCTATTTCTATGATATCCCTTACGTAACATTTTCAGTAGTGTTAGCCTCTACAGATGCAGTATCTTAATTTGATCACCATGAGACAGGCAAACTTACTTGCAATACAGGACCTACAGATGTAGCATCTTACTTTGATCAACATGAGACAGGCGAACTTAAATGCAATACAGGACTTGTAAAACGTGTCATGTATTTGAGGTTTAAAAAGGCTTCTGAAGTTTTTAATTTACACTTTGACATTTCAGACTTGATTTTCCCTTATGAAAAATATATCAACCCCTACAAAAATGTCCATTAATTATAATCCACATAATAATTCACATTTCCTATTGCTGCAGGATTATTTTCCTGCTGTAGCAAACTGGCTAAAATGACGCTCCTACATCTGCTACCACTAATATAACGCAAGTTAAGGTAGAAGTGGTGGTGGTCGTGCAGTACAATGGCGTGATTTATCATCTGATGGTCCTGTGTGGAAGCATATTATTCTCCCCTCTCTGGTGTAAAGAGGTGTAGGCTCCAGGCCCCAGTTTTTACCTTGCCCTTGTTCCAGTCTGCGGGCTGGAGGAGAGACTAAAGTAAGAATGGGGCCACTGGCACCTCAAGGGTACTGTAGCTACTACAGCTCCCTGCTTAGAGCGGAGCTTGGAGCTTTTGCCCATTACAAAAACTCCCTGAGGTTCATTAGACTCATAATAGCTTTTAGTTTGATATAGCACGCAAGGGTTCCCTTCAGTAATTACATTCATATGACATACTCTCATATTTTTATTGTATGCATTTACCATGTCAAGTAAGGGCTGCTCAATATCCCACAATAGTATACATAATATACTGTATACACATGACTCTAGGGTTTTCATTTTAACAATAGAAAATATCACATTTCCATTGTGACGGTATAAGAAAATGTTATTTTTAGGTATAGTACGATTCACCTACACAGTCTACTGGTAATGATTTCATCATTTCCAAATAATGTATTTGTTTTGATAATAAAACATGACAATAGTCATGTGTAAATGTGTAACCAAATGACCACGGAAATGAAGGTATAGGTAGGCAAGAAGCGGTAAAGCTGAATATTCTCTGAGAAAAAGGAATGGCTTCAAAAGACCGAGACTAGAGGAAAAGAAGGACCGAGCACGCCCCCATTCTCATCGACGGGGCTGTAGTCTACATCAACAACAAAATAACATGGTCCGAGCACGCCCCCATTCTCATCGACGGGGCTGTAGTCTACATCAACAACAAAATAACATGGTTCGAGCACGCCCCCATTCTCATCGACGGGGCTGTAGTCTACATCAACAACAAAATAACATGGTCCGAGCACGCCCCCATTCTCATCGACGGGGCTGTAGTCTACATCAACAACAAAATAACATGGTCCGAGCACGCCCCCATTCTCATCGACGGGGCTGTAGTCTACATCAACAACAAAATAACATGGTCCGAGCACGCCCCCATTCTCATCGACGGGGCTGTAGTCTACATCAACAACAAAATAACATGGTTCGAGCACGCCCCCATTCTCATCGACGGGGCTGTAGTCTACATCAACAACAAAATAACATGGTCCGAGCACGCCCCCATTCTCATCGACGGGGCTGTAGTCTACATCAACAACAAAATAACATGGTCCGAGCACGCTCCCATTCTCATCGACGGGGCTGTAGTCTACATCAACAACAAAATAACATGGTACGAGCACGCCCCCATTCTCATCGACGGGGCTGTAGTCTACATCAACAACAAAATAACATGGTTCGAGCACGCCCCCATTCTCATCGACGGGGCTGTAGTCTACATCAACAACAAAATAACATGGTCCGAGCACGCCCCCATTCTCATCGACGGGGCTGTAGTCTACATCAACAACAAAATAACATGGTCCTAGCACACCAAGACAGTCGTGAAGAGGGAACGACAAAACCTATTCCCAATCAGGAGACTGAAAAGATTTGGCATGGGTCCTCAGTATCCTGACTGCATTACTGCCTGGTATGGCAACGGTTCGACCTCCAACCGCAAGTCACTACAGAGGGTAATGCGTATGTCCCATTACATTACCTGGGCCAAGCTTCCTGCCATCCAGGACCTCTATACCAGGTGGTTGTCAGAGGAAGGCCCTAAAAATTGTCAAAGACTCCAGCCACCCTAGTCATAGCTACTAGCCAGTACTCAGTTAGCCATTGCTAGCGGTCTTCAAAGCTAACTAGGACACCAGCGCGACATCAACCCAGAGCACATCAGACTGCTTTTTCTCCGGATTCCTACCGCAAGCTCTGAACCTTTACACCGGATCATCGCAACTAGCTAGCTGCAATCCGAGTGGCTACTCCTGGCTAACGTCTCTGTCCCAAAACAAGCACCAATTAGCCTTGAGCTAGCCTCGAGCTAAGCCCATCTCCCGACTAGCCGAAGAGGCCCAACAATACCTCTTTTGCCAATTGGCCTGGACCCTTTACTGCCGACACGGAGCCGCGCCGATCCATCACGACTGGTCCGCCGACATAATCGTCCGAGGTGGTTTCAACAGGCTTTTTCGTTGCGACATCGCCAAAGATCCATCTGCCGGCCAAGGCCCGCGAGCTTTCTGAAACGCTGTGTCTCCAGCTCACCTAGCGTACTAGAGCACCTGTAGCATACTCCTGGGCTACAATTACTCGGGCCCACGACCGGTCTGTCGATGTCACCGCATGAAGAGGAATAAACAGACTCACCCCATCGCGACGTCCCCCCAAAGGTTAACTCTCTAGCCCTCGCTATCTCCCTGCTTGCTAATTCGGCCTGCTAACGGCTAGCTTGTCTAGCCCGGGCCTACGAACTGTTAGCTTGTTAGCACAGGCCTGCTAACCATCTGAATCACTGCATCCCAAACACTCTGAACCCATTTACTTTCTATCTCTTTTTGATTTTTATTTTGTTTATACCTTCCGGAAACTTGCCTCACCCACTGTGGTACGGAATCGCTGTTACTTTTAATTTTTATTTTTATGACACACTCAAGAACCTCCAGACGCTAACCAGCTAACTAGCTTCAAGCTATTTAGTCATTGTTAGTTAAAAAAAAAAAAAAAAAAAACCTGGATAACACTCGCCAGCCCAGCCCCCTGCCCCATCCACCGCTGCCCCCTGGACACTGATCTCTTGGCTACATAGCTGACGCACACTGGACTGCCCATTAATCACGGTACTCCACTCTGCTTGTTTGTTTTATCTGTCGGCCCAGCTGCCTAGTCAACGCCATTTTACCTGCTGTTTGTGTGCTAGCTGATTAGCCTCGCCCACTGTTTTTAGCTAGCTTTCTCAATTCAACACCTGTGACTACTGTATGCCTCGCTGTATGTCTCTCTCAAATGTCAATATGCCTTGTATACTGTTGTTCAGGTTAGTTATCATTGTTTTAGTTCACAATGGAGCCCCTAGATCCACTCTGCATACCCCTGTTACCTCCCTTGTCCCACCCCCCACACATGCGGTGACATCACCCATTACTACCAGCATGTCCAGAGATACAACCTCTCTCATCATCACCCAGTGCCTGGGCTTATCTCCGCTGTACCCGCACCCCACCATACCCCTGTCTGCGCATTATGCCCTGAATATATTCTACCATGCCCAGAAACCTGCTCCTCTTATCCTCTGCCCCCAACGCTCTAGGCGACCAGTTTTGATAGCCTTTAGCCGTACCCTCATACTACTCCTTCTCTGTTCCGCGGGTGATGTGGAGGTAAACCCAGGCCCCGCATGTCCCGAGGTACCCTCATTTGTTGACTTCTGTGATCGAAAAGTCTTGGTTTTATGCATGTCAACATCAGAAGCCTCCTCCCTAAGTTTGTTTTACTCACTGCTTTAGCACACTCTGCTAACCCTGATGTCCTTGCCGTGTCTGAATCCTGGCTCAGGAAGGCCACCAAAAATTCAGAGATTTCCATACCCAACTATAACATCTTCCGTCAAGATAGAACTGCCAAAGGGGCGGAGTCGCAGTCTACTGCAGAGATAGCCTGCAAAGTAATGTCATACTTTCCAGGTCCATACCCAAACAGTTTGAACTACTAATTTTGAAAATTACTCTCTCCAGAAACAAGTCTCTCACTGTTGCCGCCTGCTACCGACCCCCTCAGCTCCCAGCTGTGCCCTGGACACCATTTGTGAATTGATCGCCCCCATCTAGCTTCAGAGTTCGTTCTGTTAGGTGACCTAAACTGGGATATGCTTAACACCCCGGCAGTCCTACAATCTAAGCTAGATGCCCTCAATCTCACTCAAATCATCAAGGAACCCACCAGGTACAACCCTAACTCTGTAAACAAGGGCACCCTCATAGACGTCATCCTGACCAACTGGCCCTCCAAATATACCTCTGCTGTCTTCAACCAGGATCTCAGCGATCACTGCCTCATCGCCTGTATCCGCCACGGAGCCGCAGTCAAACGACCACCCCTCATCACTGTCAAACGCTCCCTAAAACACTTCTGTGAGCAG
Source organism: Oncorhynchus gorbuscha (assembly GCF_021184085.1). Taxonomy (NCBI): domain Eukaryota; kingdom Metazoa; phylum Chordata; class Actinopteri; order Salmoniformes; family Salmonidae; genus Oncorhynchus; species Oncorhynchus gorbuscha. The sequence goes on from NC_060180.1 coordinate 66,168,649, forward strand.
GCCTTTCTAATCGACCTGGCCCGGGTATCCTGGAAGGACACTGACCTCATCCCGTCAGTTGAGGATGCATGGTCATTCTTTAAAAGTAACTTCCTCACCATTCTAGATAAGCATGCTCCGTTCAAAAAATGCAGAACCAAGAACAGATACAGCCCTTGGTTCACTCCAGACCTGACTGCCCTCGACCAGCACAAAAACATCCTGTGGCGGACTGCAATAGCATCGAATAGCCCCCGTGATATGCAACTGTTCAGGGAAGTCAGTAACCAATACACGCAGTCAGTCAGGAAAGCTAAGGCCAGCTTCTTCAGGCAGAAGTTTGCATCCTGTAGCTCCAACTCCAAAAAGTTCTGGGACACTGTGAAGTCCATGGAGAACAAGAGCACCTCCTCCCAGCTGCCCACTGCACTGAGGCTAGGAAACACGGTCTCCACCGATAAATCCATGATTATCGAAAACTTCAATAAGCACTTCTCAACGGCTGGCCATGCCTTCCGCCTGGCTACTCCAACCTCGGCCAACAGCTCCGCCCCCCGTAGCTCCTCACCCAAGCCTCTCCAGGTTCTCCTTTACCCAAATCCAGATAGCAGATGTTCTGAAAGAGCTGCAAAACCTGGACCCGTACAAATCAGCTGGGCTTGACAATCTGGACCCGCTATTTCTGAAACTATCTGCCGCCATTGTCGCAACCCCTATTACCAGCCTGTTCAACCTCTCTTTCATATCGTCTGAGATCCCCAAGGATTGGAAAGCTGCCGCAGTCATCCCCCTCTTCAAAGGGGGAGACACCCTGGACCCAAACTGTTACAGACCTATATCCATCCTGCCCTGCCTATCTAAGGTCTTCGAAAGCCAAGTCAACAAACAGGTCACTGACCATCTCGAATCCCACCGTACCTTCTCCGCTGTGCAATCTGGTTTCCGAGCCGGTCACGGGTGCACCTCAGCCACACTCAAGGTACTAAACGATATCATAACCGCCATCGATAAAAGACAGTACTGTGAAGCCGTCTTCATCGACCTCGCCAAGGCTTTCGACTCTGTCAATCACCATAATCTTATCGGCAGACTCAACAGCCTCGGTTTTTCGGATGACTGCCTTGCCTGGTTCACCAATTACTTTGCAGACAGAGTTCAGTGTGTCAAATCGGAGGGCATGCTGTCCGGTCCTCTGGCAGTCTCTATGGGGGTGCCACAGGGTTCAATTCTCGGGCCGACTCTTTTCTCTGTGTATATCAATGATGTTGCTCTTGCTGCGGGCGATTCCCTGATCCACCTCTACGCAGACGACACCATTCTATATACTTTCGGTCCGTCATTGGACACTGTGCTATCTAACCTCCAAACGAGCTTCAATGCCATACAGCACTCCTTCCGTGGCTTCCAACTGCTCTTAAACGCGAGTAAAACCAAATGCATGCTTTTCAACCGATCGCTGCCTGCACCCGCATGCCCGACTAGCATCACCACCCTGGATGGTTCCGACCTTGAATATGTGGACATCTATAAGTACCTAGGTGTCTGGCTAGACTGCAAACTCTCCTTCCAGACCCACATCAAACATCTCCAATCGAAAATCAAATCAAGAGTCGGCTTTCTATTCCGCAACAAAGCCTCCTTCACTCACGCTGCCAAGCTTACCCTAGTAAAACTGACTATCCTACCGATCCTCGACTTCGGCGATGTCATCTACAAAATGGCTTCCAACACTCTACTCAGCAAACTGGATGCAGTCTATCACAGTGCCATCCGTTTTGTCACTAAAGCACCTTATACCACCCACCACTGCGACTTGTATGCTCTAGTCGGCTGGCCCTCACTACATATTCGTCGCCAGACCCACTGGCTCCAGGTCATCTACAAGTCCATGCTAGGTAAAGCTCCGCCTTATCTCAGTTCACTGGTCACGATGGCAACACCCATCCGTAGCACGCGCTGCAGCAGGTGTATCTCACTGATCATCCTAAAGCCAACACATCATTTGGCCTCCTTTCGTTCCAGTACTCTGCTGCCTGTGACTGGAACGAATTGCAAAAATCGCTGAAGTTGGAGACTTTTATCTCCCTCACCAACTTCAAACATCAGCTATCCGAGCAGCTAACCGATCGCTGCAGCTGTACATAGTCTATAGGAAAATAGCCCACCCATTTTCACCTACCTCATTCCCATACTGTTTTTATTTATTTATTTTTCTGCTCTTTTGCACACCAATATCTCTACCTGTACATGACCATCTGATCATTTATCACTCCAGTGTTAATCTGCAAAACTGTATTATTCGCCTACCTCCTCATGCCTTTTGCACACATTGTATATAGACTGCCCATTTTTTTCTACTGTGTTATTGACTTGTTAATTGTTTATTCCATGTGTAACTCTGTGTTGTCTGTTCACACTGCTATGCTTTATCTTGGCCAGGTCGCAGTTGCAAATGAGAACTTGTTCTCAACTAGCCTACCTGGTTAAATAAAGGTGAAATAAAAAATAAAAATAAATAAAATAGACTGTTCTCTCTGCTACCGCATCGCAAGCTGTACCAGAGCCCCAAAGCCTAGGTCCAAGAAACTTTAATAATTCTACCTACAATATACACCTGCATATTACCTGAATTACCTCGACTAACGCACATTGACTCTGTACCGGTATACCCTGTATATAGCCTCGCGATTGCTTTTTTACTGCTGCTCTTCAAAAATGTGTTAATTTTATTTCTTATTCTTATTCTTTTTTCTTACTGCATTGTTGGTTATGGGTTGTAAAGTAAGCATTTCGCTGTAAGGTCTACCTACACCTGTTGTATTCGGCACATGTTCAAAATACAATTGGATTTGATCAACGTTGTTTTCAGGGACTGAGTTAATGCTGCTGCTCTCTGGTCAATGAAGCTCTAGCTTCCTCTAGTGTATAAAAAAGGACGCTACAAGACAAGACATTTAAATACTAAATAAAAAACTCAAACTATCAGAGCTGCCAACTCATGCATTGTCCGTGAGACACACGCTTTTCGCCCACTTCTCACGCTCTCAAGGAACACGTCTTATACCTCCCACATTGAAAAGTACTGCTTTTGATTTTCTAATTAGTCCATTGTATAGTCAGCGCGTTAACTTTTCAACTGTGCTCCAAATAGTTTTGAAATCGGAGCATTTTCGCCTGATATTGAACATCACGAACCTCCATCATTGTCCTGTATTGCCACAGCACTGTGAACCGTGGCACATTAAAGCATATAATTGGTCTAGTTATGTAAAGGATCAAGGGGATTGGATGCGTGTTTTAAAGAAACGCCCCTCAAGACTAGAGTGGAGGTGAATAGAAAACGTTCTCTGGAGTTTAGTAATCTGCTGTCTAGCCCGGGTCCGTCCTCGTGCGCCATTGCGCGCATGTTGATTTTGTCCATCCACACCAGGCGATCCAAGACAGCAGGTTGAAATATCAAAACGAACTCTGAACAAACTATATTAATTTGGGGACAGATAGAAACACATGAAACATTCATGGACACGTTGCTAGCTAATTTGTCCTGAGATACAAACATTGGGATGTTATTTTACCTGAAATGCACAAGGTCCGTTTTTTCTAAATCTTTGTAGAATTTTGACCCATTTTGAGTCACACAAAATCGTGTGTTCTCTACTCTGACATTTAATCCACAGATAAAAGGGGAACCCTATTTTATTTCTCCTTTAGCAGCCAGAAGCTGCCAGCAGCAGCCTAGTGTTGGGCTGGTAACTGAAAGGTTGCTGGATCAAATCCCTGAGCTGACAAAGTAAAAATCTGTAATTCTGCCCCTGAACAAGGCAGTTAACCCACTGTTCACCAGTAGGATGTTGTTGTGAAAAACAACAACAATGTGTTCTTAACTGATTTGCATAGTTTTAAAAAGGTAGAAGTCTTTTGTGGATTTGACATGGTGATTGGCAACCAACTTTAAGGTGCATTACCACCACCGACTGGACTGGAGTGTGGACCTCAGTTCATCTTTCAATCACCCATGTGGGTATATGCTCCTAAAAACCAATGAAGAGATGGGACTTGCAGTGCATCAAGCATCAAAAATAGAATCAAGTTCTATTTGAGCTCCTAGCTACGCAGACTCTCGTTGACCCGCTCTGGCAGTTCAGATGAAATGATTGAATAACATCTATGTGTACATTTATTTTGCGCGCAACGCGAGCGGTGTGGTCAGCATGTAAGAAGAGCAGCAACGTGAGCGGTGTGGTCAGCATGTAAGAAGAGCAGCAACGGGAGCGGTGTGGTCAGCATGTAAGAAGAGCAGCAACGGGAGCGGTGTGGTCAGCATGTAAGAAGAGCAGCAACGAGCGGTGTGGTCAGCATGTAAGAAGAGCAGCAACGGGAGCGGTGTGGTCAGCATGTAAGAAGAGCAGCAACGAGAGCGGTGTGGTCAGCATGTAAGAAGAGCAGCAACGCGAGCGGTGTGGTCAGCATGTAAGAAGAGCAGCAACGAGCGGTGTGGTCAGCATGTAAGAAGAGCAGCAACGCGAGCGGTGTGGTCAGCATGTAAGAAGAGCAGCAACGTGAGCGGTGTGGTCAGCATGTAAGAAGAGCAGCAACGTGAGCGGTGTGGTCAGCATGTAAGAAGAGCAGCAACGTGAGCGGTGTGGTCAGCATGTAAGAAGAGCAGCAACGCGAGCGGTGTGGTCAGCATGTAAGAAGAGCAGCAACGAGAGCGGTGTGGTCAGCATGTAAGAAGAGCAGCAACGAGAGCGGTGTGGTCAGCATGTAAGAAGAGCAGCAACGCGAGTGGTGTGGTCAGCATGTAAGAAGAGCAGCAACGAGTGGTGTGGTCAGCATGTAAGAAGAGCAGCCCCGTAGTGCTGTTTCATGCACAATGTTGTCAACAAAATGGGGTTGCTGTTACTCCTGTCCCTATTGCAGAATGTAGCCCTTTGAAGTCGATTTAATCCACATTTAGCATTTAGACCGTTTGTTGATTGTCATTTAGGTTGTGACAACGCAAAGGCAGCAGGCAGAAAGACCTACATTATGTTTTAGCAAGGAAGTTAGGTAGGGTGATCTGATTTGTAACTATGACAATAATTTTGTCAAACAGATTGTGAACCCAAAAGTGTACATTTGAATCTAGATGGGGGACAATAACTATATAAATCATTTGGTTAGGGTGTACGAGCAGATTTCTGTCATCTTGTTGACGGGACATTTTATAATCTATTTACTTGACTTAGTCTGATCAGTGGAACAATTCTTATTTGTAACAATGGATTAAAATATAGGGTGATTACGGTGCTCGTCAGCAAGAACACTACTGATATTCCCCACACTTCTTGTATTATTCCACTTCATCCCAATTTTGCCGGTGTAATCTGCATATTTGAAATCTGATATGCCTACCTGTGTCCGGAAATGCATTATTTGAGGTTATGTATTTTTGCAGCCATTCATGGACAGTTTTGAATAAGCCATACAAATAAGCATTGGATATTAAATGCTCCAGGAATCAAATATAATTGTTGACATTTTAGTATTGTGCACATGCTAGGCAGAGATGGTAGGGGGACTCACAGCTCATAAACACGTCATATTTTGTCTATGTAGTGTAAAATGATGGCAAGGATCTTCAACTAGTAGGCATAAACCACCTGAATATTGATATTCATTCTATTTTTCTTGATGTTCTGGTGATTATGAGAAATGTATTGTTATAACAACAAGAACATTTTCAAACACCCAGCACTTGGGAAACATAGATCAGGGGCGGTCAACCTTCCTGGAGTACAAGCAGGATTTTCTTTCAGCCCTATTTTAAAGAGAGAGTTCACCCAAATGACAAAATGTTTGTGTCATTACCTTGAAAGCAGTCTATGAACAAGCAGACTGCAATCTATGATTTGATTGCCCACTGCCATCAAGCATTAATCTAAAAATGGCCTTGTTGTAGTGGTAACCCTCGCCTGCATGTGCTGCATACAACTTTCCACCTGAGAACAGGGCTTCATCCCTGCTTCCAACCTTTCCACTGTTTCTGTCATTTGCCATATCTCATTTCACTACTGTTTGAATAAAGTGTCAAACCACCCAAAAATCTAATGGTAAGTTGTTGAATTTTGAAGTCATTTCAAAATAACTCGAATTGCAATAAATTAGCTTTTAAACATAGCAAATCTCCCTCCAAGCTTTCTTCAAACTTTGGCAGCCCTGTTTTCATTATATTACTTTTCTACACCAGTTGATACTAAAGTCCCATAGAAAACCATGAAAGGTTTAACTCTCCTGGCCTCAAGTGATGTTCAACCATTGAAGCTTCCTTGGGGGCAATGACATGAAATTTGATACCACCTGAACTCATTCACCCAGGTATGCATTGACATCAAATAGGCTGTCAAATTCAGATGACAAAAATATAAAATGTGTAAAGATGACTATATAGAAGAAGGGGTTTGAAACAGATCAAATTGGAATAATAGATTACATGCATTGTAGTAGCAGCATATACCTCAGGCGATTCTCACCCGTCTCTCGCAAATGTTTTGTAGGCTACTCTCTCCTCCAGATGTCGCGGTTTCGCAAGCTCTGCCGAATGTCCAATCAGAAACGGTTTGCGTCTCGTTACTATATCTTCACACCCGTCTCTTTCTCATGATAGGTGAGTTTGCAGAATTTTTCTAGCAAAATACAGGCCAACATATCCTCGCATGTAGACCATTTCAATTTTCAATAACACAATTGCTCTAAAATGTTTGTTTCTTCTGGTTGATGAACTTGACTTCATAACACACGTCCTCCGATGATATTTAACATACCTCTTGATACTACTCTTTTACTTTTCATCGTGTGTCATGTTCTTCACACCCTTTGGATAATACTTACTATACGTGTTTGTGTGTGTGGGCATACCATCTGTAGGTTACTGAAGCAAATGTTCACAGACCAGATATGGCACAAGTAGGCTGCTACATGCTGTCTTGTGTTCTGTTTCCAAATGCACAAATAAACACGGACAGTTAGGAATGCAATAAAGCATTTGCATCAAGCTAACGTTTTCAAGACCTCTTTCGTTTATCTTGAATAACTAAATAACCCTTCACATTTTGACTGGCTTCATAACATGCTTACACCACCTCAGATACAGGTCATGCAACTGCTGAGGCAGACCACGCCTCTCTAAAATCGTGTTCCAATCAGAATATCTCATTACTGTTGCTACCGGTGGTTGCTACTCATTTTACAGCCATTCCCTATTTAGAACGGTCTTGGGAAATTAGCATGTGGCCAATGATCTTAAAGTATGCAAATGTTCGACATGACCCCAAATCGCCAATAATATCTGCGTGTACAGCAGATGAGTTGCTTCATTTTCAACAGCGAACGATAAACGGTGTATAGTGACAAAAAATCGCTAGCACAAAAAGGGATATATCAGCAAGCAATATCTTTGTTTCTATTTGGATTTTATGTGCAAGATGACATTTGAGGAACTAAGTGGGGAATATTCTACAGAAAGGTAAACTATACTTTTAAGCGCTTTTGCATTTGCCAATGTTGTCAGTACAATTTGTGAGTGACTGTTCTGTCACTTAACTTGGCCATCAAGCCATGCATGCATTCAATTTACGAAAAAGAATGCGCAAAACTTCAATGTAATTTTATTCAGATATTGAACTACAGTTAACTTGACCTAAACTGATATTGTTTACTTTGTTAACTAGCTAGGTAACAGTAGCTTGGCTTGGTTGAGGTTTATGCAATATTTGAATATGTAGCTAGCTAACGCCAGCTTTTCTGTTCAGCTCACTTACAGTTTAGCCTACTGTAAATGCCGGTGTCAGGTCACTTTAGGGTAGCACACTTTTGACATGAACTAAAAGCTTCAGTGTATTCGACTATCAATGTACTCATCATACAATAATATTAAGTCAATTATGGAGTGACATGCACCGAAAATCAAACGCGATTTCAGAGTTTCAACTTGCAAATCAGTCATTTTTACTCGCTACCTACAGTAGCTACCTAGCTAATACTAGTATACCAAAGCCGGCGCCTGCTTTTGGCTGTAATTTACTAGGCAGATAGATTAGCCCTGGCATGGCCTCCTTTTCAAGAAGTTGAGTTTTGGCCATGAATATGTGAAAGTTGACGTGAATGTGATGTTAGTTCTAACAATTCGTTCCTTTCGCTGTTGTAGGATGGATACAGTGACAAAAGCCTTGGAAGAGGTTCTCTCATCAGCATTACCCCAAGGATGCATAACAGTAGGGGTCTATGAAGCAGCTAAATCATTGAATGTGTAAGTAGGCTTCGCTTCATTAAAATCAATTAAAGTTGCAATGATGTAGTTTTTGTCTATGCATGCCTGTTTTAGAATGTCTGCAATTTGGGGGCAGGTAGTCTAGTGGTTAGAGCATTGGGCCAGTAACCAAAAGGTTGCTGGATTGAATCCCTGAGCTGACAAGGTAAAAATATGCCATTCTGCCCCGGTAGGCCATCATTGTAAATAAGAATTTGTTCTTAACTGACTTGCCTAGTTAAAAAAATGTTTTAAATTCATGCGCTATTACTGCGTTACTAAACATTTGTCTGTTACTTTCTTCAACAGAGATCCAGATAATGTGGTTCTGTGCATCCTGGCTACAGATGACGAGGATGTAAAGGACGTGGCCCTTCAGATCCACTTCACCCTGATCCAGGCATTCTGCTGTGAGAATGACATCAACATCCTGCGAGTGAACAACACCAGGCGTCTGGCAGAGATCCTTGGAGGGGGAGGGAAACAAGGGGGAGAGCCCATGGACCTGCACTGTGTCCTGGTCACTGTAAGTATCAATTTCCACTAATATACATTAACATATGTTAAATGTAGACTTCAAAGTGACTTTCAAACAGACCAGGGTGCTAAAAATGTCTCCAACGTTTATTTTATTTTACTGATGCACTTGAGACACTCATGCTCTGAACTTGTCAGAACACACCCAGTAATTACTCACTCCTTGAGTCCTGTAGCGCACCACTCAGTCTTGATATCTAGACTTGCCGCTTGTGGGATTTTCATTTAGGCAAATAACTTAATTGCTCATAGTCTTGAAACCCCCAGGTTTCTATCTATGCCATTGTCATGTTAGGCCTACATGTCATAAAACAGGCATTTGGATCCTTGTGCCACTATTGACTCATTCTCTCTTTTTCTCTTGTCTGTGCAGAGCCCACACTCCTCGTCCTGGAAAGACCCAGCCCTGAGCAAAGTGAACCGCTTCTGCAGGGAGAGCCGCTGCATGGACCAGTGGGTGCCCATCATCAACCTCCCAGAGCGCTGAAGGGTCCCCCCCACCCCCCAACAGCAAGGCCTGCGAAGTACTCTCTCTGAACAGGAGTAGTGTAATCCCTGATGGACACACTACCCTGGGGAAATTCCTGATGGAGGAAAAAGAAGATAAACGACCAAAAAATAAGGCATTTCGAGAAGAAAAAAAAGATCAGACCCTGCCATCTAGATGGGATACAAAAGAGGATGGTTTCCACTCGGCTGGTGGAGTTAAACTCTCGGCTATGGCAGTCGAGGCGAGATGAGGCACAGTTTATGTTCGGTCACGAGACCGAAACCGACGTATGTGCTTTTTAACAGAAGATGGACACACTGTACAGAAGGATAAAAGCCTGTATGGCAGAGCACTTCACCTTGTGGGGACTTTAAAGAGGGAATAGCAACAAAAATAGGCACTGTTGTTAAGAGGACCATGGCCTTGGCATCTCTCTGCAGAAACAGAGCACTTGTAGAAACACTGGACTTTTGCAATTTCATTTTTTATTCACACTGTTGATGTTGTCGTTACTTTTGTTTTGTAATTATTTAAAAAGGGAAGGGCTAAATATCTAATGAATATTCAAGATACTATGCATTCAGTCAGTGTTTCCAAAGCCAAATGTTTTTTACTCAAGTGAAAAGTTCTTTTTTTTACAGTTAAGTTATTTCTTATGATATTTAAATGTATTTATATTAGCAATTTTTTTACCATTATCTATATGAAATTCTCTGCAAAAGCACAAATGTATTATTGTGGTAAATAAAACATTTTTGGAGCTAGAACTCGATGGTCCTTCTCATTCATTTTTTTCAAAATTTCTGGAAATGTAACAAAGCTAGTTGAACTTTGACCCCACAACATTTGTATAGGGAATCACATGCGATCATGGAGGTCACACTGGGCTCTATGCACTCAGTGACATCCTCTTGCCAGGTGACAATAGCCCCACCCCCACCACGCTTTGTCAGCATGATCGTGCTCATTCATCCGTATGCCTTCCCCTTTTCATCGTCCTGAATTCAGCCCACGGGTAAGCTGAGAGCCCTTCCTGCATACCTCTTTGAATGCCTCACACCTACCTGCTGCCTCGCTAGGAAAAGTACTGCACGTGTGCAAAGTGCACCCACAATGCTCACGTGCACATTTGACAATCCAGGTTTCTGCGTAGTACACACACGCGTTGATTGTCTACTTGCATGCAGAACTATCTGCAGAACAAGACAATAGTGAGTGCTCAGGTGAATAAAGGTTATAGCGTAAACTTTCCCACAATTATCAAACACATGCTGCTTGCTGTTTATTAGCATTTAGCATGGAAGGTGCGGTAGAGAGCGCATGACTTTACGACCTTGGAGAGTTGTGTAAGGTAGACACTGCCGTGCGTGTAGGTTGTTTAACACGCTCTCCCCCAGTCCTTCCTCTACATGCTCACAGGTGACGCTGGCGTTGGGTGTGGATGATGTCAGAGCTGATGCACAGCAGGCTTTCCCCTGGTTTGTCATGATCACAAGAGCTTGTCACCTTTGCACAGGAAAACAACGTTTCATTGTAGATGGCTTTAATTATCTTATAGAATGTGTTTAATGATTAACAACTCCAATATTGCTAATATTTTTATTGGTGTTTTTTAATCGTTTTTCATATTTTTGTACTCTGACTGCAAATAATTTAAATGGATTCTATGATATTTTCATCAATAATAATGTATATTATATATTAATAACACGACTGGGTAGACCCTCCCAACAGCACTGTGTTAAAGGTTACCATGTCGTAACTAAGGTGTGTGGCAACCAGTTGAGGGTGTGGCACTGATGTCATGTGGTATTGTGTTGGTGGTGTTTGGGGGAAAGGTTAGATACAAGTAGGGGAAGTGTGATGTAAGGTTTATGTTGGTACTGGAGGAGTTCAAGTCAGTCACAGGAGGAATTTTACATTCCCCAGCCCTTAGTAACTACCCAACCGACTCCTTGGGTATCCCTGTGTTTTCTGGTTATTACCATCGACATACGCAAAAGTTGTATAGGGGGTTTAAGGAGGTTGTATAGGACAATAAATACTCAGGTCATCAAAATAATCAGAATCATATTTTTCACTGAGTGTAATACAGTTTACTCAACAGATTACACTCAACATGTTACTCTCAACAGATTACACTCAACATGTTACTCTCAACAGATTACACTCAACATGTTACTCTCAACAGATTACACTCAACATGTTACTCTCAACAGATTACACTCAACATCAACAGATTACACTCAACATGTTACACTTACTCAACAGATTACACTCAACATGTTTCTCTTACTCGACAGATTACACTCAACATGTTACTCTTACTCAACAGATTACACTCAACATGTTAAACTTACTCAACAGATTACACTCAACATGTTACTCTCAACAGATTACACTCAACATGTTACACTTACTCAACAGATTACACTCAACATGTTACACTTACTCAACAGATTACACTCAACATGTTACACTCAACATGTTACTCTCAACAGATTACACTCAACATGTTACTCTCAACAGATTACACTAATAATACAATAAATATTGCAAAATATCAGTATATATAACTAGAGAAAATAAATCAAATACAATTGCTGAATAAATTGTGTAACAACAGTGTGACAACATCCTGAGGGAACACTTGGGGTAGTAGACAGTAGATCAGATGTCATGGTTTGGCATGGTCCACTGCACTGCTGAATGGGGTTGAATGAGTGGCTCGGCCTAACCGAGGGGCTGTGCGGGGGTGGGACCACCAACAGTGCAGAGGACTGTGCTGGGATGGGTTCAACGCTGCCCCCTCCCTCCCCGTCTCCCACACATCAGCACATTCCAACACACTGACACTGTGACTGCCAGGCTTTCACCAAGGGAGGCACGAGGTCAGTGGGCCTGCCAGGCCTTAGCAATGTGCCCACCAGGCTCGCCCTGGAACACAATGACATTGTGCTTGCCAGGATTACACTGTGTGCTTCGCGTCCAATATGCCTGCTTTGCACCGATATCAATACACTGTTACTGGGCAGCCAGCCTTCTGCAGGACACGGCGCCTAAAGACATCCACAGTAAAAGACTGTACTTACTGTGGCTTTCCCAGCTGCAGAGATGAACCATGTGCAAGAGAGAACAATATCTAAAATGTGTCATGTAAATTCCCTCTCCGGCCTCTAGGTCATCAGGCTGCTGATTATCCTGCACACCTGTCACCATCGTCTCGCGCACCTCATGACACTCACCTGGACTCCCATCACCTCCTTGATTATCTTCCCGATATCTGTCACTCCCCTTGGTTCTTTCCTCAGGTGTTATTGACTCTATTTTCATGTCGGTGCGTTGTTTGTATAACCTGTTTATTGTTTCCTTTATTTATTAAAACACTCACTCCCTGAACTTGCTTCCCGACTCTCAGCACACTCGTTACAAGATGTCTCTTTTGGTTACTATCCAACATTTTCCTCATACTGAATTTTGTCTTTTTTTACCCACTAGCTGCCCGAAGACAAGGTCAGAAAATAAAGGGGAACAAGCTTCAGGCTTACAAATCCTTAAAATAGCGCCTCATCTCTCGATAAGTGGAAACCAGGGTTTCAGCACCTATTTTTAGCTCTCTCCAGTTCATTGGCCCAGACAACTGTGGGCCGAGGCCTATTCTAGTCTCACCATGGTGAGGTATAAACACATGTTCGCTGGACCCCACGTAATGAGAGGAAACAAGGCTAGGCTATAGATAACTCACAGTAGCTTTCTTTAGGCCACATGGCTGGAGTTGAATCAAACTGTTGAGCTTGGTCTGCATCCCCTTTGTACAGATGTAGGATCTTGTTGCTGGAGGACTTTCCTGCAATGCAAAACTTATAGTGTATTTTATTTAGTAATTTCCACATAGAAATTTGAGACTTGATTTTCCCTTACCAAAAATGTATCAACCTCTACAAAAATGTCCATTAATTATAATCCACATAACCTGTAACTGCAGGATTATTTTTGTGCTGTAGCAAACTGCCTCAAATTAAGACCTGTATTTGTTAATTATTCCCTTTAGATATGAGTGATATTGAATGCTGCATTTTTATAATACGTTTCAATTCATTGTTAGATTGTCTTAACACAATGGATTCTTCCACGTGGTAGTATAATTACATTTTTGTCATTTAGTAGATGCTCTTATACAGTGTATACATTTTTCATGCTTTTTCGCAGTGGTCCCTCAAACCACAACCCTGGCTTTGCTAGCGCCTTGATCTACCAACTGAGCCACACTGGACCATATTACCCACCATCAGACTAACAATCAAGTGAGAAAGTAACAAAAATAAAGAAGCCGAGGAGACAAGGTGCAACTCTAAATGTATGTTTAATAACAACAGGAAAGACTGTACTCAGCAGAGAGAGAGAGAAACAAAGGCTCCATCACTTGATATAATGAACAAAACCACATACAGATGTCTTTAATCCACCAGGTTCACACTGTCTTCACAGAGGGTCAGGGAAAGGTCACGTACGAGTCTCACAAAGGTATATAAAGGCCATTGCTGGTATGCTGGTTGAATCAGAATTGTCTGGTGATGTCACACAAAGTAACAGTAGCCAGATTGAGCATATAAGAGAGATACACTGTCAGAGAGAAAAGTCGTCGAGATACAATTGTCATCGCTCAAGAATTCATAATGGGTTACTGGGTCTCCCTGTCTCTGATTTCAAGACCTTTATGATGAATGAAGTACCTTTTGGAGGGAGGTTAACACAAACATTACAAACAGTAGCACCAGGTGTATACAATCAGATATTTTCTTTTCTCTTCTGCTGGTGACAAGACGATGGCACGATTCAATTAGAAATCACAGGAAATCAGCACAGAAAGATCCATTTCATTTAACAATTTAAAAAAGAATAATCTTCACACCACAATGCAAACACTTGTAAGGCTTTGTGAATGCAAACATAATTATACTTTCCAACCTATCTGTGCTAACCACATCGATACAGCTGGTTCGTTTTATCGAGACATGTTCCCAACAGCTAACCGACAGGGCATACGGGACATTCTATTTTTTTTACTGTTCAATAGGACAGAGTTTCCCAAACTTGGTCCTGCCCCCCCAAATACGATACTTAGTACTATCACAGGACATTGGGGTCAGCTTCAAATCAACGTGGTCTCAGAGCATTTAGTATTATTCTGTTTGTAAATTGAGACACTCCATTTAGTATGATATGTCATGTTTCATATGATATGTGTTAATTTGTGGATGTCCATCATAAGTTTTTGATGATATGTTACGAATTCCAATTTGTTGTGGTTAACGTTGGTTAGGTGGCTAACATTAGCTAGCTGGCTAACGTTAGCTCTAGGGCTTAGGGGTTAAGGTTAGGAGTTGGGCTAAAAGGGTTACGGTTAGGGTTAGGGGAAGGGCCAGCTAAAAGGGTTAAGGTTGGGGTTAGGGGAAGGGACAGCTAAAAGTGTTAGGGTTAGCTAATTTGCTAAATAGTTGTAAAATAGCTAAAAAAAGTAGTAAGTAGTTGCCAAGTTGCTAAAATGTTTAATTTGTCCGTGATGAGATTCAAGCATGCAACCTTTGTGTTGCTAGACATTCGCATTATACTCCCATCCCATCCCAACCAACCAACCTCCTTTTGTTTTTGCCTTAACTAACTTTCTATCTTATGTAACCATACCAAAGGTAACATGTCATATACTATAATGAAATAAAATATAAATGCAACATGCAACAATTTCTAAGATTTTGTTGAGTTACAGTTCATACAAATAAATCAGTCAATATGAATACATTCATTAAGCCATAATCTATGGATTTCATATGACTGGGCAAGGGCGAGGCCATGGGTGGGCCTGAGAGGGCATAGGCCCACCCACTTCGAAGTCAGGCCGACCCACTGGGGAGCCAGGCCCAGCCAATCAGAATTAGTTTTTCACCACAGACAGAAATAGTTCCCCCTTTCTCCTCTGACGATCCGGCAGATGAAGAAACCAGATGTGGAGGTCCTGGGCTGGTGGTCTCTGGTTGTGAGACCGGTTGGACGTACTGCCAAATTCTCTAAAAGGATGTGGGAGGTGACTTACGGTAGGTAACAGCTCTGGTGGACATTCCTGCAGTCAGCATGTCAATTGCACGCTCCCACAAAACATGAGCATTGTGCCATTGCGTTGTGTGACCAAACTGCACATTTTAGAGTAGCCTTTGATTGTCCCCAGCACAAGGTGCACCTGTGTAATGATCATGCCGTTTAATTAGCTTCTTGAAATGCCACACCTGTCAAGTAGATTGATTATCTTGACAAAGGATACATGCTCACAAGGGTGTAAACAACTTTTTGCACATAATTTAAGAGAAATTCCTTTTTTGGGCGTAGGGAAATATCTCAGGGATTTTTTTTTTGGCTCATGAAACATGGGACCAGCCCTTCACATGTTGCATTTATATTTTTGTTCAGTGTAATTTGAGTGTCCCGGATGTACGTTTACTATGTTACTTCTAGTCTATGAGACCAGTCTACTCAAATACATGGTATAGTGCACATAGTTGGAGTGAAAATAATTTATTACACCATTAATAATAACCCATGTGCCAAGCTGGTGCACCTCCTATGGTCACTCCCAACAGAATACTTGTACCTGAACCCCCTCTTTAAAATACCAACCTATACATTGATTACATGATTACTATCGTAAATATGTTAAGGTGACTTGGCTCACAGTGTTCTGTTATGTAACACCTGGTTTAAATGGCTGGGTGGAGTGCTGTATACTGAGGTTGTGAATTACCTGTCTTAGCTGTACACTGCAGTTTCCCATCTGAAAATTGGCAGTGAGTTAAAATACCCTCAGCACTAATCAAAAACTTATGCTCTTTACATTAATAGAAGGTTGAGGGCTCTGATGATGTCTATTTTAGAAAATATTTGTCCCTGGGTCTACTTCCTCCATTGCTCACTGACAGTCCAGATGCCATCCTGCTGAACCAGGAAGTTATTAATAAACAGCATGAAGCTGCGTTCACATGCTAGTCGGAACTAGGTTACTCTGACATGTTTGATTTGCTAACTGGTTGTAGTTAAACACATGCCCTGTTCAACCGGTTAGCAAGTCAAACATGTCAGAGTTTCCTAGTTCCAACTAGCACGTGAACGCTGCACAGGTCAATGATGAGTCAATGGGAAGAAGACAATACAGCCACATGTCCCAACCATGACTCCAAAACCTGAAATATATTAAATTAGGTCATTATAATACAGATGACAGAAGATACGATTAAAACAGACTTGTTAAAGGGCTGGTCGGAAACATCGGCTAAATCCACTGAGCTAAATCAGACACACATTAACAGTCAGTGTCCCAAGGTACATTTGAACGATGTCCTGTATCAATGCACTGTATGTTATGTCTGTAAGTATGTTCAACGTGAGTGATAAAATACAACATTTTCATTAAAGGGTAAGGTTATAGGCTTTAAGGCATGACGGGTGGATGAGTAGAAAAAAAAGACATACAGGAACATTAAAAAGCCAACAGATACATAAAGGGGTCATTACAATATAGCGCAAGGTTTTTTGTCCTTGAAGGGGTTCTCTGAGGCAGGGATGCCCATGAGCAGAGGGTCGTACTTGGCATGTTCGCCACAGTAGTGCATGAGGTCCGCTGAGGCCTTGGATACCTACAGGTGATATAAGAGAGGGTGCATGAGTGTGTGGGCAAGAGGAGTCTCTGCTCACACACATACATGTACAGTATGCACACTAGGCTTGGGCTGTATACCATATATACCATGTAGTGAGGTATTTGGAAATAGCCTCAGGATGGTTTTTCAATACCATTGAAACTATTTATTTGTACCTTTTTTTAAACTAAATTTTAATATTTGTCGCTACTTTTTAAGTAAATACTCGCAGTCAACTTGTGCAATATGCTAGGAGATTAAAGAAGATTGTGTTCTTCATTTCACCTGTCAAATAATTCTTCATTATGACGATTACTACCGGTCAAGTGGTGTTTGTATATAAGCACACAACGATGAGAGACCAGACCCTGTGCTGCACAACAGCTGTAACAGAATAACTTTACGTCCGTCCCCTCGCCCATACCCGGGCGCGAACCAGGGACCCTCTGCACACATCGACAACAGTCACCCTCGAAGCATCGTTACCCATCGCTCCACAAAAGCCACGGCCCTTGCAGAGCAAGGGGCACTACTACTTCAAGGTCTCAGAGCAAGTGACGTAACCGATTGAAACGCTATTTAGCGCACACCGCTAACTAAGCTAGCCGTTTCACATCCGTTACACAGCACGCACCAGATGATTTAGTTACAGTATGGAATTCACAACTAAATATTTGTCAGTTAGATATCTTATAATTAATAAGTTAACTGTCTAAAATGTTGTAAATGCTCTGCAGTTGTGCATTTGGTTTGCTAATTTAGTAGCTAGTTAGCTATCTTTGTATATCTAGCTAAGTGGTTAGTTTCTTCCAAAATCAAGCTTTGTTTGGTAATAGCTGAGATATCCCTCCTGGATCAAGAGCCTCCCTGTCTAATATTTATTTTGTGCATGCAGCTAACTGATGCTGCATTTTTTTGTTACTTGTATAACTTTATGAGCTAGGATGTCTGTCCTGCAAATACTTTCGGTCAGAGACCGTAGAAAGTGTTTGCAACGCTTGTTAGCATTTAGTTAGCATTCTTTATGTGAATCTACATGTACTTGTTAGCATTGCTAACCTTCGGATTACAGAGGAAAAAGCAACCCTTGTATTCAGTGTCAGTATTACCGAATATCCTGGTAAGGCACAAGGTCGATATAAAGGTATGACAATCTGGATACCGCCCAAGCCTAACGCACACTCACAAGTACCCATATATGTGTATACTGTACACAGACACACACACTAACAATAGATCATTGGGCTATCCTTAATGGCAAGATGGTGTGCATTTAGTAAGACATTTAGGTAAGGACCAGTAAAATCTACTTTGTTACTCAGCACTCCTTTCTACTTTCAGCATGCCGTACCTTTATCCTCTCAATACTGGCCTCTATCTTTAGCTGTTGTACTGTCCTTCTGGCCTGAGTTACGTTGTTGGAGCTTGGCATCTTCGATGACATCTTGGCCTCCACACCACTGCATGGAGGAAGTACATAAGAGAAAAGCTAATATTATAGAATTTGTCATGAAACACAACAGATATGGCAAAAATATAAATAGCCTTTTTATAGATAATTTGACAACACTTACCTCGTCAAATATTTTGAAATCTAATCTTATGAAATCTGAAAGAAAAAAAAGTTTTTTTTAAACAACTGGCAATCATTGCATTAAAAGCCACTCACTTTAGAACGGGTATTGGGACAGAACATCCCCCCCCCCTCAATGTTTCTCCAGACATACATCCTGCTATCTGACGGTAAAGACCAACCCATCTTTGACGCATCGGAAGCAGTTAGGCCACATTGCAAGCCTCTTGACAAATCACGGCGCAGTATGTCATTACAAAACCATTCATATGTCTGCGAAGGAAATGTACAGTAAACAAATAATGGAACGTTGCTGTTGTGTCAACAAAGTGTGATTCAATCAGTTCTCCATTGTATTTTTGCTTGATATAACCATATGTTTTATTGGAGGCATGTATACTTTAAGAGGCAGTGCAGCTGGTAGCGCTTTGCAACAAGGGTAATATATATATTTTTATATACAGTACCAGTAATTGTTTGGACACACCTACTCATTCAAGTTTTTTTTCCCTCAACCAGCTTCATGAAGTAGTCACCTGGAATGCATTTAAATTAACAGGTGTCTTGTTAAAAGTTTGTTTGTGGAATTTCTTTCCTTCTTAACACGTCTGAGCAAATCAGTTGTGTTGTGACAAGGTAGGGGTGGTATACAAAAGATAGCCCTATTTGGTAAAAGACCAAGTCCATATTATGGCAAGAACAGCTCAAATAGGCAAAGAAAAATGACAGTCCATTATTACTTTAAGACATGAACGTCAGTCAACATTTCAAAAACTTTGAAAGTTTCTTCGAGTGCAGTCGCAAAAACCATCAATACCTATGATGAAACTGGCTCTTATAGGAAAGGAAGACCCAGAGTTACTTTTGCTGCAGAGGACAAGTTCACCAGCCTCAGAAATTGCAGCTCAAATACATGCTTCACAGAGTTCAAGTAACAGACCCATCTCAACATCAACTGTTCAGAGGAAACTGCGTGAATCAGGCCCTCATGGTCGAATTGCTGCAAAGAAACCACTACTAAAGGACACCAATAAGAAGAGACTTGCTTGGGCCAAGAAACACGAGTATTAGACCGGTGGAAATCTGTCCTTTGGTTTGATGAGTCCAAATGTTTTGGTTCCAACCACTGTGTCTTTGTGAGACAGAGTAGGTGAACGGATGATCTCCGCATGTGTGGTTCCCACTGTGAGGCATGGAGTAGGAGGTGTGATGATGTGGAGGTGCTTTGCTGGTGACACTCCCTGTGATTTATTTAGAATTCAAGGCACACTTAACAAGCATGGCTACCACAGCATTCTGCAGCGATACGCCATTCCATCAGCTTTGCGCTTAGTGGGACTATCATTTGTTTTTCCATGACCCAACACACCTCCAGGCTGTGTAAGGGCAATTTGACCAAGAAGGAGAGTGACGGAGTGCTGAATCAGATGACCTGGCCTCCACAATCACCCGAAATCAACCGAATTGAGATGGTTTGGGATGAGTTGGACAATAGAGTGAAGGAAAAGCAGCCAACAAGTGCTCAGCATATGTGGGAACTCCTTCAAGACGGTTGGAAAAACATTCCAGGTGAAGCTGGTTGAGAAAATGCCAAGATTGTGCAAAGCTGTCATCAAGGCAAAGGGTGGCTACTTTGAGGCTACTTTGATGAGTCTAAAATCTTAAATATATTTTGATTTGTTAAACACTTTTTTGGTTACTACATGATTCATATGCGTTCATAGTATTGATGTAGAAAATAGTAACATTTAAAAAAAACTTGAATGAGTAGGTGTGTCCAAACATTTAACTGGTACTATATATATATATATATATATATATATATATATATATATTTAAATACATTATTTATTTTTTACACTCCTGAAACAAACATATAAATACGAACAACAACTTACAGACACAAATAATTATTACATCTCATCTGCCCAGACCCTCATGCTCACACCACCATCCCTAGTGCCTACATTATTGTTTGCCACTTGGCCTTAAGTTGTACCAATTTGTTTTTCTCAGTCGCCCATGCTATTTGAATATTTCAATAATATATCATTGCAACAAGGGTAATCATGAGTGTCAACACCTTCCGTTCACACACTTCCTCCATTCACACACAGACCTTTCCCTTAAGTGACATCACAAGGTTTTCCTCATCATGCACAGTCACAAGATTTTTTATTTATTTTACCTTTATTTAACTAGGCGAGTCAGTTAAGAACAAATTCTAATTTCCACTGGTGGCCTAGGAACAGTGGGTTAATTGCCTGTTCAGGGGCAAAACGACAGATTTGTACCTTGTCAGCTCGGGGATTTGAACTGGTCAACTTTAGGTTACTAGGCCACGACTCTAACCACTAGGCTACCCTGACGCACCAGGGTCGCCTACCAAGATGCTTGAGAACGGTGCAATTTGGGATATTCCTGTATCTGTATGGACCCCTCTTTATATTTATATTGGTAAATGCTCCAGTACATTATGCGGCATTAATGCACAACAATAACCTTGGATGCCTCACAGAAGAACCTCATAGAAGAAGGGCACTGTTTTCCCGAAATTCTGTTAACAACGGCGGGGGCAGGTGTTCAGCAGGCGGGAGCGAAGGACACTCTGTGACAGCTTAGCCAGCTAATTTTAAGGAGGACTCTGGTATACATCAGGTGGGAGGAGGGGGTGACACTGTGTGCTAGCTAACTAGCAAGCTAGCTGGCACACGGTGTCGCTTACTATCAAGCTAGCTGGCACACGGTGTCGCTTACTATCAAGCTAGCTGGCACACGGTGTCGCTTACTATCAAGCTAGCTGGCACACGGTGTCGCTTACTATCAAGCTAGCTGGCACACGGTGTCGCTTACTATCAAGCTAGCTAGTACACAGTGTCGCTCTAGCCTCCCGTCTGCCATGCTAGCGGGAGGCAGGTACGACCGGTAGACAGTGTCCTTCGCCCCCGTCTGTCAGGCACGGTTTTCCCGCAGTTCTGTTAATGATGGTGAGGGTAGGTGTTCAGCAGGTGGGAGCGAAGGACACTGTCTACTGCTAGCAGGGAGGACTCCGTTAGGCGGAGACAAAAAAAATCAGATAATGCTTTTATTTCCCTTTTGACCAACATTCAAAAGTGTCACACAAGCATAAAGATGTCGTGCTCGGGGGGGGGAGGAGTTCATGTAGGAACCAATGGAATGCTGGGAGAGGGGGCATTCTGCAGGAATGCTCACACGTAGGAATGGCCCGAATTGCAGATTGCAGTTAGTTAGTTACACCTTATTGAGATGCTTGGGTATTAAACACAGTTAAGACAAACATACACGCACATCCATGCCTAGAGCATCTTCTACAAAATCAGGCTGTATATAAGAGAGGGTGGCAGGTAGCCTAGCAGTTAAAAGTGTTGGGCCAGTAACCGAAAGGTCTCTGATTTGAATCCCCAGCCGAAAAGGTAAATAAATATGCAAATATAGTTTAAGTGCAGAGTAGAGTCCTGAGAGTAGAGTCCTGAGAGTAGCGTCCGGAGTGAAGTAAAGTGGGGTAAAGTTCACAGTCAGTTAGAGGAGTCATTCCCTCTGAGCTCTAATTCCCCTTCCTGGTAATAATTTACAGGGATGATGGGAACATGCCTGGACACATCCTCTCCTCTGCTTCCTGGGATCTCTGGTTTCTGTGTCTTTTTCACTCCCTCTCCCTCCCTCTCACACACATATACACACTTCATTTTTTACTGCAAGAGATGGGAAACATTGAGCACTTTTCTCAGAACATATTGTGTAATAAACAGAAACACCACACGTGCAACAACGAGGCCCACAATAAGGTAGGCCTTATTAAATCTTCAACCAAGCCAATCAGCATCCAGTGTTAAAAGTCCTATGTTCATTCACACTGCAGAGGAATTAAAGCAGAGTGAAATGTAAGAAACATTGTGTAATATCAGTAAAGAATATGAATGTAATTACACACAACTTAATGATCAAAATACAGAAGTGTGCAGTGTGCACAGGACCAGAGCTAGTATTAAAATGATCCTGTTCCTCCATTAGAGAAGTGTGCAGTGTGCACAGGACCAGAGCTAGTATTAAAATGATCCTGTTCCTCCATTAGAGAAGTGTGCAGTGTGCACAGGACCAGAGCTAGTATTCAAATGATCCTGTTCCTCCATTAGAGAAGTGTGCAGTGTGCACAGGACCAGAGCTAGTATTAAAATGATCCTGTTCCTCCATTAGAGAAGTGTGCAGTGTGCACAGGACCAGAGCTAGTATTAAAATGATCCTGTTCCTCCATTAGAGAAGTGTGCAGTGTGCACAGGACCAGAGCTAGTATTCAAATGATCCTGTTCCTCCATTAGAGAAGTGTGCAGTGTGCACAGGACCAGAGCTAGTATGCAAATGATCCTGGTCCTCAATTAGAGAAGTGTGCAGTGTGCACAGGACCAGAGCTAGTATGCAAATTATCCTGTTCCTCCATTAGAGAAGTGTGCAGTGTGCACAGGACCAGAGCTAGGATTCAAATGATCCTGTTCCTCCATTAGAGAAGTGTGCAGTGTGCACAGGACCAGAGCTAGTATTCAAATTACCCTGTTCCTCCATTAGAGAAGTGTGCAGTGTGCAGTGTGCACAGGACCAGAGCTAGGATTCAAATGATCCTGTTCCACCATTAGAGAAGTGTGCAGTGTGCACAGGACCAGAGCTAGTATTCAAATTACCCTGTTCCTCCATTAGAGAAGTGTGCAGTGTGCAGTGTGCACAGGACCAGAGCTAGTATGCAAATGATCCTGTTCCTCCATTAGAGAAGTGTGCAGTGTGCACAGGACCAGAGCTAGGATTCAAATGATCCTGTTCCTCCATTAGAGAAGTGTGCAGTGTGCACAGGACCAGAGCTAGGATTCAAATGATCCTGTTCCTCCATTAGAGAAGTGTGCAGTGTGCACAGGACCAGAGCTAGGATTCAAATGATCCTGTTCCTCCATTAGAGAAGTGTGCAGTGTGCACAGGACCAGAGCTAGGATTCAAATGATCCTGTTCCTCCATTAGAGAAGTGTGCAGTGTGCACAGGACCAGAGCTAGGATTCAAATGATCCTGTTCCTCCATTAGAGAAGTGTGCAGTGTGCACAGGACCAGAGCTAGGATTCAAATGATCCTGTTCCTCCATTAGAGTGATTGGGTTGTTTTGTTTGACCCCTGTGCCCAACAGGATGCGATTCCTTCTAAAGTCTTTGATGCTACGACAGGCGTCCACTGTATTTCTCTTTGTGTCCAGGAAGGAGGGAAGACTCTAATTTCCTGGCCTTTGCTTTGGGATGACTGATTAAAGCACAATGTTCCAGAGCAAAACATAGCTGGACAATGATGAAGCTGGAAAGCTTTGTTGCTGCATTTAGCCCTGGGTAAAATACATGTCAGATACTTTCAAAGACTTTCATTTAGCCCTGGGTAAAATACATGTCAGATACTGTCAAAGACTTTCATTTAGCCCTGGGTAAAATACATGTCAGATACTGTCAAAGACTTTCATTTAGCCCTGGGTAAAATACATGTCAGATACTGTCAAAGACTTTCATTTAGCCCTGGGTAAAATACATGTCAGATACTGTCAAAGACTTTCATTTAGCCCTGGGTAAAATACATGTCAGATACTGTCAAAGACTTTCATTTAGCCCTGGGTAAAATACATGTCCGATACTTTCAAAGACTTTCATTTAGCCCTGGGTAAAATACATGTCAGATACTGTCAAAGACTTTCATTTAGCCCTGGATAAAATACATGTCAGATACTGTCAAAGACTTTCATTTAGCCCTGGGTAAAATACATGTCAGATACTGTCAAAGACTTTCATTTAGCCCTGGGTAAAATACATGTCAGATACTGTCAAAGACTTTCATTTAGCCCTGGGTAAAATACATGTCAGATACTGTCAAAGACTTTCATTTAGCCCTGGGTAAAATACATGTCAGATACTTTCAAAGACTTTCTTGATTTAGTTTCCCTGGTACAATGTGACCAAAGGAAAATTCTGTGTCACAAGTGCAATCTCTGCCTACCCTGCATTCCAGTCAAGCCAAATCAACCTGAAACGCCAAACCCCCATTGCAAATATGTATCAAAAATACTCTTCCAGAGACACTTCTAGCCAAGAGTTCTGAGAAAAGCCCCGCCCATTTGCCACCATGTCAGGTTTTTGGTGGGTCAGTTCCTGGTGTTAAACTAACACAAGGAGTCAAGCTAACAGAGCTGAACAGTCATTGACCCGAGGGAAAAAAGGATGTAACATCATCCTCCGACAGAACAGAAGCACGATAGCTTTTCAAGTGAACCATAACAATAGAATGAAAAAAAAGACAATGTGTAAATCAGAAAACTGATTTGTCAATCAAATCAATCAATCAAATGTGTTTATAAAGTCCTTTTTACATCTTATGGTAATACATCACATTATATTTACATTTACATTTAAGTCATTTAGCAGACGCTCTTATCCAGAGCGACTTACAAATTGGTGCATTCACCTTATGACATCCAGTGGAACAACCACTTTACAATAGTGCATCTAAATATTTTAAGGGGGGGGGGGGTGAGAAGGATTACTTTATCCTATCCTAGGTATTCCTTAAAGAGGTGGGGTTTCAGGTGTCTCCGGAAGGTGGTGATTGACTCCCCTGTCCTGGCGTCGTGAGGGAGTTTGTTCCACCATTGGGGAGCCAGAGCAGCGAACAGTTTTGACTGAGCTGAGCGGGAACTGTACTTCCTCAGTGGTAGGGAGGCGAGCAGGCCAGAGGTGGATGAACGCAGTGCCCTTATTTGGGTGTAGGGCCTGATCAGAGCCTGGAGGTACTGAGGTGCCGTTCCCCTCACAGCTCCGTAGGCAAGCACCATGGTCTTGTAGCGGATGCGAGCTTCAACTGGAAGCCAGTGGAGAGAGCGGAGGAGCGGGGTGACGTGAGAGAACTTGGGAAGGTTGAACACTAGACGGGCTGCGGCGTTCTGGATGAGTTGTAGGGGTTTAATGGCACAGGCAGGGAGCCCAGCCAACAGCGAGTTGCAGTAATCCAGACGGGAGATGACAAGTGCCTGGATTAGGACCTGCGCCGCTTCCTGTGTGAGGCAGGGTCGTACTCTGCGGATGTTGTAGAGCATGAACCTACAGGAACGGGCCACCGCCTTGATGTTAGTTGAGAACGACAGTTTGTTGTCCAGGATCACGCCAAGGTTCTTAGCGCTCTGGGAGGAGGACACAATGGAGTTGTCAACCGTGATGGCGAGATCATGGAACGGGCAGTCCTTCCCCGGGAGGAAGAGCAGCTCCGTCTTGCCGAAGTTCAGCTTGAGGTGGTGATCCGTCATCCACACTGATATGTCTGCCAGACATGCAGAGATGCGATTCGCCACCTGGTCATCAGAAGGGGGAAAGGAGAAGATTAATTGTGTGTCGTCTGCATAGCAATGATAGGAGAGATCATGTGAGGTTATGACAGAGCCAAGTGACTTGGTGTATAGCGAGAATAGGAGAGGGCCTAGAACAGAGCCCTGGGGGACACCAGTGGTGAGAGCGCGTGGTGAGGAGACAGATTCTCGCCACGCCACCTGGTAGGAGCGACCTGTCAGGTAGGACGCAATCCAAGCGTGGGCCGCGCCGGAGATGCCCAACTCGGAGAGGGTGGAGAGGAGGATCTGATGGTTCACAGTATCGAAGGCAGCCGATAGGTCTAGAAGGATGAGAGCAGAGGAGAGAGAGTTAGCTTTAGCGGTGCGGAGCGCCTCCGTGATACAGAGAAGAGCAGTCTCAGTTGAATGACTAGTCTTGAAACCTGACTGATTTGGATCAAGAAGGTCATTCTGAGAGAGATAGCGGGAGAGCTGACCAAGGACGGCACGTTCAAGAGTTTTGGAGAGAAAAGAAAGAAGGGATACTGGTCTGTAGTTGTTGACATCGGAGGGATCGAGTGTAGGTTTTTTCAGAAGGGGTGCAACTCTCGCTCTCTTGAAGACGGAAGGGACGTAGCCAGCGGTCAGGGATAAGTTGATGAGCGAGGTGAGGTAAGGGAGAAGGTCTCCGGAAATGGTCTGGAGAAGAGAGGAGGGGATAGGGTCGAGCGGGCAGGTTGTTGGGCGGCCGGCCGTCACAAGACGCGAGATTTCATCTGGAGAGAGAGGGGAGAAAGAGGTCAGAGCACGGGGTAGGGCAGTGTGAGCAGAACCAGCGGTGTTGTTTGACTTAGCAAACGAGGATCGGATGTCGTCGATCTTCTTTTCAAAATGGTTGACGAAGTCATCTGCAGAGAGGGAGGAGGGGGGGGAGGGGGAGGAGGATTCAGGAGGGAGGAGAATGTGGCAAAGAGCTTCCTAGGGTTAGAGGCAGATGCTTGGAATTTAGAGTGGTAGAAAGTGGCTTTAGCAGCAGAGACAGAGGAGGAAAATGTAGAGAGGAGGGAGTGAAAGGATGCCAGGTCCGCAGGGAGGCGAGTTTTCCTCCATTTCCGCTCGGCCTTCCGGAGCCCTGTTCTGTGAGCTCGCATTGAGTCGTCAAGCCACGGAGCGGGAGGGGAGGACCGAGCCGGCCTGGAAGATAGGGGACATAGAGAGTCAAAGGATGCAGAAAGGGAGGAGAGGAGGGTTGAGGAGGCAGAATCAGCAGATAGGTTGGAGAAGGTTTGAGCAGAGGGAAGAGATGATAGGATGGAAGAGGAGAGAGTAGCGGGGGAGAGAGAGCGAAGGTTGGGACGGCGCGATACCATCCGAGTAGGGGCAGTGTGGGAAGTGTTGGATGAGAGCGAGAGGGAAAAGGATACAAGGTAGTGGTCGGAGACTTGGAGGGGAGTTGCAATGAGGTTAGTGGAAGAACAGCATCTAGTAAAGATGAGGTCGAGCGTATTGCCTGCCTTGTGAGTAGGGGGGAAGGTGAGAGGGTGAGGTCAAAAGAGGAGAGGAGTGGAAAGAAGGAGGCAGAGAGGAATGAGTCAAAGGTAGACGTGGGGAGGTTAAAGTCGCCCAGAACTGTGAGAGGTGAGCCGTCCTCAGGAAAGGAGCTTATCAAGGCATCAAGCTCATTGATGAACTCTCCGAGGGGACCTGGAGGGCGATAAATGATAAGGATGTTAAGCTTGAAAGGGCTGGTAACTGTGACAGCATGAAATTCAAAGGAGGCGATAGACAGATGGGTAAGGGGAGAAAGAGAGAATGACCACATGGGAGAGATAAGGATCCCTATGCCACCACCCCGCTGACCAGAAGCTCTCGGGGTGTGCGAGAACACGTGGGCGGACGAAGAGAGAGCAGTAGGAGTAGCAGTGTTATCTGTGGTGATCCATGTTTCTGTCAGTGCCAAGAAGTCGAGGGATTGGAGGGAGGCATAGGCTGAGATGAACTCTGCCTTGTTGGCTGCAGATCGGCAGTTCCAGAGGCTACCGGAGACCTGGAACTCCACGTGGGTCGTGCACGCTGGGACCACCAGATTAGGGTGGCAGCGGCCACGCGGTGTGGAGCGTTTGTATAGTCTGTGCAGAGAGGAGAGAACAGGGATAGACAGACACATAGTTGACAGGCTACAGAAGAGGCTACGCTAATGCAAGGAGATTGGAATGACAAGTGGACTACACGTCTCGAATGTTCAGAAAGTTAAGCTTACGTAGCAAGAATCTTATTGACTAAAATTATTAAAAATGATACAGTACTGCTGAAGCAGGCTAGCTGGCAGTGGCTGCGTTGTTGACTTTGTAGGCTAGCTGACAGTGGCTGCGTTGTTGACACTACACTAATCAAGTCGTTCCGTTGAGTGTAGTAGTTTCTACAGTGCTGCTATTCGGGGGCTAGCTGGCTAGCTAGCAGTGTTGATTACGTTACGTTGCGTTAAAAGAACGACAATAGCTGGCTAGCTAACCTAGAAAATCGCTCTAGACTACACAATTATCTTTGATACACAGACGGCTATGTAGCTAGCTATGTAGCTAGCTACGATCAAACAAATCAAACCGTTGTGCTGTAATGAAATGAAATGAAAAATGTGATACTACCTGTGGAGCGAATCGGAATGCGACCGGGTTGTTGAGTGCGGAAGTTCTATTCAGTAGACGTTGGCTAGCTGTTGGCTAGCTAGCAGTGTCTCCTACGTTAAGGACGACAAATAGCTGGCTAGCTAACCTCGGTAAGTTAAGATAATCACTCTAAGACTACACGCTCTAAACTACACAATTATCTTGGATACGAAGACAGCAAAGACAACTATGTAGCTAGCTAACACTACACTAATCAAGTCGTTCAGTTGAGTGTAATAGTTTCTACAGTGCTGCTATTCGGTAGACGGTGGACGTTTGCTAGCTGGCTAGCTGCTGGGCAGATAGCAGTGTAGACTACGTTAGGACGACGAAATACGAAGTTGCAATAGAAGTGCTGACTGTTTCACTTTGTTGTCCTCTTTCTTTTCCTTTTTCTTCTGTCCTTCTTTTGTCCTTATTTTGTCTTCCTTTCTTCTGTTAACTAGATATTTTTTGTTGTTTATATTTTTTTTGTTTTTATTTATTTGTATTATACATAATACATTCCTCCAAATTCCTCCAGCTTCCTTGATTCTCTCTTAACTTCATAAAGAGTAAAGATGTGTACAATATTCCAGCTTCGCACCATGATGACGTGCCACAATCAAAATTAATCAAGCTGAAGTTTAAAGTCAATGTGATAGAGAACGTCGTTAGGGTATCACAGACTGAAGTAAAGATCCCTCCTAAGAGCATTAAACAGCAACCTGATATTTATTTCCTCTTCTTGGAAAGAAGACAGGCCTGAGGAGCTCATGTGTTCTGCTGTTTCTAGCAGAAGGAAGAGAGTGCTGCATTAGAACCTGGGTCAAACTGGGCTCCGCGGGTTCTGATGGAGCTGCAGTCAGTTGATGTTGGCTGTCACTTGTCAATATATATATATACATTTTAAATTCAACCTGAAATTCATAGAAGTTAGGGTTGAATAAAGGTCACAGTGCATGCTTACAAAGAACAGACTACGGTACTAAATGACAGTGTGTAGCAGAGGTAAGCTGGTCCTGGATACCGTAGCCTCGTACACTGATGTTAGGCCTGTATTTACTGTCGCCCCCGAACCATAGAAACCTTTTTGTGGCTTCAAAAGACCAGTTCAATCAGTCTGAAGTGAAAGGGAGTTTTCTGACCCGCTCAACATTAGTGATTTTTTAAACAGCCCAACCCAAGTGAGTCAGGCTAGCAAGTCCTCTGATCTGATGCCAACCATCACCACCACCATCCGAATTGACTTTGGGAGGGGCACCCCCATCCCCCTGCAGTAACTCCAAGGCGGGGGGCCACACAGCCACCATACAGTAGTTCTACCACCTAGGATCAGAGAGAGAGACCACCCCATAACATAGCCCACCCCATCGCCCCCCGCCACCACTCTCCAGCACCCACATGTCAACCTCAACAGGACCACCAACAGTATTGAATACAGCAGGCCCACTACTCTACTGTACCTTACACACACTCACCCACACATGATTAATTAACATGACATTCAAAGCACAACGCTGGAGAGTCCTTTGTGAGTCACTAGAATGAATCGAGTTTTCTATGAATAGGGTCTGTGTTAATTAATGTGATATAATCAGGCCACTGTGAAGTCTTTTGCCACTGACTAATACATGTTAAGTGCATAATGGACCGTGTCAACTGGTTGTGTGGTCCTTTAGTGTGAAAGTTAGCAAAAAGTAGGTAGCATGCAATAATAAATGTCCCCCTATGGCTGCAGCTGTACATCTTTGCTTGAAGTCAGGACTCATAAACAAACATTTTTGCAGGTCATATAAAGTCCGCATGATTATATCTAAAGAAGGCTATGGGCTTATTAAAATGTGTTCATATGGGTTGTCTATAGACATCGTCTGAGGCCAAAGTCGCCACTCTTGTGTAAAGTGATATTTGGAGTCTAGACAGATCTGCCTCTTTGAACTTTCCAGAGTTCAAAGCCCTGGGCTGCAGCCAGAATTGGTCTCTCTCACACACACTCACTCACTCACTCACTCACTCACACACACACACACACACAACGCTTGCTGCAGGAGTTCTCTTGTCTGCAGGGCGAAAGCTAAAAGTAGCTGTTCACACTGCTGGAGCCGTGCTCTTTTGCCAGTATCAGCACTTTCCATCTGAGTCTGTGAATAAAACCAAACAATTTTCTACTATGAACCTCCATAACAAAGATGCCATTGGTTTTGCTGAGTAAACTAGGATACGTTTATGAGTCGGTGAGAGAGAAACAGAGAAGCTGCTGATGGTGGTAGCTTATGTTTGCTAATGTGTGAGAAACATTGAGGCACTGAAGAACTAGAGAGGATGACATCATTCCAATCCCACCAGAAAAGCTGCTCAGAGTTGTTAAGCCTTAGAAAAAAAGGTTTCCAAAAGGGTTCTACGGTTGTCCCCGTAGGATAACCCTGGTAGAAAGAACCCTTTTAGGTTCCATGTAGAACCCTCTGTGGTAAGAGTTCTATATGAGCCCAAAATAGTTCTACCTGGAAACAAAACAGTTCTTTAAAGGGTTCTCCTATGGGGAGAGCCAAATAACCATTTAAGGTTCTAGATAGATTGGCAAGCAACTGTTGTCATGCACATTGGTTGGGACTGCATTGGTCCAGTCTTTCTGTTGAATATATTTTGTAACCTAGGATAATCAGACAGCTTAGACAACTCAAACAGTAGTCAGTGGATGTTGAAACTACAAACATTACATCATAGACTTCATAGACATACATCATAACTTTATAAACCATGGTGCTTATCTGAGCTGTTCCAGTAGTAGGTCATTGGCTTCACGAGAGAAAGCTACAGGGGTGAGAGATATGTCACTTCAGTTCTGGGGTAAGAGGAGAGTGAGAAAAGCAAACTACTCAAAGGAGAGGGCATGGTTACAAAGATAACTTCGCTAGGGTGACCCCACCCAGTCCGGTGTCAGCATTGGTGTCAGACTGGAGATTTGAATGCTAATTAATTGTTAAGTAAAAATTAAAAATAAATTATCCGCTTGATGCCCCCATCAAAATCCGTCTGTTTCAACTAGAGATATTTTTTTGCATCTCAATCCACAGCATCTGCCGATGTCATCTTTCTGCATCTGTGGTGGAAGGTGGCTAATCTACAGCTGTGTTTGTCAGACCAGGAGGTGTCGTAGTGTAAGAACCGTTTGGGCTGCACACTAGTATGGAAAGACAAACATGATGAGGTTCTCCGTTTTGCTCTTCGACCCCACAAGTGTCACGAGACTTGTGTTAATAACCCGGTATTGAGCCAACAAATGACTGGAAATGAACAGGGCATTTCCAAGTAAAGGTATACGGGTAATTCCACGGTATTAAAAAAAATATATATAAATATAAATAAATACATATATATATATATATATATATATATACACACACACAGAATGCATTCAGAAAGTATTCAGACCCCTTCCCCATTTCAACATTCTAAAATTGCTACAATAATTTTTTCCCCTCATCAATCTACACACAATACCCCGTACCCCATGATGAAGCAAAAACAGTTGTTGTTTAAAAAAAAAAAAGTTAGCTAATTTCTGATAAATAAAAAAACAGAAATAACTTATTTACATAACTATTCAAACGCTTTGCTATGACACTTGAAGTTGAGCTCAGGTGCATCCTGTTTCCAGTGATCATCCTTGAGATGTTTCTACAACTTTATTGGAGTCCACCTGTGGTAAATTCAAGTGATTGGACATGATTTGGAAAGGCACACACCTGTCTACAGTCGTGGCCAAAAGTTTTGAGAATGACACAAATATTAATTTCCACGAAGTTTGCTGCTTCAGTGTCTTTAGATATTTTTGTCAGATGTTACTATGGCATACTGAAGTATAATTACAAGTATTTCATAAGTGTCAAATGCTTTTATTGACAATTACATGAAGTTGATGCAAAGAGTCAATATTTGCAGTGTTGACCCTTCTTTTTCAAGACCTCTGCAATCCGCACTGGCATGCTGTCAATTAATTTCTGGGCCACATCCTGACCAATGGCAGCCCATTCTTGCATAATCAATGCTTGGAGTTTGCCATAATTTGTGGGTTTTTGTTTGTCCACCGCCTCTTGAGGATTGATGGGATTAAGGTCTGGGGAGTTTCCTGGCCATGGACCCAAAATATCGATGTTTCGTTCCCTGAGGTGCTCCATCATGCTGGAAAAGGCATTGTTGGTCACCAAACTGTTCCTGGATGGTTGGGAGAAGTTGTGTTGGTACCATTCTTTATTCATGGCTGTGTTCTTAGGCAAAATTGTGAATGAGCCCACTCCCTTTGCTGAGAGGCAACCCCACACATGAATGGTCTCAGGATGCTTTACTGTTGGCATGACACAGGACTGATGGTAGCGCTCACCTTGTCTTCTCCGGACAAGCTTTTTTCCGGATGCCCCAAACAATTGGAAAGGGGATTCATCAGAGAAAATGACTTTAACCCAGTTCTCAGCAGTCCAATCCCTGTACCTTTGGCAGAATATCAGTCTGTCCCTGATGTTTTTCCTGGAGAGAAGTGGCTTCTTTGCTGTCCATCTTGACACCAGGCCATCCTCCAAAAGTCTTCGCTTCACTGTGCATGCAGATGCCCTCACACCTGCCTGCTGCCATTCCTGAGCAAGCTCTGTACTGGTGGTGCCCCGATCCCACAGCTGAATCAACTGTAGGAGACGGTCTTCGCGCTTGCTGGACTTTCTTGGGCGCCCTGAAGCCTTCTTCACAACAATTGAACCGCTCTCCTTGAAGTTATTGATGATAAATGGTTGATTTAGGTGCAATCTTACTGGCAACAATATCCTTGCCTGTTATGCCCTTTTTGTGCAAAGCAATGATGACGGCACGTGTTTCCTTGCAGGTAACCATGGTTGACAGAGGAAGAACAATGATTCCAAGCACCACCCTCCTTTTGAAGCTTCCATTCTGTTAATCGAACTCAATCAGCATGATAGAGTGATCTCCAGCCTTGTCCTCGTCAATACTCACACCTGTGTTAACGACAGAATCACTGACATAATGTCAGATTGTTTTTGTGGTAGGGCTGAAATGCAGTGTAAATCTTTTGGGGGGGATTCAGTTCATTTGCATGGCAAAGAGGGACTTTGCAATTAATCTGATCACTCTTCATAACATTCTGGAGTATATGCAAATTCCCATCATACAAACTGAGGCAACAGACTTTGTGAAAATTAATATTTGTGTCGTTCTCAAAACTTTTGGCCACGACTGTATATAAGTCCCACAGTTGACAGTGCATGTCAGAGCAAAAACCAATAAACCTAGCCATGAGGTCGAAGGAATTGTCCGTAGAGCTCCAAGACAGGATTGTGTTGAGGCACAGATCTGGGGAACGGGCACCAACACATTTCTGCAGCATTGAAGGTCCCCAAGAACACAGTGGCCTCCATCATGATTAATTTTAAGAAGTTTGGAAACACCAAGACTCTTCCTAGAGCTGGCCACAAGGCCAAACTGAGTAGTTGGGGGAGAAGGGCCTTGGTCAGGGAGGTGACCAAGAACCCGATGGTCACTTTGACAGAGCTCCAGAGTTCCTCTGTGGATATGGGAGAACCTTCCAGAAGCACAACCATCTCTGAAGCACTCCACCAATCAGGCCACTATGGTGAGTGGCCAGACAGAAGCCATTCCTCAGTAAAAGGCACGACAGCCCGCTTGGGGTTTGCCAAAAGGCCACTAAAGGACTCTCAGACCATGAGAAACAAGATTATCTTGTCTAATGAAACCAAGATTGAACGCTTTGGCTAGAATGCCAAGCGTCACGTCTGGAGAAAACCTGGCACCATCCCTAAGGAGAACCTGCTCCAGAGCGCGCAGGGCTTCAGACTGGGGCGAAGGTTCACCTTCCAACAGGACAACGACCCTAAGCACACAGCCAAGACAATGCAGGAGTAGCTTCTGGACAAGTCTCTGAGTGTCCTTGAGTGGCCCAGCCAGAGCCCGGACTTGAAACTGATCGAACATTCCTGGAGAGACCTGAAAATAGATGTGCAGCGACGCTCCCCATCCAACCTGACAGAGCTTCAGAGGATCTGCAGAGAAGAATGGGAGAAACTCCCCAAATATAGGTGTGCCAAGCATGTAGCATCATACCCAAGAAGACTCAAGGTTGTAATCGTTGCCAAAGGTGCTTCAACAAAGTACTGAGTAAGGGTCTGAATACTTACGTAAATGTGATATTTCGCCCCCAAAAATAATAAACTAGCAAAAATGTCAAAACCTGTTTTTGCTTTGTCATTATGGGTATTGTGTGTAGATTGATGAATGGAAATGTGGAAAAAGTCAAGTGGACTGAATACTTTCCGAATGCACTGTATATATACAGTGGGGCAAAAAAGTATTTAGTCAGTCACCAATTGTGCAAGTCCTCCCACTTAAAAAGATGAGAGAGGCCTGTAATTTTCATCATAGGTACACTTCAACTATGACAGACAAAATGAGAGAAAAAATCCAGAAAATCACATTGTAGGATTTTTAATGAATTTATTTGCAAATGAATTAAAGGAGTGGGAGGCCCCGGTGCACAACTGAGCAAAAGGACAAGTACATTAGAGTGTCTAGTTTGAGAAACAGATGCCTCACATGTCCTCAACTGGCAGCTTCATTAAATAGTATCCCCAAAACACCAGTCTCAACATCAACAGTGTAGAGGCGACTCCGGGATGTTGGCCTTCTAGGCAGAGTTGCAAAGAAAAAGCCACATCTCAGGCTGGCCAATAAAAAAAGAGATTAAGATGGGCAAAAGAACAGACACTGGACAGAGGAACTCTGCCTAGAAGGCCAGCATCCCGGAGTCGCCTCTTCACTGTTGATGTTGAGACTGGTGTTTTGCGGGTACTATTTAATGAAGCTGCCTCCAAATCACTATGTCCCTGGGTCTAACCACACCAAGACTATGTTAGCCTCCTGACCCTAAAGGGATACTTCGGCATTTTAGCAATAAGGCCCATTATCTACTTCCCCAGTGTCAGATTAACTTGTGGATACCACTTTAATGTCTCTGTGTCCAGTATGAAGGAAGTTATAGAGGTAGTTAAGTGAGTCCATGCTAACTAGTGTTAGCACAATGACTGGAAGTCTATGAGTATCTGCTAGCATGCCTGAAGTATCGCTTTAAGTCTTTATGTTATCTATATTAAATTACCAGCAACACAAGTCTCCAGGTCTTAAGACCTGTTTGCTCATCAACGCTCGCTCCCCGTTAAAAATGCATCCTTTTATTTGATACATTTAAAAGACTGACGTTTCAGCCTTCAATGTCCTTCTTCAGAATAATCACAAAAGGAATGGACAAGTTCTCATGCAAAATACACTTTTCCAGTACTGTAAACATACAGTCATTCCCTTGTCCCCACATACCGTCAGACATGCAGTACATACATACACACAGGCTTTATTGAAAACGGTCCTGTTGCTTTCACAGCTTTCACTCTATAAGCTCTGTTTCAGCAGCAGAGCACAGCTCTGTCTAGACAGTCGTCTCTACACTGAACTCATTTCTGAGGAATCCCCAAATCCCCATGTAATTACTATAGTCTCATTTCTAACCTTCTCTCTTACCCGTGTTGATTCTATACTGACAGAGCAGCCATAGAGGTTTCCTGTAGAGGTAGAATGCTGGCCTAGATTATTTCTACATTCAGCAATGTCTGCATTCTACATGTTTGGCATGAAAATGTCTCATAGGCTAATGCAGGAAGGGGCCAGCACCAGGTTTCATAAAACGCATGAGTCAATCCAAACTCATCTTGTTCTTGCTTCATATTCAACATGATAAAACTAGGTTTTGATGTTCTCGCATGCAATGATTAGCAGCAACCCATGATTGTGTGAGTACAATACTGTGCTATACATCCAGCAGTAGTGGGCTAGGCAGGTACAGAGTTGAAGAGCACAGGATGTGTTTGGAGTCTGACGGACAGACGGACTTGAAGAGATAACATGATAACACAGGGATATGTGGTATGTGTGGATAAAGCTGAATCCAGTCTGACTCATGACTTAGCCGTGCATAAACAGTAACAGACTGGACTCTGCCCATTTCACCTCACACACTGGGACTCTGACTACATACAGAGTAACAAGTCCAGGCCCTGAGGCCTCCCGAGTGGTGCAGTGGTCTAAGGCACTGCATCGCAGTTGCTAGCTGTGCCACTAGAGATCCTAGTTTGAGTCCAGGCTCTGTCTCAGCCGGCCGCGACCGGGAGACCAATGGGAGGCGCACAATTGGCCCAGCGGCGTCCGGATTAGGGGAGGGTTTGGCCGGCTGGGATGTCCTTGTCCCATCGCACTCTAGGAACTCCTGTGGCAATCCGGGCGCATGCACGCTGACACGGTCACCAGGTGTACGGTGTTTCCTCTGACACATTGGTGCGGCTGGCTTCCGGGTTAAGCGGGCATTGTGTCAAGAAGTAGTGCGACTTGTCTGGGTCGTGTTTCGGGGGACGCACGGCTCTTGACCTTCACCTCTCCCAAGTCCGGTACAGGAGTTGCACCAATGAGACAAGACTGTAACAAACAAATTGGATACCACGAAAAAAAAAGAAAATCCAGGCCCCGTTCATAAAATAAACATGTTAGTCCTTTTGTAATTGATGTAGGCCGAAGCATCTGATAAATGCAAACAGTTTCCACCGTTTCAGCGTTTCAACAAGTGATTTCTTCAAGAAAAGAGGAAGGATGCATTGTTTAACATATTCTAACAGGACACTCGAGACTGGACACACAGTGTTGCCCTGACAGGGCACTCGAGACTGGACACACAGTGTTGCCCTGGTAGGGCACTCGAGACTGGACACACAGTGTTGCCCTGGCAGGGCACTCGAGACTGGACACACAGTGTTGCCCTGACAGGGAACTCGAGACTGGACACACAGTGTTGCACTGACAGGGCACTCGAGACTGGACACACAGTGTTGCCCTGACAGGGCACTCGAGACTGGACACACAGTGTTGCTCTGGTAGGACACTCGAGACTGGACACACAGTGTTGCCCTGGCAGGGCACTCGAGACTGGACACACAGTGTTGCCCTGACAGGGCACTCGAGACTGGACACACAGTGTTGCCCTGACAGGGCACTCGAGACTGGACACACAGTGTTGCCCTGACAGGGCACTCGAGACTGGACACACAGTGTTGCTCTGGCAGGGCACTCGAGACTGGACACACAGTGTTGCCCTGACAGGGCACTCGAGACTGGACACACAGTGTTGCTCTGGTAGGGCACTCGAGACTGGACACACAGTGTTGCCCTGACAGGGCACTCGAGACTGGACACACAGTGTTGCCCTGACAGGGCACTCGAGACTGGACACACAGTGTTGCCCTGACAGGGCACTCGAGACTGGACACACAGTGTTGCCCTGGCAGGGCACTCGGCCTACTAGAAGAACTACATTTCCTGGCAGGATCGTTTTCCCAGACTGTAGAGGAGGGGACTTTTGGGCCATTGAATCATTAAACTAGAATTCTGCTTCAGCGTAAACAGTACAGAATGTTCCTATTGAACCACTCATGGAATTTAATTATTAATAGCTTGTGTCAACTGACAGTTTCTTCTCCATTATCTAAGTGAAGGGGAATTCAGGCACCTGCCCCACATCACAAGACTGCAATAACAAGGAGAGAGAGAGAGAAGGAAGTGAGAGAGAGAGAGAGAGAGAGAGAGAGAGAGAGAGAGAGAGAGAGAGAGAGAGAGAGAGAGAGAGAGAGAGAGAGAGAATGAAAGAAAGAAAGAAAGAAAGAATGACACTGGAAATGGAATTTTCCTGTCTATTTTTATTGGTGCAACTGTCATCTGAGTTGTTCAGTCTTTCTAGAGAACGGGCTAGGCACCATGGATTAGGCCTAGAATAAACAGAAACCTAGTACATGACTGTAAAGTCTCCTCAGAACACCAAATCTTCAGACATATCCCACAGCTTCACACACAGCATGTCAAGTGTCCTATTACACTGTGAAACACTGATACAAAACCCAGCCAACGCGATGACATCATGAGCACTAACAGTCCCATGCAGCAGGTCCTAAAAATAACCTGGCCAGTGGCTACCTTGGAGTAAGCAGGAAGCAGGATGCAGGGAGCAGGGGGAGTTGCCAGCTGGGTAGGATCCAGATTGTAGACAGTGGGTCTTCCAGCAAAGTGCACAGGAGCCCTTATTCTCCAGTAATGGGGCCATTATCAGCCACTGGGTGGCCCAAAACAAACAGAGGCTTATGGAAGATAATATCCCTCAGACGTCACCGCAGACGCAAGGGGGTGACATGCAGGAGTCAAGGCGGCCGAGTAGCACAGGCAGTGCCTCAGCACTTTGGATAGCAAATGGCATTGTTGTGAGAACTAGGCATATATACCTGGGGCTCAGAGGAAAGAGCTGGTCTGGAAATGGTCTTGGATGTGTTGGATGGGGGTTTTGAGAGAAAATAGGGAAAGTTGAGAGGACTGACAAAGTGAGGGTTAAAAGAGATTTTAAAAAGTACGGGGTTGTGAGACAATGAAATAGACTAGAGACACTGTTAAAATGTGTATAAGAGTGAAGATGTTAAGCGAGAGAAGCAGAGAAAGAGAGGGAGCGTTAGAAAACGGGGGGGGGGAGCATGCCCCGCAGCTGGGTGCGTGTTTCCATAGGCCCCGTGCCCAAATCTGCTCCAGCAACAGTAGCACCATAAAACTTAAAGCTATTGTATCCTCATGCTCTCGCCTCCCCTCTACTGAATACTGTTATTCATGATGCATCTCCATCTCTCGCCCTAACAGAACCCTGCCTGTATGGAACAATAAACAAAGTATTCTTTCTGTCCAGTCCCAGAGCTAGTCCAGCTTCGTATACATTACTGCGTTACTGTTTCCAGAGAGTTTATAAGGCTAAAGGTCCACGGTGCACACTGCTTTCCGCCCTCTTCGTCCTCTTCCATCCATCCGGGGCAGGACTAGGAGTGAGACAGAGCGAGGCAGCAGGGACAGGAATAATGGCATAAGCACGTCACACCAAGCGGAGGACAGCAAAGGGAGCGTCATAGAGGAAGTCGGCTTACTAGAAAGGTGGAACAGGTTTGAGAGGGGAGGAGAACACAGACAAGAATACAGTAGGAGACAGGAGACTTTAATGCACATCAGCACACCATATGGGTCTTTTGTACTTTAACTATTTGCACATCGTTATAACACTGAACATAGTCATAATATGACATTTGAAATTTCTCAATTCCTCTGAAACATTTTTGAGTGTAATCTTTGCTGTTCATTTTTTATTGTTTATTTCACTTATGTTTATTATCTATTCTACTTGTTTTGACAATGTAAACATATGTTTCCCATGCCTATAAAGCCCTTTGAATTGAATTGAGAGAGAGAGAGGAGATAGAGAGCGAGAGAAAGAGAGAGAGGGAGGGAAAGCGACAGAGAGAGAGAGAGACAGAGAGCGAGAGAGAAATAAAGAGAGAGAAGACAGAGAGAGAGAAAAACAGAGAGAGAGAAAGAGAGAGAAGACAGAGAGAGAGAAACAGAGAGAGAGAGCGAGAAAGAGAGAGAGAGATAAAGAGAGAGAAGACAGAGAGAGAGAGAAACAGAGAGGGAAGAAAGAGAGAGACAGATAGTGATAAAGAGAGAAGACAAAGAGAGAGATAAAGAGAGAGAAGACAGAGAGGAGAGAGAGAGAGAGAGAGAGAGAGAGAGAGAGAGAGAGAGAGAGAGAGAGAGAGAGAGAGAAAGAGAGAGAAGAAACAGAGAGAGAAACAGAGAGAGAAACAGAGAGAGAGAAAAAAGAGAGAGACAGAGAGTGATAAAGAGAGAGAAGACAAAGAGAGAGAGAAGAGAGAGAGAGAGATATAGAGAGAGAAACAGAGAGAAACAGAGAGAGAAACAGAGAGAGAAACAGAGAGGGGAGAGAGAGAGAGAGACAGAGAGAGAAGAGAGCGATAAAGAGAGAGAAGACAAAGAGAGAGAGAGAGAGAGAGAGAGAGAGAGAGAGAGAGAGAGAGAGAGAGAGAGAGAGAAACAGAGAGAGAAACAGAGAGAGAAACAGAGAGAAACAGAGAGAGAAACACGGAGGGAAGAAAGAGAGAGAGACAGAGAGATAAAGAGAGAGAAAACAGAGAGAGGGAGAGAGAAGAGAGAGGGAGAGAGAGGGGGGGGTGTAACCTATCCACGTTACTTTTTATAAGACAACTTCATCTGCCGCCTCTGCCAAGCACAATCATGACAAACGTTAAAAGAACAATGGACAAGCACTAAGCACACCGCTGGGCCACTAAAAACACAATAAAAAGGGATTCAGTAACAAACCTCACCTCTGTAAACAATCATTTTCCATAACTCTATGAAACAGGACAAATTAATTGGTGATCAAAAACAAAAAAGTATGGCACGTTTCCATGCTGGCACCATATCATCTGCAAGAGGTAAAGGTCGAGAAGTAAATTAACCTATTTACTAGTGTGGGGGGGGGGGGTCAATACTGGTCAATATCGGAATATTATTTTTGACGATATATCGTATCGTATTGTTTTGACAATATTGCAACATTATTTTTGCGTTAGTTGGCTGTAATTGCAGTAATGCTCCAGTATTCTTCCTTAATAGCTTGTTCTCCATCTCCTTTTTAACCTCTACGGGACGGTTGTTGCTAACGTGACTAGAATGATGTTATATACAACAGCCAACTTTCTGGGACATAGACATGTCTTATATGGGCATAAAGTTTAAATTCTTGCTGATCTAACTGCAGTGTCCAATTAACAGTAGCTACTACAGTGAAAAAATAGCATGCTATTGTTTGAGGAGAGTGCACAACAACAAAACAGTTTTATCACAGCAACTGGTTTGTTACATTCACCTCTGAAGGTAAATAGTGTACTTACAATCAGTAATCTTGCTCTGATTTGTCTTCCTGGGGTCCCAGAGATTAAATGTAGCATAGTTTTGTTTGATAAAATCCTTTTTTATGTTCAAATGTAGGAACTGGTGTCTACAGTTTGACCCCCTTGCAGTCTCTGGCTCCACACCCACCCCGCCATCTAGATGTGTGAAAGTTTGTGTATAAGCTAATTATCCATCATGTATGACATTCATGGGAGTGTGTAAAAGTTGAATTTTGTATTACCATAGCAGTTTTGTATGTTCTCTCTAATTATGTACTTGAAAATGAATCAATTGACCAATTTGGCACATTTGGGCAAACTCCTGGCAGACTTGATACAAAATATTGTGCAGTAATGTAATTCTTCACTAGATCCGTCTGAAACTTTGCACACACATTGCCGCCATCTGGTGGCCAAAATCTAAATAACACCTAGACTCCTATCTGAAAGGATGGCCTTTCGCTTGCATTTCAAAGATGAAAAAAACACAATTTTTTGTTTGTATTATCTTTTACCAGATCTAATGTGTTATATTCTCCTACATTAATTTCACATTTCCACAAACTACAAAGTTGAGCTACAGGCTGTAGCTACAGGCAGTTAGATTTGGGTCATTTTAGGAGAAAATGGAAAAAAAAGGGTATGATCCTTAAGAGGTTTTTAAATAGGGAGACAATTTGTTTTCAGCCCTTTTATTTTCATGACTGATCAAAACTCATTTTCTTGCCTCCCGAGTGGCACAGCGGTCAGGCTGTGTCACAACAGGCGGACCTCGGTCGTCAGTTAAATGGTATTTCCTCTGATACATTGGTGCAGCTGACTTCCAGTTTAAGTGGTGGGTGTTTCGGAGGACGCATGACTTGACCTTCGCCTCTCCCGAGCCTTTTGGGGAGTTGCAGCGATGAGACAAGATCGTAATTGGATCGCAATTGGATAAATAAAAAAGAATTATTGTCCTTCTGCAGCAGACATATGGTGAGCAATATGTTTGGAACATTGAATCGCAAATAAAATCACAGTATCGAATCGCAATACATATAGAATCGTGAGAATCGCAATAAATATTGTATCGTCACCTAAGTATCGTGATAATATCCCAGCACTGCAATTTACAAGTTTGCAGAATGTGTGTGTGCCATGTATATGTGTGTGTGTGTGTGTGAGAATGTGTGCACGTGTGTTAAATACATCTAGACTAGATCACTACCACCATGATTTAAAGGCATCATTCAATGAAGGGACATTCGAGATGCTGCACATACTACATCAGTGTCAACTGGGTCAAGTGTCAATAGTCTGTTGACCTTTTGCTTACAGGTCAGTGTTTAACTCTCTCAGTGGACCAGACTGAATATCTGTTTCTGCCACCCGCCATGTTCTGACACTGCTAGATGTGGCAACGATCAAATAAGAAAAGACACAGACACACTCTCTAACTAACTGAACACCGGTTGAAAGTTCTGTATATAACGCTTCTTCCTAGTGATAGTGAGGTGTGTAGTAAAACAGATGACTTGAGCAAGACGGGATGCTTTCAACACACCTTCAAAAACGAGGAAAGTCTCTCCTACATTTTTACAACCGAAACTCACTTAATGATAAAAACCTGCTCGTAGAAAGGCAATAATTTGAACAAGTGTGATGATAATAGGCAGACAGGGTTTGGCTCTCTGTGCGTACTCAAGTTCTTCAGATAGACACGGACCTCAGATACTCAAGTTCTTCAGATAGACACGGACCTCAGATACTCAAGTTCTTCAGATAGACACGGACCTCAGATACTCAAGTTCTTCAGATAGACACGGACCTCAGATACTCAAGTTCTTCAGATAGACACGGACCTCAGATACTCAAGTTCTTCAGATAGACACGGACCTCAGATACTCAAGTTCTTCAGATAGACACGGACCTCCGATAGACAAGG
Organism: Oncorhynchus gorbuscha; assembly: GCF_021184085.1. Lineage (NCBI taxonomy): Eukaryota > Metazoa > Chordata > Actinopteri > Salmoniformes > Salmonidae > Oncorhynchus > Oncorhynchus gorbuscha. Next base: position 66,212,017 of record NC_060180.1, read on the forward strand.
ACCTCCGATAGACAAGGACCTCAGATACTCAAGTTCTTCAGATAGACACGGACCTCACATAGACACGGACCTCAGATAGACAAGGACCTCAGATAGACAAGGACCTCAGATAGACAAGGACCTCAGATACTCAAGTTCTTCAGATAGACACGGGCCTCAAATAGACACGGACCTCAGATAGACAAGGACCTCAGATAGACAAGGACCTCAGATACTCAAGTTCTTCAGATAGACAAGGACCTCAGATAGACAAGGACCTCAGATAGATAAGGACCTCAGATAGACAAGGACCTCAGATACTCAAGTTCTTCAGATAGACAAGGACCTCAGATAGACAAGGACCTCAGATAGACAAGGACCTCAGATAGTCAAGTTCTTCAGATAGACACGGGCCTCAAATAGACAAGGACCTCAGATAGACAAGTTCTAAACACCAGGTGATTTAGTTTAGTTTTAGTTTATTTTATTTTTACAGGGACAGTGCACATTAATCAACGTTTCAGTTAAAGTGCCGGTTTTAGCCAGCCGGCTAATTTTCAACCGCAGTCCCTGGGCAGGTTATTAAAAACAATTACAATATAGACAATAGCACCATAGAACAAGCAAGACATAGCAACATAGGACAAGCAAGACATAGCATACAGACAGAGCAACATAGAACAAAAAGCAGCAAAACATGGAATGATGGAAATACATCTGACCAGTCATGCTATTCATCTATGGGTTCATTTGCATAATTGTGTGGAATTAAATTGGCTCGTGTGCATATTCGTTATGCATCTTATTTATCACACATGTACAGCACACAGATACAGAGCCTTTGGGCGGAAGATCTATCAGAAAGCACTTATATATGACCCATCTTTGCGTAATGATACTAAATGCAATTGTGTGATAAAACAATTTTTTTGGGGTGACGATTAAAAAAGAGCTACTGTTTGTATTTCTCAACTGCTAATTGAAGCACTTACCATTCAAATGCATAACCAACAGAAGGCAGGCTTCATCAGCACGTCACACATCACTTTGAAATGAGCTGGAGGCAGTACGCATTTTGAAAACATATAGCTACTTAATTGTTCGAAACCTGAATGTTTTACAACATGTTTTACTACATATCCGTGGAGGCAATTATTTTATAAAGACTTCCATATGTCATTGAAACCAGTAGCTTTTTTGTTTTATAAAGACTTCCATATGTCATTGAAACCAGTAGCTTTTTGTTTTATAAAGATTTCCATATGTCATTGAAACCAGTAGCTTTTTGTTTTATAAAGATTTCCATATGTCATTGAAACCAGTAGCTTTTTGTTTTATAAAGATTTCCATATGTCATTGAAACCAGTAGCTTTTTGTTTTATAAAGATTTCCATATGTCATTGAAACCAGTAGCTTTTTGTTTTATAAAGATTTCCATATGTCATTGAAACCAGTAGCTTTTTGTTTTATAAAGATTTCCATATGTCATTGAAACCAGTAGCTTTTTGTTTTATAAAGATTTCCATATGTCATTGAAACCAGTAGCTTTTTGTTTTATAAAGATTTCCATATGTCATTGAAACCAGTAGCTTTTTTTTATAAAGTTTTATAAAGATTTTTGTTTTATAAAGATTTCCATATGTCATTGAAACCAGTAGCTTTTTGTTTTATAAAGACTTCCATATGCCATTGAAACCAGTAGCTTTTTGTTTTATAAAGACTTCGATTATGCCATTGAAACCAGTAGCCTATTTCTCTCAGGTTCTATTGGCTTTAAAATGTCTTTCATTGTCTGGTAGGCAAATGCACTCTCGCGCGTCACCTACTGCACTAATAATGTTAAGAAATTATAGTGTATCAACATTTTACGCTAAACGAAGTTCTGATCCGATGCATCAGATTCATTGCTTTGTAACATTCCTTTTTTCCCAATGTAGCCTGGGCCAACTGTTGTATGAATTTGTTTGGAACGTTTCTTCCTCAACAAGCTGACCAATAGAATAGGTAAACTTTTCTACATTGGGGGATAGTAGATTGACATAGGCTCATAGTCCATAACAGGCTGACTACACTGCTCGCGTTGCAAAATTCATTTAGAAATCTATATTATTACATTTTGGCACCCACACTGCTCGCACGCGCCAACGAGTGTCTGCGTTGCCAAGGGCTAATATAGAAGTCAGTTCTATTTGTGACACAGCTCGCGCTGCAAGTCCTGCCTCTCCCATCTCCTCATTGGTTTATAGAAGCAGGTACCCACGTGCCATCTCCTCATTGGTTATACCCACGTTGGTGACTGAAAGCCGAACGAGGTCAGTGGCGGTAATGCACCTCATTTATGAAAGTTGCCAATCGCAATATAAAGTCAAGAGAAGAAAAAGCCTAGAAGGCGGAGAGATGACTAGAACCGATTCGGGTTGACCGTTTTATGTGTGGATTAATTGGCGGAGTAGAGGACCTCGTGCATTTCAGGTAAAATAACAACTCAATGTTTATATTCCAGGACAAATTAGCTAGCAAGTACAAGCTAGCTAAATAGGACAAATTAGCTAGCAAGTACAAGCTAGCTAGCTAAATTGCCATAAATGTTTAATGCTTTTCAACCTGTCCCCAAATTAATATAATTGGTTCAGAGTTTGTTTTGATATTTTAACCTGCGTGTCGTGATCGTGTTTGGTGTGGGGAGACAAAATACATGTATGCACGATGGAGCACGCACAAAGCTGGTTTGGGTTCCGTGTTATTCTACAATGTTGAAAATTGGCGAAAATTAAGAAGAACCCTTGACTGGTACTGTATGTTATTTTATATTCTCAAACTAACAGCAGTGCCTATATGATATGTCTTTCCAGTCAGGTGCGACAATCTGGAGTGAATCTTTTATGCAAATGTTGTTGATCAGTAGGCTAATATCAGTCCCACATGGAAGGAAAACAGATTGTTTGTCATCTGTAGCACCATTGATTCCACTGATCAGCCCAAACAAGCTCAATAACTCATTGTGCTCACACACTCCTATTGAATATGCATTCACCTGTATTGTGAGTAGGCCTATGCCATCTTAATAATAGTCCCAGTTTATCAAGAGAGTTACCATTCAAATAAAATGATTACCATTATGTTGTTATGTAGTTAGGTTGGTGAAATGTATTGTTTGATTTTAAATCCATGCATTAAAGCATACGTGACTGTCTCTGGGAAATGATGTCATCAACATTTCCTAATTTAATGATATTGAATATCGGCCTAAAATATTGGCCATTGGCCTCCTTGACCCCCAAACATCGGCATCGGGCCTAAAAAAAATCCATATAGTTTATTCTCTAAACCAGACACAGACAGAGAGACACACACAGGTAAGCAGCCAGTAAGCTAGACAGAGTGGGATAGGGTAGGTAGAGCCCCGGGGCCCAGATTAATGCTTGTGTGGTTCTGTATCCGGCTCCTCTTCCTCCTCCTCCAGTAACTCCATCTGTCTGAGACGTCAGGGATCCAAGGGACTGGGGACGGATACCGCAGGGTCAAACTGAGGTCACTTCCTGGAGAGGCCACCCTGATATATCTGTCAATTATCCTATACCCCTCTTTACATCCTCTCCCTTCAGACTTTCTCTCGTGTCTTATTTTCTCTGCACAGATACATGGGTCTGGGTCAAGGTCTGGGTCTGGGTCTGGGTCAGGGTCTGGGTTAGGGTCTGGGTCTAGGCTGGCCCAGTCACACTACCATAAAGATGTGTTGTCAGTTTAGTTTTTTAGTTAAGTAAAAGATTGCGACCTTTACAGAAAATGAGATTGAGTGAGTGTCTACTCACACAAGTGGCCAACACAAAGAGCTAGTTTACTAGCGCACTTTCTCTTTAAAAAGGTTAAAGCAGCAGAATGGATTCCGTTAAGCTGTATGGGTATTTTATTAGGATCTCCATTAGCTGTACATTTATTAGGATCTCCATTAGCTGTACATCTTGGGTATTTTATTAGGATATCCATTAGCTGTACATCTTGGGTGTTTTATTAGGATCTCCATTAGTTGTACATCTTGGGTGTTTTATTAGGATCTCCATTAGCTGTACATCTTAGGTGTTTTATTAGGATCTCCATTAGCTGTACATCTTGGGTGTTTTATTAGGATCTCCATCAGCTGTACATTTATTAGGATCTCCATCAGCTGTACATCTTGGGTGTTTTATTAGGATCTCCATCAGCTGTACATCTTGGGTGTTTTATTAGGATCTCCATCAGCTGTACATCTTGGGTGTTTTATTAGGATCTCCATCAGCTGTACATCTTGGGTGTTTTATTAGGATCTCCATTAGCTGTACATTTATTAGGATCTCCATTAGCTGTACATCTTGGGTGTTTTATTAGGATCTCCATCAGCTGTACATCTTGGGTGTTTTATTAGGATCTCCATCAGCTGTACATCTTGGGTGTTTTATTAGGATCTCCATTAGCTGTACATTTATTAGGATCTCCATTAGCTGTACATGTTGGGTGTTTTATTAGGATCTCCATTAGCTGTACATCTTGGGTGTTTTATTAGGATCTCCATTAGCTGTACATTTTGGGTATTTTATTAGGATCTCCATTAGCTGTTGCAAAAGCAGCAGCTACTCTTCCTGGAGTCCACAGGAAACATGAAACATGACATAATTACAGAACATTGATAGAACAGCTCAAGGACAGAACTACATAAATGCAAAACGTCACACATAGCCTACATATCAGTACATACCACACAATATCTTGGTCTAAAAAGGGAGACATGTATCTCTTATTTGAACCCAGGTTTGCTGTTCACTTGAGCAATCTTTGATGGGTGGGAGTTCCATGCAGTCATGGCTCTCTGTACGTTTTCTTGGAATTTGTTCTGGATTTGTGGACTGTGAAATGAGATGCAAATAAAGTTTTGTGCAATTTGAATGTGAATGCAGCACCTGAGTTTGGTGTAGGGTGAATTGGACAAAGAGTGTGTCTGTGCATCTCCCTGACACCTGTGTGTGCCTCTTCAACACAGTGGAACAAGAGACAAAAACTTTGGGGCCCAAGGAGCGAGAGAGCATAAAGGGTGGTGTCTCTGCTCGCTCACACACACACACCACAACCCTCCTCCATAGTTTCCCAGTTAATTTCTCACCACACAGGCACTAAAAACTATCCCAAGACTGAACAAGGACCCACAAATGACCAACAATCTATCCCTTTGTCTGGGTTGCCAGCCAACTTCCCTGAGGACTCTAAAGAAATGAAACAATCCATCAAACCAACATCAGTTCTGAGCATTTTGAAGCCTGAGCTCCACAAAAAGACAACAGTTAACAGATTACAGAAGATGCCATTTGGAAACACAAGAAAAACTTCTATTTCCTCTCGTTATTGTATCAAATAAAATGTTATTAGTCACATGCTTCATAAACAACTGTCACGCCCTGGTCTAAGTATTTTGTGTTTTTCTTCATGTATTGGGTCAGGCCAGGGTGTGGCATGGAGTTTTTGTATTGTGGTGTGTTTTGTCTTGAGGTTTTGGTGTGTATGTATTTTGGATTGTAGCTAGTGGGGTGATCTAGCAAAGTCTATGGCTGTCTGGAGTGGTTCTCAATCAGAGGCAGGTGCTTATCGTTGTCTCTGATTGGGAACCATATTTAGGCAGCCATATTCTTTGAGTTTGTCGTGGGTGATTGTCCTGAGTGTCTTGATGTCCTTAGTCTGTGGTAGTTTTCACCAGTTAAGGCTGTTTCGGTTTTCACTACGTTTATTGTTTTGTAGAGTGTGTTTTGGATTCGTGTTACGTTGTGTGATTAAACATGGATCGCAATATACACGCTGCAGTTTGGTCCGACTCTCCTTCACCACATGAAAACCGTGACAACAACAGCTGTGGACTAACAGTGAAATGCTTATTTACGGCTCTTCCCAACCATGCAGAGAATAAGAAAATAGAGAAATAATAGAACATAAAACACGTAATAATACAAATAATAATAGATACAATGAGTAATGATAACTTGGCCATATACAAGGGGTACCAGTACAGAGTGGATATACAGGGAGGGGTACAAGGTAGTTGAAGTAGATACTGTATGCACGTATAACTAGGAATACAGTGACTGTAAATAGTAGTAGCAGTGCATGTGATGAGGCCTAAAAGTTTGTGAAAAAAGGGTAAATGCAGATAGTTAACCAAATAGCTACCCGGACTATTTAACTAACTATTTAGCCTTCTTAAGTCTAGGGGATAAAAGCTGTTCAGGGTCCTGTTGATTCCAAACTTGGGGCATCGGTACCGCTAGCCATGTGGCAGCAGAGAGAACAGGCTATGACTTGGGTGGCTAGAGTCTTTGACCATTTTTAGGGGCTTCTTCTGACACCGTCTGGTATAAGAGGTCCTGGATGGCAGGGAGCTCGGTGAGGTACTGGGCTGTATGCATTACCCTCTGTAGCGCATTGTGATTGGATGCCAAACAGTTGCCCTTCCAAGCAGCGATGCAGCCAGTCAAGAGGCCTACTCACTTTTGGAGGATCTGAGGACCCCAAATCTGTTCAGCCTCCTGAGGGGGAAGAGGCATTATTGTGCCCTCTTCACGGCTGTGTTGGTGTGTTTGGACCATGATAGGTGATGTGGACATCAAGGAACTTGAAGCTCTCGACCCGCTCCACTCCAGCCCCGTCGATCACTTCCATCGCTCATGCATTTATCAACTTGACTGTGTTTCATGCACTTTTTATTTTTGATTTATTGAACCTTTATTTAACTAGGCAAGTCAGTTAAGAACAAATTCTTATTTACAATGACGGCCAAACCCGGACAACGATGGAAAAATTGTGTGCTGCCCTATTAAGAGACTCCCAATCACGGACGGATGTGATACAGCCTGGATTCAAACCAGGGACTGTAGTGGCACCTCTTGCACTGAGATGCAATGGATTAGACCGGTGCTCCACTCGGGAGCACCTTGTGCTTCCTTTGTTTTTGAATGTGAGCGATAAAAAATGCATTGTCATTTTTTATTATTGATACCACTTTACATTTACATTTACATTTAAGTCATTTAGCAGACGCTCTTATCTTATCTAAATCTTAAAGGGGGGCTCCACCCAGAGGAAGTCATATCTATTGTATAACATCTACCTTTACCTAGATTAGTGCTATCTTGAATCCTTGGGACGTCCCTATTCCAAACCCTAACCTTAACCCTTACTCTAACCTTAACCCTTACTCTAACCTTAACCCTAACCTCAACCTTAACCCTAACCTTACTCTAACCTCAACCATAACCTTAACCCTAACCTTAACCCTTACTCTAACCTCAACCCTAACCTTACTCTAACCTTAACATAACCTTAACCTCAACCATAACCCGTACCCTTACTCTGACCTCAACCTCAACCCTAACCAAAACCATTTCAAATTTGATGTGATGTCAGAGTTGGGACATTCCAAGAATTCCGCTTAGACTTTCCCCTTCACCCGTCCGGCAGGAAGTTGACGTGGGCTGGTGGAGCCTCCTCTCCTTAGGCCGGGGGAAATAACCCATATAAGTGCAGTATGGTTATGAAATGCTGTAGAGTATAGGTCAGGGTCAATATTAATATTGGTTCAGGTAAGAGAGTTGGCGTCTTTATGAAAGGCGTGTCTTCCTGTATTGCCCTGACAGGAGTTTTATGGAAAATTACAGAAGCCTAACACATTTCACGTAAACGTTATCATTGGAAATATGATATAGTTCTAAAATAGACAACAAAACCTGCCAATGTTTTCTCAAGCAAACCACAAAGCTATTGGCCTACTGTTCAATGTACACGTCTGTTATTAGAGTAAACAAAACGCCATTTGGTCCCCCAGCAACCCACAGAGCTGTTATCAAAGCTGTTGACAGCATAGTGGGATCAATAAGCGAGAAGCATATCTCTAGGAGCTTGGGGAATCCTCTGCAAAAAAAAACCACACACATGTATGACACTATAAACACTCCACACACTCTGTGGAGCTGTTAGAGGATACTTCAATGGGGCCAGGCCACCCGCTAGACACAGACAGAGTAACTTTACCTCAGTGACCCAACTGTTGTTTTACATACACACACACACACACACACACACACACACACACACACACACACACACACACACACACACACACACACACACACACACACACACACACACACAGGAGATATACAACAGAAGAGAAAACTATATCAATGGTCAGTGGATAAGTCTACTCACTAAAGGTTGTAGTTAGTCCACCTGGCAATGCCAAGCTGGCAGAAAAGGGGCGGGGGGTCACTGTCAGGACACCTGGACCTTGTAGTAAGGCCCCTCGTCCCTATCTCCATGTTAAGACGTGACGTGGGGTTAAGGAATTCCACGATGCATCTCTTCCCATCTGAGTCATTACAGATGTGGTATTTTAATTTGAGCCAGTTTTCTACAGCAGGAAAATAATCCTGCAGCAACAGGACATTTGAATTATTATGTGGATTATAATTGATGGACATTTTTGTAGGGGATGATACATTTTTTGTAAAGGATTATTTTATTTTTTATTTAACCTTTATTTAACAGGTCTGAAATGTCAAAGTGTACATTACAGACTTCAGAAGCCTTTTAAAACCTCAAATACACTACAAGTTTAAAATGTCCTGCATTGCAGGAAAGTTCTCCTTCAATCTGTAGCTAATGCAGAACCATAATTGCACCTGCAAGTGAGGACCCTATTACCCTACAGACCGAGTGCATTGTACTAGCTAACACACATTACCCTAACTTTGTCCTCTACCAAACAAAGCAGCTTTGTTTCAGGAATGGGGGTGTTGGAAACTTTTGCTCATTCAAGTATTTACTTCAGTATTTAGTCTAAGGTTGCAACTTAAGTATATTTACATTCTTTAAACCGCATGTAACACAATACACACTGCAATATGAGAAGACACTGCTCTGCCAAAGTGGCAAACCCTCACATACGCACAATATCAATATTTGGATATGTCACTGTTTGTAAGTAGCCCATTAAAAGCAGGATACAAGTGTATGCTCTGCCTCAGGAAAGTTTTAGACCGCCTGAGGAAAGACAATGTGAGAGCTGGGAATGTAGTCTAGTGCGCCACCTAGCGTCCATAAAGAGGAATTGCTATTTATTTGAGCCCTTCATTTTTTCTTCCATATGCCATGACAACAATCGTGCGCCAATTTCAGGTAATTTTAAGAAAATTGTCATTTAATTATTACCTATGTTTCTCCTGTTAATTTCATGTCAGGACAATGTTTAAGGAATTAATAACTTTGAGTAAGTGGCCCTTTCGAGGGCTGTAAAACAGGGATGAAATGTCAATGACAAAACCATGGCAACGAAACATTCTTTTATAATCCAATACATTATTTTATAATCTAACAGTACAGCCACAACAAATATAAGAAAAGTTTCAGCAACAAAATTCCACAGCAAAAATACAGCTTTTCCATGAGGAGCACAGCGACGGAAACAACCCCGAGCAACCTAGCTAACTGACAGAGACATAAATAACCCCTAGCAACCTAGCTAACTGACAGAGACATAAATAACCCCTAGCAACCTAGCTAACTGACAGAGACATAAACAACCCCTAGCAACCTAGCTAACTGACAGAGACATAAATAACCCCGAGCAACCTAGCTAACTGATAGAGACATAAATAACCCCTAGCAACCTAGCTAACTGACAGACATAAACAACCCCTAGCAACCTAGCTAACTGACAGAGACATAAATAACCCCTAGCAACCTAGCTAACTGACAGAGACATAAACAACCCCTAGCAACCTAGATAACTGACAGAGACATAAATAACCCCGAGCAACCTAGCTAACTGACAGAGACATAAATAACCCCTAGCAACCTAGCTAATTTAATTGACAGAGACATAAATAACCCCTAGCAACCTAGCTAACTGACAGAGACATAAATAACCCCTAGCAACCTAGCTAACTGACAGAGACATAAATAACCCCTAGCAACCTAGCTAACTGACAGAGACATAAACAACCCCTAGCAACCTAGCTAACTGACAGAGACATAAACAACCCCTAGCAACCTAGCTAACTGACAGAGACATAAATAACCCCTAGCAACCTAGCTAACTGACAGAGACATAAATAACCCCTAGCAACCTAGCTAACTGACAGAGACATAAATAACCCCTAGCAACCTAGCTAACTGACAGAGACATAAATAACCCCTAGCAACCTAGCTAACTGACAGAGACATAAATAACCCCTAGCAACCTAGCTAACTGACAGAGACATAAATAACCCCTAGCAACCTAGCTAACTGACAGAGACATAAATCACCCCTAGCAACCTAGCTAACTGACAGAGACATAAATCACCCCTAGCAACCTAGCTAACTGACAGAGACATAAATCACCCCTAGCAACCTAGCTAACTGACAGAGACATAAATCACCCCTAGCAACCTAGCTAACTGACAGAGACATAAATCACCCCTAGCAACCTAGCTAACTGACAGAGACATAAATCACCCCTAGCAACCTAGCTAACTGACAGAGACATAAATCACCCCTAGCAACCTAACTAACTGACAGAGACATAAATCAGCAACCTAGCTAACTGACAGAGACATAAATAACCCCTAGCAACCTAGCTAACTGACAGAGACATAAATAACCCCTAGCTACCTAGCTAACTGACAGAGACATAAATCACCCCTAGCTAGGCCTCTGATAGGAATTTCTGCCATATAATACGTTTTTTTTTCTATCCAATGTTTTCAGGTGTTTGGTTTCAACAGGAAAATCCAAGTTGTGATAAATTGCCTGCATTCCCACCATATCAGCAGCAGGGGACAGCAGAATATAGGATTCTTCATTATTTGGGGGGTAATGAGCTCTGTGCACGTACAGTAGCCTACACACAAACGTGTTCTCTGCATTTTCATAAGTTATGACTATATTTAATAATAGTATGCATCAATCTGTCTTTGGTATCTAATTTCCAACATATCAAAGAGCCCCTGAACTCGCTGATTGGCACTCGATTTCAGTCTTGGTGGTGTGTTTCCTGACCTATTCCACGTTTGGTTAATGATATTTGTCAACAAAAAAAGAAAATGCTGTTTCATGTAAACTTCCTCACTGTATATGCTATTGTATTAAGAGCAATTCCCGCAGCTGTTTACCCCCAGGTTAGTGGGCAAATGGACATCGTCAAAACAAAACCCAACCTTCATTTACCCGTTGTGACACACGGATGTTCAAAACTCCGTTTTGGATGAGACTGACTTTATGACAAAAATGATCCTATGTACACTTTGTAGACAATTTTGACTCGAATAAATGTTTCTGACAGATATCAATGCCACATGGGCCATTTTCAAATGGATTGTTTGCTTTTTAAAGGCAGTGGCTCTTTAAGTAATTTAATACAATGAGTAACACGTTGTACTGCACACACATTTAATATACTTAGCTTAACACACATACAGTACATTACATTTGTTCACTGCATGTCTATGATTCAAACAATTACTAGTACTACTAGGCCAGGATTTGCAGCCCGGAAGTTCGTGGAGATCGCATTAACGGTAAATGCTGAATGTCAGCTCAAACGTAAATTACCTTTAAAAGTCAATAGCAATGCGCTACTCTCTAACGTGCCTTGGATTGAATCCCGGCATTAGAACAGAGTGACCGAGGCCAGAGCTTCATATCAACAACGGAAGTTAACGTTAGCTTGACATTAGCCTGAGCCGCTCATCTGAGGAGAGACTCAACAGTTACGACAGGAGCCTCAAATTAAAAAGCAATATTTTATCCCATCCTCAGACTGGTTTAGGGAATAAACATCACACTTCCTGAGCTCCCTGGTTTGGGATTGGATTCACTGTATCAGCCTCAGTGATTCCAAATCACTACTATAGAAACACTGCCATACATAGCTTACAGTCAATTTACTTATTGTACTATATCATGTCAAACAGCCATCCTCTCCACTCTCAGCTACTACTAGTCATCTAACAATATCACAACATGTATGGTGTCAGAGATAATGCTGTTATGTCCACATTAACCACTTTGTCTTTCTAAATGGATAGGCCAGCTTGGCTGTGTTTTCAGTGCTTACTGAATCTTTTAATTGAATATCTAAATCTATAGGCTAACGAAGTGAGCAACAGCAGTTCAATATATACAGAGGGGTAAAAAGGTATTTAGTCAGCCACCAATTGTGCAAGTTCTCCCACTTAAAAAGATGAGAGGCCTATAATTTTCATCATACACTTCAACTATGACACTTCAACAATGACAGACAAAATTAGAAAAAAAAATCCAGAAAATCACATTGTAGGATTTTGAATTAATTTATTTGCAAATTATGGTGGAAAATAAGTATTTGGTCAATAACAAAAGTTTATCTCAATACTTTGTTATATACCCTTTGTTGGCAATGACAGAGGTCAAACATTTTCTGTAAGTCTTCACAAGGTTTTCACACACTGTTGCTGGTATTTTGGCCCATTCCTCCATGCAGATCTCCTCTAGAGCAGTGATGTTTTGGGGCTGTTGCTGGCCAACACAGACTTTCAACTTCCTCCAAAGATGTTCTATGGGGTTGAGATCTGGAGACTGGCTAGGCCACTTCAGGACCTTGAAATGCTTCTTACGAAGCCACTCCTTCATTGCCCGGGCGGTGTGTTTGGGATCATTGTCATGCTGAAAGACCCAGCCATGTTTAATCTTCAATGCCCTTGGTGATGGTAGGCTTTGTTACTTGGGTCCCAGCTCTTTGCAGGTCATTCACTAGGTCGCCCCCTGGAATTTTTGCTCACCGTTCGTGTGATCATTTTGACCCCACGGGGTGAGATCTTGCGTGGAGCCCCAGATCGAGGGAGATTATCAGTGGTCTTGTGTCTTCCATTTCCTAATAATTGCTCCCACAGTTGATTTCTTTAAACCAAGCTGCTTATCTATTGCAGATTCAGTCTTCCCAGCCTGGTGCAGGTCTACAATTTTGTTTCTGGTGTCCTTTGACAGCTCTTTGGTCTTGGCCATAGTGGAGTTTGGAGTGTGACTGTTTGAGGTTGTGGACAGGTGTCTTTTATACTGATAACAAGTTCAAACAGGTGCCATTAATACAAGTAACGAGTGGAGGATAGAGGAGCCTCTTAAAGAAGAAGTTACAGGTCTGTGAGAGCCAGAAATCTTGCTTGTTTGTAGGTGACCAAATACTTATTTTCCACCATAATTGGCAAATAAATTCATAAAAAATCCTACAATGTGATTTTCTGGATTTGTTTTCCTCATTTTGTCTGTCATAGTTGAAGTGTACCTATGATGAAAATAACAGGCCTCTCTCATATTTTTAAGAGGGAGAACTTGCACAATTGGTGGCTGACTAAATAATTTTTTGCCCCACTGTATGTAGGCTTTTCATTTGATCAATTTTGTTGCAGAGAAATTTCCTGCATAACAGGAAGTGCAAACGTAGTGTAATTGAGTTTTAAAAAGGCTTCTAAAGTTTGTAATTTCCAGACTTAATTTGCCCTGAGTAAATCTGTATCAACTTCTACAAAACTTTACATGAATTATAATCCACATTTCTTGTTGCTGTAGGATTAACTTTCCTGCTGTAACAAAATAGCTCAAATTAATAACTGTAATACTGTATTATAACACTCCTAGGAAAAAATGGTTCCAAAAGTTATTCGACTAGAGAACCCTTTTTGATTTCAGCTAGAACACTTTTAGTTCCAGGTAAAACCATCTGTAAAAGGTGTTCTACCTGGAACCCAAAAGTGTTCTACTGGCAACCAAAAGTGGTTCTTAAAAGGGTTCTTCTATGGGGACAGCTGAAAAACCTTAAAGGTTCTAGATAGCACCTTTTTTTCTAAGAAAGTATGATTTACATCCTCCCTGGGTTTGGACAAGCAATCAGTGGCATCACCCTCAGTATCAACAGCTGCTAACCTCACTGGGATGGATTCAAAAGGCCAGGCTATGAGTGCCTAGGGCTGGATTTGAGCTTCCCATAAACTGACTTTAATTCAATTATATCAACTAGGTGTGCATCAGTGCATGTGTAAATTCATGAGAAAACAATTGCTTCACCATAAGAATACAAGTGTGTGTGTGTGTGTGTGTGTGTGTGTGTGTGTGTGTGTGTGTGTGTGTGTGTGTGTGTGTGTGTGTGTGTGTGTGTGTGTGTGTGTGTGTGTGTGTGTGTGTGTGTGTGTGTGTGTGTGTGTGTGTGTGTGTGTGTGTGTGTGTGTGTGTGTGTGTGTGTGTCTCTGTGTGTGTGTGTGTGTCTCTCTGAGTGTGTGTGTGTCTCTCTGTGTGTGTGTGTGTGTGTGTGTGTGTGTGTGTCTCTCTGTGTGTGTGTGTGTGTCTCTGTGTGTGTGTGTGTGTCTCTGTGTGTGTGTGTCTCTGTGTGTGTGTGTGTGTGTATCTCTGTGTGTGTGTCTCTCTGTGTGTGTGTGTGTCTCTCTGTGTGTGTGTGTGTCTCTCTGTGTGTGTGTGTCTCTCTGTGTGTGTGTGTCTGTGCGTGCGTGCGTGCGTGCGAAGAGAGAGAGAGAGACAGAGAGTGAGCACCAGGTGGAAGACAAAGCTCGTCCACTGAAGAGGTCTCTGCATATGACAGCTTCTACATGGTAACAACTCACGTGGTCACGACGACGGCATGTGGCACAAGGCTGCCTGCATCCAAAAATAAACCATTGTCATATCCCTCCCTTCTTTGTTGTCTTCTCATCCATTCTCTTCCTGCCATCCCCCTTACTAATGGACATCTTAAAATTCCTTTTGAAGGGGATTTTAGTTGGAATTCTGCTTGTCGTATGGGGAAATCTAGGAATGTTTTAAGGTTGATCGGAAAATCTGGAAATGTTTGGAGATTGACCCTCGATAACCTGAGAGAGAATGAGGATCTGTCGGGTGGTTAAACCACTTGATGGACTCCTCAAGAATACAATGACTATCTATCTATCTATCTATCTATCTATCTATCTATCTTATCCACAATCCTCTTCACTTCATCTGAATGAAAGTATTTTCACTACAGCAGTACAACAAAGAGATTGAATGAGCCTCCAGGATGCATGACCAAAACAGAGTATTCACTGTGTAGCTGATTGAGATAGAGGTAGAGAGAGAAACGGCTAGAAAGGAAGACTTTACACTAGTGTGTCACACTGGGCTTGTAAGGACGAGACACAACATGTTATACACTGCCAGAGTTTATGACTACACAAATTAGGTGGAAGTCCGCTTCCATCTCAGATAGTTGCTACGACAACCATTAAATTATTGACGCACACGTTTGATCCCCATTCAAATCAGATTAAAATATAGGTCCTAACAGACACACTTTGTGCAGGAAAGCAGAGAGGCACAGATGTTTATCTATTATATGTCATTTCCTGTGAAGTAATATCTAGTTCTTTATAAAAATAAAAAAAAGTTGTATTTTTTAAGGGGGGGGGGGGTCTAGGAAGAGTGGATCAGCAGGGTAGCCTAGTGGTTAGAGCGTTGGACTAGTAACTGGAGGGTTGCAAGTTCAAACCCCCGAGCTGACAAGGTACAAATCTGTCATTCTGCCCCTGAACAGGCAGTTAACCCACTGTTCCTAGGCTGTCATTGAAAATAAGAATTTGTTCTTAACTGTAAATAAAGGTAAAATATATATTTTTTTAAAGAATCAACTCCCAGGGCACTAAGGTTGTCATAACCCAATCTTGTGCATTTTGTTTTCCAGTTATACAATTAAAAGCATAAATTCATCAACCTATTGCTGAATCATCCGTTTTGGGTGTGGCTACTGTACATCGGTAATGTCAACATTCTTGTTGGTTAATCGATACTGAACAAAAATCTAAACGCAATGTGCAACAATTTCAAAGATTTTAACAAGTTACAGTTCATATGAGGAAATCAGCCAATTGCAATAAATTAATTAGGTCCTAATCTATGGATTGCACATGACTGGGAATACAGATATGCATCTGTTGGTCACAGATACCTTTAAAAATAAATGGGCCTCACATTGGGCCTCAGGATCTTGTAACATTATTTTTGTGCATTTAAATTGCCAATCGATAAAATGCAATTGTGTTCGTTGTCCGTAGCTTATGCCTGCCCATACCATAACCCCCCTGCCACCATGGGCACTCTGTTCACAATGTTGACATCAGCAAACCGCTGACCCTCACAATGCCATACACATTGCGGTTGTGAGGTCGGTTGAATGTACTGCCAAATTCTCTAAAATGACTTGAGGCTGCTTATGGTAGAAGGATAAACATTCATTTATCTGACAACAGTTCTGGTGGACATTCCTGTTGTGTGATTAATCTGCACATTTTTGAGTGGCCTTTTATTGTCCCCAGCACAAGGTGCACCTGTGTAATGATAATGCTGTTTAATCAGATTATTGATATGCCAACCCTGTCAAGTGGATTAATTATCTTGGCAAAGGAGAAATGCTCAATAACAGTGACACGTAAACAAATTTTCTTCACAAAATTTGAGAGAAATAAGCTTTTTGTGTGTATTGAATATTTCTGGGGTCTTTTATTTCAGCTCATGAAACATGGGACCAACACTTTACATGTTGCATTTATATTTTTGTTTAGTGTATGTTCTTGGGTCAAGTGGACAAACTTTCCTTAACATACGGCTGAACCAACCACCACAAACAACAGGACAAAACATGGTTCTGGATTTGCCGGCACTAATAAAGTCATATTTGTTTGGTAGCACTTCATTTTAAGTACAGAAATTACCAGGTATTTACTAGCAAACTACACTGTCAAATGATTAATACACAGTTATACTCTATTTTTTGATTTATTGGGATTGTTTTGGGGATTCATTTTTAAACTCAAGTCAGACCCCATTTTAGACTAGTGAAGATAACAAAGTGTTATTGATGTTGCACTGTTTTGTCAATGCAATTTGTGTGCGATGACAAAGAGCTAATTTCCACATTATGTCAACAATTATGTTCTATGTTGTATTAGTGTATTAGTGTATTATGATATTGTCTTGGGGACACCAGTTGATCAATGTGGAGTGAGCAGTCATATCCTCTGAGTTCATTACTGAGAAGGTTATTCAATCACCCACATAAACATGGACTAGAGAAAACAGAGGAAGTGAGTGACTGTGTGTGTGCGTGTGTGTGTGTGTGTGTGTGTGTGTGCGTGTGTTCGCACATATTTTAATCACTGGCAAGACAGTTGGTATTAAACTGTATCAACAAGAACGACTTGAAGCCTCACAAGTAGAACACACAGAAACTCACAAGCAAAGATTGCATTGCGTCTAAGCTCTTCCTTCCTCATATACAAACCTGAGTTTATTCAAGACTGTAGCCACGGCTACCGAGCAAGTTCTGCAGCCTTCTCTTTCAAAGAAGACACTTGCTTCTGAAATCATTACAAGTTGGCTCAAAAGTCAAACTGTGTGAGTACCCTGTAGGTTTATTGCTGTCAAATGTACATGCACTAACTATAAGTCACTCTGGATTCCTGACGGGCCTCCCCCAGGTGGTGAAGGTAGAAAACAACATCTCCACTTCGCTGATCCTCAACACTGGGGCCCCACAAGGGTGCGTGCTCAGCACCCTCCTGTACTCTCTGTTCACCCATGACTGTGTGGCCATGCACACATCCAATTCAATCATCAAGTTTTCAGACGAAACAACAGTAGTGGGCTTGATCAAATCAAATGTATTTATATAGCCCTTCTTACATCAGCTGATATCTCAAAGTGCTGTACAGAAACCCAGCCTAAAACCCCAAAGAGCAAGCAATGCAGGTGTAGCACGGTGGCTAGGAAAAACTCCCTTATAACAGAACATGGCCAAGATGTTCAAATGTTCATAAATGACCAGCATGGTGAAATAATAATAATCACAGTAGTTGTCGAGGGTGCAACAAGTCAGCACCTCAGGAGTAAATGTCAGTTGGCTTTTCATAGCCGATCATTAACAGCATCTCTGTTGATCACAACGACGAAACAGCCTACAGAGAGGAGGTGAGGGCACTCGGAGTGTGGGGTCAGTTAAATAACCTCACACTCAACAAAACAAAGGAGATAATCGTGGACTTCAGGAAACAGCAGAGGGAGCACCCCCCTTTCCACATCGATGGGACAGCAATGGAGAATGTGGAATGTTATAAGTTCCTCGGCATACACGTCACGGACAAACTAAAATGGTCCACCCACACAGACAGTGTGGTGAAAAAAACACAACAGCGCCTCTTCAACCTCAGGAGGCTGAATAAATGTGGCTTGTCACCTAAAACCCTTACAAATTGTTATAGATGCATATTTGAGAGCATCCTGTCAGGCTGTATCACCGCCTGGTACAGCAACTGCACCGCCCACAACCGAAAGAGTCTCCGGAGGGTGGTGCGGTCTGCACAACGCATCACCGGGGGAAAACTACCTGCCCTCCAGGACACCTACAGCACCCGATGTCACAGGAAGAACAAAAAGATCATCAAGGACAACAACCACCCGAGCTACTGCCTGTTCACCCCGTTACCATCCAGAAGGTGAGGTCAGTACAGGTGCATCAAAGCTGGGACCGAGAGACTGAAAAACAGCTTCTATCTCAAGGCCATCAGACTGTTTATAAGACTAACAGAGAGACTGCTACCTACAAACAGACTTGAAATCATTGGCCACTTCAATAAATGAATCACTAGTCACTTTAATAATGCCACTTTAATAATGTTTACATTTCTTGCATCACTCATCTCATATGTATATACCGTATTCTATACCATCTATTGCATCTTGCCTATGCCGCTCTGTCATTGCTCATCCATATATGTATATATATATTCGTATTCCATCCCTTTAGATTTGTGTGTATTAGGTAGTTGTTGGGGAATTGTTAGATTACATGTTAGATGTTGCTGTACTGTTGGAACTAAAAGCACAAGCATTTCACTACACTAGCATAACATCCGCTAACCATGTGTATGTGACCAATAAAATTTGATTTGAGAGTCTGCTAAATAACTAACATTTCAAATGTAAATGTAAAGTTTCGAAATAAAAGCTAGAACAAAAACTGATAGTGTATGTCGTCATAAAAAGCTGAAATTGTAAGTTACCGGAAATGATTACAATGGCAATTCATATAGTAATGTTTTGTTGTAGCGGTAACTGTACCGATATGCCAAGAAACAGGCCGGGGAGCCTTATGATAAAACCACGCGTTTTGACAAGACTGCCTTTCATTTTAATGGGCATAGTAGAGTGAGGCTTTCATGAGAGTAAATAAGGGTACTAATGAGTTGGTCTAATCAATGCCGTGCCTGTGTTGACTCTGTGATGGGGCGACAGAACACAGGGCGGCTTATTGTCTGTGTATAAACGCCTTGGCCTAGAGCCTCCCT
This sequence comes from Oncorhynchus gorbuscha, assembly GCF_021184085.1. Taxonomy (NCBI): domain Eukaryota; kingdom Metazoa; phylum Chordata; class Actinopteri; order Salmoniformes; family Salmonidae; genus Oncorhynchus; species Oncorhynchus gorbuscha. The sequence continues at coordinate 66,231,390 of NC_060180.1, forward strand.
GGCTGGGCCTCACTAGCTGGGCCTCCTTGGTTGGGTCTCCCTGGCTGGCCTCCCTGGCTGGGCCTCCCTGGCTGGGCCTCCCTGGCTGGGCCTCCTTGGTTGGGCCTCCCTGGCTGGGCCTCACTAGCTGGGCCTCACTAGCTGGGCCTCCCTGGCTGGCCTCACTGGCTGGCCTCACTGGCTGGGCCTCACTAGCTGGGCCTCCTTGGTTGGGTATCCCTGGCTGGGCCTCCCTGGCTGGGCCTCCTTGGTTGGGTCTCCCTGGTTGGCCTCCCTGGCTGGGCCTCCCTGGCTGGTCGTAATTCTGCTGCATCATCACTCTCTCAGTCAGCGCTCTAGTTGATGATCACAATGTAAACTGTACTACGAGGAGGTCCTCGCGACATGTTAAGCACAGGTCTGCTAAATAAATGACAAACAGAGTTCCAAAGAGCCACGGTTTATTAACAATCACAGGGCAATACAGAAGTTAATAAAATTGTGAGTCACAATACACCACAGAAGGACACACACTGGCTGGGGCTATTTCTTAGAAGACACACAATGAGTTCGCAGCAGGGCAAGAAATAATCACAAGTAATCACACTCTTTGTAAGACAGCACACCCATGATGAAACACTCGTATTTAGATAAAACACATAATAATTAGCATACAAAACACACACGTGGATGAATAAGACTAGCTTCTGCTCTCTGACTAAATAGTTCCCTCCTAAGTAAAGTCAGATGTGGCGGTATCTAGGAAAGTGGTGACCAAATAAACAGGTACTGTAGACAAACAAACATTTAAAATAAATAGTCAGCCCGCCAATGCATCCCCAAATATTTTGCCTGAAATACCAGACTAAACAAAATACCAAACCCTGCCTACCTAATGTAAGGAACTCAATAATAGTCAGAGCAGTGAAAGGCTTCTCCCAAGCTCACTTTGAAGTTGGCAAGCCATGCTCTTTCCTGGTCTCCACAACCATAACTCGCTGTCAAAGCCACTTCTCCCAACAGCACTGAACACTTCCCTCCAACTGCGTCGGAAACGTCACAAAAGTTCAATAAACTTTAGACTTCGACTTCTCCATCCTCCTCTCCTCCGTGACCCGGAAACCAATAAGTGGTCGAGAAGAGTAAATGTGTTTGTATGCGAACGAAGGAGTCTGCTCCCCTCCTCGAAAACCTACTTCGGCAGAGGATGCGCGAGAGTATCCTCGCAGCGTCTAGGCAGAAGGGTTTAACAATCCGCAACACCCCCTTTAAATCAGCTGTTGAGCTGTTGTTTTCCCAAAGGAGAAAAGAATGCAAACGTTTAAAAATGATATGCTACTTGTCTTTTTGTCGATAAAATGTCTTGCACAACTAGCTACATTCATGTTACCACTTTACACATATATTTTGGGATTCCACACCTGTAAACTCCATTTGCCTGATGACACGCAAGTGGAGGTGGTTCTCATTTCATATAAGTCATTTCCCACTGGGCATAGACGTCAATTCAACATCTATTCAATGTTGGTTCAACGTAATGTTATTGCAATTATGTGGAAACAACGTTAATTCAACCAATGGGTTGTTTCCACGTTTCCTTTCCTCGACTCATGTCCTTGATTACCTTTGACATTTTTCAAAAAGGTGGAGAGGACAGAGGAGAGGAGGCGAGCAAAACCATTTGAGATACTCCCATGGAGTGAACAGGAAATGTGCACTGTTCCTTGCGCTCCCGGGTGGAACCAACACTCTCTTTCCCTGAACGTTTCGCTTCAGGTATTTATGCAAATCGTACACCTCATCTCATAGTGGCCAGTAGGTGCCACTGGCTACAATAAGTTACACATTGGACAGAGTTGAAGACACAGGTGGGTCAAGCTGACCTTCAGGAGCCAAGAACATGTAATCATACACTTTCTTCTATCGGGATAAAAATGTGGAATCCGGCCATTGTGCTGTCATATGCAGTGTAGCCTAATGGTTGCTAGACTTCTCATTGAAATAGTAGCAATAGAACATCCTCACTTTGTAACTGGTTTACTACAGTATTGCCATATTTGATTATCTACTGCATGCATGTGGATATATTTTATTCTGATAGGTTTCCATTAAAGGTGGTATTTTAAAAAATTGCACACTCCTCGAGCCCAATATGTGTGCCTGGCCTGTCACATCTAGATGTATGGAGAAGGATTGATATGAACAGGTAGCCTATGACTTGTTGCACGAACAAGTCGACCAGTCTCTGGAAGGCCTGACGAGAAGTAGCCTACACGAATGGAAATACTGGCACTGTACGTTGTGCTTCAGCTGTTTCACAATAGGCGTAGTACAATTCATTCTTGGTCAGAAGGGCGATTACCGTCGACACCCAAAGGCATAGCATACAATTATCACGGTAATAACTACAAAATGCACTTATGTTACGCGCATGGCCTATCACGCACTCTACTAATGTGACAGGTTCTGTCCCAATGTAAGCAAAATTGGTAACAATGTCAATATTTTATGTTATCTATCTGGAGTATCATACAAATACACTGTAATGGCAAGTTATCTTTCTGAACGTTTTTTTGAAGAACTAAAACAGGGAATGTGTTTTATAGGCCTATTGATTAACCCTTAACTTCCTAGGAACACTGACACGACACACTTACCTGGCGAGGGCAATACAAGCTGGTCTCCCCGTGTCGCCTACTGTATCCGTCACCAACTAGGAGGAGACCTCACTCAATAACAGTTGACAGCTATGAAAAGCAGATCAAACGACGGTCTTTGGGACTGCCAACTGGTGCCACTTTCACTTTCTCACGGTGTTGGCTGTCGCTTATCGTAAATATCGTTGATTATTTTATTTTCTCCACCTACTTGCCCGTATGACTAGGCTACACTCCCTCGTCCGCTTCGTGACGGAAACGAACGATCACAGCCAGATAGAGAAGTGGAGTCACAGAATAGTGGGAACACTAGCGGGTGTTACGAGAATTTGTTGTTTTGCAGTCTCTGCTCCTGTATTTATTGGTGCCTCCCAGGCGCCCTCTTTCTGTGCAAAGCGTTTCAATACAATATGTACTAGGCATCCGCGGGTCGATTTTCTTCTTGAGCGGATTTGGCGGGGCGCCGGAACATAATTACAAGAACATTTGTAGACGGCAAATTGACCGCAAGAAGACCAAACAGATATGTTTGACTAAAACAATAATTTCAAACCTTGATTACATCATACGATCACATTTATCTCTATTATGAGTGGGAATACTTGCAGATTTCTTCAATTAAAATATCTTGGAGCTGATTTCCTGATGTTTTATTAGTCTATTATAATAAATAAACCCACTCGCGTGGGGGGCCCTGTACTAGGCTATACTTCATATTAGCCCAAAGGCCGGCAGATGGCGATATTGAGTGGTTTCAACTTACCTTCCAAAGGCAATGGGCTCGTTCGAGCATATTGCTTTTGTCAAAATGGTCACTGCCTTTCAAAGTCTGAGCCATTATGGGCATTTTTTTTTAAACTGTCCGATTTGCACCTTATGTAGGCTGCATGAACTTTGCAACAACCATGTGATCAAAGGTCATGAAGTATCGGCTGCAATTTTATGCACTTGCACCTTACCAGCTTCAACTTGCAGCCGCCTGCATTCCAGGCTGCATCACAACTGACCGTAATTTGGAGTCCCATAGGGTGGCGCACAATTGGCCTTAGTGACGGCCATCATTGTACATAAGAATGTTATTAACCGACTTGCCTAGTTAAATAAAGGTAAAATCAAAAAATACAATTGTTGGAGGTTCGATTGTCAACCAGTCATTAGGGTGCTTTTGCAAACGTGACCAAAGTTGCCCTTTCGAAAAAAGATTGAAGTCAGAGTGGAGTATTAACTGCAGTTAGTGCGAGAGAGACTCAAATAACATTCATTTGTACATATCCACTGTATACCTGAATGGCGAATTTGGTTCCTGTTTCATTCACACCCTTAGGAAAAAAAAATTGCAGTTTTGAAACTGCAGTAAGTGCTGTAACTGCAGCCGACTGATATTTTCTGAACCTCTCCAACACAGAGAAAACACCATCATCTCCCACAGACAGCAGTCAGTGAGCTCTGTGGACCCTGTGAAGGGCATTGTACTGGCTGAGGCCTCACAGCAGCAGCCCATCAGTTATGAGGTGCAAACCACCGGTGGAAATACTATGCTCCTTGAACGGGAGACCAAGGAATCAGAGAAAGAACTGTCCTCTTCCAGCCTGTCCACGGCTATAGGCAGGAAGTAGGCTGGAGGAACTAGCTGCTTCGATGGAGCACTGAGGGGACTGAGGAAAGGACAAGAAGCCTGTAAGCATTACTAGTCACTCCATTCTACGTGAATTTCAGTTCTCTAATATTGTAGCAAAACACTGTCAACACAGAAGTTGAAGATGTTTTTTTCCCTTCGTCAGTCTCACAGAGCTGCTACGGGAGAAGATTAACTCCGGCAAGCAAAAGAGGAATGATTTCCATTTATTTAGGAGAAGAAAAATGTTCAGTAAACTTGCCATTTCTTTGCAAATTAGTTCAGTACCGTCTAATTAGTTTTTATTTAACCTTTATTTAACTAGGCAAGTCAGTTAAGAACAAATTCTTATTTACAACGACGGCCTACCCCGGCCAAACCCAGACCACGCTGGGCCAATTGTGCACTGCCATATGGGACTCCCAATCACAGCCAGATGTGATACAGCCTGGATAACAGTAAGCACATAAAACAATTAGCCTACAATAGAAATGCTAGTTGCATTTTTCTTAGACCACAAGGAAATTCCCTACAACATGTGAATATACTTTGAAAATATTCTAAAACTAGGCATAAAGTAAACATTTGATTTAATTTAGCATAAAAAGCACAATACTACACTACCACGACAGTCATCTTCGAATCTCAATTATTATTATTTTTGCCAACAGACAGTAAGTGATACAGCATATGCAAATCTTTCATACAGTTGAAAATAAGCACTTTATAAAATATATATATCTACATCGTAACATAATGAACTTGGTGTTTCCCAAAACGGCCCTGTGGTTTGTCCTTTTTTCCCCCCACAATACAAAAAGGTATTATCCCCCCCACTTGGGAGAGTGATAGACAAGAGAACACAGTAGTCTCTAGAAAGTTCCATGGATGTGTACAGCTGAACGTGAGTGCGGCCAGAAGTGACAAAAAAGACAAAGATATGACTGACAACGTGCAGAGATATGCTTTCTTTTGACAGATCTTCAGAATGTGGTCATCTTGGACCTTGTACCATTGACATACACTTATTTGTCCTACTGGTTGTTTCAATCTACAACTGCAGAGGCAGTGCCAAAAACAGCAGTCATCCAAATGTAGTTCTCTCTAAAGAACCAAGTAATGTTGTCTTCAGTGAGGCAACCAGTTACACCACAATATAATGCCTTGAAAGCCCACAATGTTTTTCCTGTAGTTGGATGTCGTTGCCACTGGACACTGATCTAATTTCAGATTTGCACTTTATCCCTAATGGTTTGGTTTAGGATTTGAGGGATGGTATGCTGATCCTAGATTTGTGAAGACAACATCTACCTGGAGTGTTTTGTTCCCTCCCCAACTACCTCATGACCAGCAGATGCTGTTCTACATCCTTCCATTCCATCGCAAAGCAGATTTTCACAACCTGGACTTCATAAGAGTACAGTTGTTCAACAACAACAACATTACAAACAGAGTTAAAAGACTATGTCAAATGTCAAAAATGAATATACAATCTGGCCCCATGTCTGCAATGAAATGAAAGGACTAAAAGGGCTACAGAGAAAGTTGCTTTGAACTTCTGGGACAATGTGGGGCACATGGGTAGTAGGGTAGGGCTAAAGGAAGCACCGTACAGGTTTGAGGGAGGGGTGTTGTAGGTGGTTTGATGTCAAGGGGGGGGGGGGTCTACTCTTGGGCCTCCTTGCCCGTCATCTTGTAGATCTCGGTGGGTCCATCCACGTGGGTGATGGTGGTGGTCAGCTGGATGTCCTCGCCACTGGCTCCTGCGTCTCCTGCACAGAGACCAACACACGCCAGTATAGTAAACACAGACAGCAGTACATATGGGTCATCTGCTTTGTGCTCATTAGGCACCAAATGGAACAAAACAAAACTGAAACAGGGAGGAGCATGGCCAGCTGCAGCCTTTCGGGGGCCCTAACCAAAATTTGGTTGGGCGGGCCTCACAACATTTTAGTGTCCCCCATCTTGACAGTGGTGAAAAATTGGTCGTTTTAAAGCGAATTCCCTGCTATTGTACACATTTTGCCATGGGGTGGAGATACATTTTTGCGGTTTTAAAACATATTCCCTGCAATTCTACATATTTTGTCATGACTTATGCCATCTTAATATCTGAGTGAGAAGTACTTTTAATTTTTTATTTAATTTTACCTTTATTTAACTAAGCAAGTTAGTTAAGAACAAATTCTTATTTTCAATGACGGCCTAGGAACAGTGGGTTGCCCCTGAACTGCTTGTTCACGGGCAGAATGACAGATTTGGACCTTGTCAGCTCGGGGATTTGAACTTGCAACCTTCCGGTTACTAGCCCAACACTCTAACCACTAGGCTACCCTGCCGCCCCAAGTACTAACAAAATCCATTGGGGCCCCTGGAGGTCAGGGTCCCCGGTCGGTATTTGGCCATGAATACTAGAAGTATTTTAGATAGCTGGCAATCTAAAAATTGTTAGCTGACACTCGTTATAACACACTTGTTATAACAGTCGGAATTTAAAATGGATTCAATTGAGATCTTTTGTTACTGGTCTACACACACACACAATACCCCATGTCGTCAAAGTGGAATTATGTATTTGAAATGTAAAAAAATACATTAAAAATCAATAGCTGAAATGTCTTGAGTCAATAAGTACAGTGGGGCAAAAAAAGTATTTAGTCAGCCACCAATTGTGCAAGTTCCCCCACTTAAAAAGATGAGAAGCCTGTAATTTTCATCATAGGTACGTACACTTCAACTATGACAGAGAAAAAGAGACAAATTCCAGAAAATCACATTGTAGGACTTTTAATGAATTTATTTGCAAATTATGGTGGAAAATAAGTATTTGGTCACCTACAAACAAGCAAGATTTCTGGCTCTCACAGACCTGTAACTTCTTTAAGAGGCTCCTCTGTCCTCCACTTGTTACCTGTATTAATGGCACCTGTTTGAACTTGTTATGAGTATAAAAGACACCTGTCCACAACCTCAAACAGTCACACTCCAAACTCCACTATGGCCAAGACCAAAGAGCTGTCAAAGGACACCATAAACAAAATTGTAGACCTGCACCAGGCTGGGAAGACTGAATCTGCAATAGGTAGGCAGCTTGGTTTGGAGAAATCAACTGTGGGAGCAATTATTAGGAAATGGAAGACATACAAGACCACTGATAATCTCCCTCGATCTGGGGCTCCACGCAAGATCTCACCCCGTGGGGTCAAAATGATCACACGAACGGTGAGCTAAAATCCCGGAACCACACGGGGGAACCTAGTGAATGACCTTCAGAGAGCTAGGACCAAGGTAACAAAGCCTACCATCAGTAACACACTACGCCGCAAGGGACTCAAATCCTGCAGTGCCAGACGTGTCCACCTGCTTAAGCCAGTACATGTCCAGGCCCATCTGAAGTTTGCTAGAGAGCATTTGGATGATCCAGAAGAAGATTGGGAGAATGTCATATGGTCAGATGAAACCAAAATATAACTTTTGGTAAAAATTCAACTTGTCGTGTTTGGAGGACAAAGAATGTAGCTGAGTTGCATCCAAAGAACACCATACCTACTGTGAAGCATGGGGGTGGAAACATCATGCTTTGGGGCTGTTTTTCTGCAAATGGACCAGGACGACTGATCCGTGTAAAGGAAAGAATGAATGGGGCCATGCATCTTGAGATTTTGAGTGAAAACCTCCTTCCATCAGCAAGGGCATTGAAGATGAAACGTGGCTGGGTCTTTCAGCATGACAATGATCCCAAACACACCGCCCGGGCAACGAAGGAGTGGCTTCGTAAGAAGCATGTCAAGGTCCTGGAGTGGCCTAGCCAGTCTCCAGATCTCAACCCCATAGAAAATCTTTGGAGGGAGTTGAAAGTCTGTGTTGCCCAGCAACAGCCACAAAACATCACTGCTCTAGAGGAGATATGCATGGAGGAATGGGCCAAAATACCAGCAACAGTGTGTGAAAACCTTGTGAAGACTTACAGAAAACGTTTGACCTCTGTCATTGCCAACAAAGGGTATATAACAAAGTATTGAGATAAACTTTTTTTATTGACCAAATACTTATTTTCCACCATAATTTGCAAATAAATAAATTAAAAATCCTACAATGTGATTTTCTGGATTTTTTTTCTCATTTTGTCTGTCAAAGAGTTGAAGTGTACCTATGATGAAAATTACAGGCCTCTCATCTTTTTAAGTGGGAGAACTTGCACAATTGGTTACTGACTAAATACTTTTTTGCCCCACTGTATTTAATCCCTTTGTTATGGCAAGTCTAAATAAGTTCAGGAGTAAAAATGTGCTTGACAAGTCACATAAGTTGCATTGACTCACTCCGTGTGCAATAATAGTGTTTAACATTATTTTTAAATGACTACCTCATCTCTGTACCCCACACTTACAATTATCTGTAAGGTTCCTCAGTTGAGCAGTGAATTTCAAACACAGATTCAACCACAAAGACCAGGGAGGTTTTCGATGCCTCGCAAAGAATGGCACCTTTGGTAGATGGGTATAAATTCAAAAAGCAGACATTTTATATCCCTTTGAGCATGGTGACATTATTAATTACACTTTAGATGGTGTAACAATACACCCATCCACTACAAATATACAGTCGTCCTTCCTAACTCAGTTGCCGGAGAGGAAGGAAACCGCTCAGGGATTTCATCATGAGGCCAATAGTGACTTTAAAACAGTGTTTAATGGCGGCGATAGTTTTCTCCTGAGGATGGGTCAACAAAATTGTAGTTACTCCACAATACTAACCTAATTGACAAGAGTGAAAATAAGGAAGCCTGTACAGAATAATACTTTTTCCAAAACATCCATCCTGTTTGCAAAAAGGAACTAAAGTAATACTGCAAAAAATATGGCAAAGCAATTAACTTTTTGTGCTGAATACAACGTGTTATGTTTGGGAGAAATCCAATACACCACAATATGGAGCACCACTCTCCACATTTTCAAGCACAGTCGTGGCTGCATCATGTTATGGGTATACTTCTAATCGTTTATCAACTGGGGAGTTTTTCAAGATAAAAAAAAAATATGGAATGGAGCTAAACCCTTTAACTACCTATTTATTGCCTTACCTCCCTAATCTTCTACATTTGCACATACTGTACATAGCTTTTTCTATTTTGTTATTGACCATGTTTATTTATGTGTAACTCTGTTGTTTTTGGTCGCGCTGCTTTGCTATATCTTGGCCAGGTCGCAGTTGTAAATGACAACAAGTTCTCAACTAGCTGACCTGGTTAAATAAAGGTGAAATAAAATTTAAAAAATAAGCTCAGGCAAAATCCTAGAGGAAAACATGGTTGCCTGCTTTCCACCAGACATTGGGGAGATGAATTCACCTTTCAGCAGGATAATAACCTAAAACACAAGTTGCTTACCAAGACGAATGTTCCTGAGTGGCCTAGTTACAGTTGACTTTAATCTCCTTGAAAATCTATGGCAAGACTTGAACATGGTTGTCTAGCAATGATCAACAACCAACTTGACAGAGCTTGAAGAACTTAGAAAATAATAAATGGGCAAATATTATACAATCCTGGTGTGCAAAGCTCTTAGAGACTGACCCAGAAAGAATCACAGATGTAACTGCAGCTAAATGTGATTCTAACATATTGGCTCAAAGGGTGTGAATATTTATGTAAATTAGCTCTTCCTGTATTTCATTTTTTATAAATTTTCACAAATTTCTAACATGTTGTTTTCGCTGTCATTATGGGGTATTGTGTGTAGACGGGTGAGAGAGAGAAAAAAATCTACTTTTTGAAATCAGACTAACAACAAAATGTGGAATAAGTCAAGGGGTATGAATACTTTCTGAAGGCACCGTATCATATTTTTTGGGGCCAGGGGCTCCTAAGTGAACATTTATGTCGCTTATGTCTGGAACCGGCCCTGGGGAGCGGCTACCTAAACCTGAAGTCAATAAGAAAACCATTTCTGTTGAAAAGCATTTTAAATAGTCCAAAACTTTGACATGTTTTTTGTCTGAATCCACCGCAATGTGTTAACTTTTCAAGACGGCTTTCATTTAACTTTTTTTCTCCTGAACATCTTTTATAGATCCAATTTTCCTGTCATTTCATTCCTTCTGATTCAAGTAAGGCAGTATACTTTATTACTATGTCTGTTGAAACTGCAATGCAAAAAGGGAAATCTAAGCAAGCCTAAATATCTGACATTGAGTGATGTGTTTTTTAAAATATGTTTTGCTTACCAAGATAAATTATCTAAAGTCATTGGTCAACTTATTTTAAGATAAATTTAAATAGAATTTTGAAATGTAAGATAACAAACATAAAAACGTAAGATATTTTTCAAGATATTTGACCTTAACCGTCACAAGAGACACAGGTGTGTGTTATTATTTTTCTGTACATCAAAGTATATCAAGACTATTATGATACACTTCAAAATGTGACTTCCTTTTTGACCTACTGACACGGTTGATCATTAGAGGAAGCTGTTAGTTGGACTCACCGCTGGACTGCTCATCTCCGTAGCGTTTGTGTGAGGGAGCATACAGGAACATGATGGCGAACACGTAGAGGTTCCACATGCCGTAGATTCCCGTGAAGAAGGCACTGTTCACCTGCACCGTGTAGTCTCCCCAGTGCCAGTGGCCCTCATTCACCTAGACAATATGGGTTGTGTTCAATAGGTACGAAATGGAAGCAAAAACACTACAAAACCATGTCCAATAAGAAACACTTGTTTTCATTTTTCCAGTGAAAAACATTTAGCTACGGAGTGCCCTAATGAACATGCTTAAATACCTAATCCTCTCCAGAGGATTCTGGGATACCCCTGCAGTCAAACACACAGACATGACTCACCTGACTGATGATGAAGAAGATGACAGTCATGGCAGCGCAGGTCAGAGTGACCAACATGAGGAACTTGAACCGGAAGATAAGGCCCTGAGAGAGGAAAATTACAGTTACTATTACTATCCATGAAGATGATCCCCTGAGAGAGGAAGAAACTGGCTCTCATGAGGACCGCCACAGAAAAGGAATGCAGAGGTACCTCTGCTGCAGAGGATAAGTTCATTAGTTACCCGCCTCAGAAATTGCAGCCTAAATATATGCTTCAGGTTCAAGTAACAGACACTTTTCAACATCAACTGTTTCCTCAGGAGACTGCGTGAAATCAGGCCTTCATAGTCAAATTGCTGCAAAGAGACCACAACAAAAGGACACCAATAAGAAGAAGAGACTTTCTTGGGCCAAGAAACACGAGCAATGGACATTAGACCGGTGGAAATCTGTCCTTTGGTCTGAGGAGTCCAAATTTTAGATTTTTGGTTCCAACCACCGTGTCTTTGTGAGACTCAGAGTAGGTGAACAGATGATCTCTGCATGTGTGGTTCCCACCGTGAAGCATGGAGGAGGAGGTGTGGCGATGCTTTGCTGGTGACACTGTCAGTGATTTATTTCAAATTCAAGGCATACTTAACCAGCATGGCTACCACAGCATTCTGCAGCGATACACCATCCCATCTGGCTTGTGCTTAGTGGGACTATCATTTGTTTTTCAACAGGACAATGACCCAAAACACCTCCAGGCTGTATAAGGGCTATTTGTCCAAGGAGGACAGCTGCATCAGATGACTTGACCTCCACAATCACCCGACCTCAACCCAATTGAGATCGTTTGGGATGTGTTGGACCACAGAGTGAAGGAAAAGCAGCCAACAACTACTCTGCATGTGGGAACTCCTTCAAGACTGTTGGACAAGCATACTACATGATTCCATGTGTTACTTCATAGTTTTGATGTCTTCACTATTATTCTATAATGTAGAAAATAGTAAAAAATAAAGAAAAACAATTGAATGAGTAGGTGTGTCCAAACTTTTGACTGGTACTGTACGATAACACAATTTTAGGTGCACAAATGTATACTCAAATACACACACCTCATAGTGCAGGCGTCTGGCCTTGGACATGGCGGGCAGGGAGGACCTCTTCCCACTGATGTTGCGGAACACTTGGAACACCATGAAGCACAGGAAGAGGAAGTAGAGACAGGCACAGATCCCCGCCACAATGATGAACGCCATCTGTTATCAACCTCAGTCAAGGAGGGAACTAGCATGGTGATGCTAAAAAAGCATAGCTTAATAAATAGTTACAATGTTACTCAACAAACTGAAAAGGGCTAGACTCCAACAATTACGGAGAAATAGGACCAACCGTAACTGAAGCACCATTTAGGAACCGCTGCCCTTACTTTACATATGAACACCCAGTCTTAGCTCAGCGTACATTTAGAAACACATGGCATTACTTCTAGGAACACTAAATATAAAACATGGAACCCTCTTTGGCTGACAGGTTCTAAAAGCTAGTGAATATGCCATCGTCTACTTCTAGGAACACTAAATATAAAACATGGAACCCTCCTTGGCTGACAGGTTCTAAAGGCTAGTGAATATGCCATCGTCTACTTCTAGGAACACTAAATATAAAACATGGAACCCTCCTTGTTCTAAAGCTGACATCGTTCTAAACACTAAATATAAAACATGGAACCCTCCTTGGCTGACAGTGAATATGCCATCGTCTACTTCTAGGAACACTAAATATAAAACATGGAACCCTCCTTGGCTGACAGGTTCTAAAGGCTAGTGAATATGCCATCGTCTACTTCTAGGAACACTAAATATAAAACATGGAACCCTCCTTGGCTGACAGGTTCTAAAGGCTAGTGAATATGCCATCGTCTACTTCTAGGAACACTAAATATAAAACATGGAACCCTCTTTGGCTGACAGGTTCTAAAAGCTAGTGAATATGCCAAAGTCTACTTCTAGGAACACTAAATATAAAACATGGAACCCTCTTTGGCTGACAGGTTCTAAAGGCTAGTGAATATGCCATCGTCTACTTCTAGGAACACTAAATATAAAACATGGAACCCTCTTTGGCTGACAGGTTCTAAAAGCTAGTGAATATGCCATCGTCTACTTCTAGGCTTGATAGAGATTGATGTCTTTTCACAGGCCTTTTTTCTCTCCCACTAGACAGGAAAGTGAGCAAGAAAGAGGAGAGCGAGAACGCTGGAGGGAGAAAGCAAGAGTGAAGGAGAGCGAGAACGCTAGAGGGAGAACGCAAGAGTGAAGGAGAGCGAGAGACGAACCAAGAGACTCTTGCTGCCACTAGATTTTGCGGGGGGGTTTATACTGATGAATAGTACATCACCCCAGCCTGTGGGTTCCCCACTGCAGCTCTCCTCGACAGACAGACAGACAGACAGACAGACAGACAGACAGACAGACAGACAGACAGACAGACAGACAGACAGACAGACAGACAGACAGACAGACAGACAGACAGACAGACAGACAGACAGACAGACAGACAGACAGACAGACAGACAGACAGACAGACAGACAGACAGACAGACAGACAGACAGACAGACAGACAGACAGACAGACAGACAGACAGACAGACAGACAGACAGACAGACAGACAGACAGACAGACAGACAGACAGACAGACAGACAGACAGACAGACAGACAGACAGACAGACAGACAGACAGACAGACAGACAGACAGACAGACAGACAGACAGACAGACAGACAGACAGACAGACAGACAGACAGACAGACAGACAGACAGACAGACAGACAGACAGACAGACAGACAGACAGACAGACAGACAGACAGACAGACAGACAGACAGACAGACAGACAGACAGACAGACAGACAGACAGACAGACAGACAGACAGACAGACAGACAGACAGACAGACAGACAGACAGACAGACAGACAGACAGACAGACAGACAGACAGACAGACAGACAGACAGACAGACAGACAGACAGACAGACAGACAGACAGACAGACAGACAGACAGACAGACAGACAGACAGACAGACAGACAGACAGACAGACAGACAGACAGACAGACAGACAGACAGACAGACAGACAGACAGACAGACAGACAGACAGACAGACAGACAGACAGACAGACAGACAGACAGACAGACAGACAGACAGACAGACAGACAGACAGACAGACAGACAGACAGACAGACAGACAGACAGACAGACAGACAGACAGACAGACAGACAGACAGACAGACAGACAGACAGACAGACAGACAGACAGACAGACAGACAGACAGACAGACAGACAGACAGACAGACAGACAGACAGACAGACAGACAGACAGACAGACAGACAGACAGACAGACAGACAGACAGACAGACAGACAGACAGACAGACAGACAGACAGACAGACAGACAGACAGACAGACAGACAGACAGACAGACAGACAGACAGACAGACAGACAGACAGACAGACAGACAGACAGACAGACAGACAGACAGACAGACAGACAGACAGACAGACAGACAGACAGACAGACAGACAGACAGACAGACAGACAGACAGACAGACAGACAGACAGACAGACAGACAGACAGACAGACAGACAGACAGACAGACAGACAGACAGACAGACAGACAGACAGACAGACAGACAGACAGACAGACAGACAGACAGACAGACAGACAGACAGACAGACAGACAGACAGACAGACAGACAGACAGACAGACAGACAGACAGACAGACAGACAGACAGACAGACAGACAGACAGACAGACAGACAGACAGACAGACAGACAGACAGACAGACAGACAGACAGACAGACAGACAGACAGACAGACAGACAGACAGACAGACAGACAGACAGACAGACAGACAGACAGACAGACAGACAGACAGACAGACAGACAGACAGACAGACAGACAGACAGACAGACAGACAGACAGACAGACAGACAGACAGACAGACAGACAGACAGACAGACAGACAGACAGACAGACAGACAGACAGACAGACAGACAGACAGACAGACAGACAGACAGACAGACAGACAGACAGACAGACAGACAGACAGACAGACAGACAGACAGACAGACAGACAGACAGACAGACAGACAGACAGACAGACAGACAGACAGACAGACAGACAGACAGACAGAGGGAAGGCAGAGGGAAGGCAGAGGGAAGACCCAGAAGAGAGATGGCCCAAGGCAGGAGTAGGCACTGCCAGCAACACTGAATTATTCCTCACTGCAGCACAGAACAGTGGAGAGGACCTCGGGGACAGCCTGTGACTGATGGAGGAGAAGTGCTCTGATTAATGTTAGTATGTCTCTGTCAAATATTGATATACAATCTGGCCCTATGTTGCAATGAAATGAGAGAGATCAGAGAAAAACTAATAGTAGGAAACATTGGGGATGAAATTGGAATATACAGTACAATAACATGGACACATTATTTTCAGACTTACAAGACTTCATCCCTAGTTTAATCATATTAATCTAAAGAATACAGCCAACTCAGTCCCCACGTCGGAAGCCCAAATACTGTAGAAAGGGTTCTTCAATTGGACTCCCCTGGTGGGAAAAAAAAATATTTCAGAAATGGTCCCTGCGGTGGTGGTAACTTCTAAACAAGTTTTATTTTGACAGTGTGATGAAGTGTGTGTGTGTGTGTGTGTGTGTGTGTGTGTGTGTGTGTGTGTGTGTGTGTGTGTGTGTGTGTGTGTGTGTGTGTGTGTGTGTGTGTGTGTGTGTGTGTGTGTGTGTGTGTGTGTGTGTGTGTGTGTGTGTGTGTGTGTGTGTGTGTGTTGTGTGTGTTTCAGCCTCACCTCTCACACATGTCGAAGATAAACAGGCAGAAGGAGCCGAAGACAATGGGTCCCACCTGCTTCCAGTAGATTGAGAAATGGTTCCTCTCCATCTGGTCCTGGTAATGATAAAAGGTGGGACAAAGAACAGAAATAGAAGAGAGGAGGGATGGAATAATAAAAGAGTTAGAAAACAGCAGTATCCTGGTCTAAACTAAACCCTGCATCTACAACACCTTCAGAAAGGATTCACACCCCTGAACTTCTCCCACATTTTGTTGTGTTACAGCCTGAATTTAAAATTCATTCATTTTAGATTGTCACTGGCCTACACACACACACACACACACACACACACACACACACACACACACACACACACACACACACCCCCATAATGTGAAAGTGGAATTATGGTTTTAGATTTTTTTTTAAACAAATGAATAAAAATGTAAAGCCGAAATGACTTGAGTCAATAAGTATTCAACACCTTTTATGGCTTAACAAGTCATAATAAGTGTGCAATAATAGCGTAGAATATGATTTTTGAATAACTACCTCATCTCTGTACCCACACACACACACAAATATCTGTAAGGTCCCTCAGTTGAGCAGTGAAATTGAAAACACAGATTCAACCACAAAGACCAGGGTGATTTTCCAATGCCTCACAAAGAATGGTACCTATTGGTAGATGAGGCAAAGCAAATGTAGACATTGAATATCCCTTTGAGCATAGTGAAGTTATTAATTACAATTTTGATGGTTTATCAATACACCTAGTGACTACAAAGATCGACCTCCTTCCTAACTCAGTTGCCGGAGAAGAAGGAACCTGTCCAGGGATTCCACCATGATGCCAATGGTGACTTTACAGTTACATAGTTGAATGGCTGTGACTGGAGAAAACAGAGGCTGGATCAACAACATAGTAGTTACTCCACAATACTAACCCGATTGACAGTTAAAAGAAGGAAGCCTGCAAAAAAATGTAAATATTCCAAAACATGCATCCTGTTTGCAACAAGGCACTAAAGTAATACTGTAAAAAATGTGTCACAGCAATTCACTATATGTCCTGAATATAAAGTGTTAATGTTGGCGCAAATCCAGTACAACACATTACGGAGTACCACTTCCAATATTTCAAGTATAGTGGTGGCTGACTCATGTTGTCGGTGCTTGTAATCTTTCAGAACTGGGGAATTTGCCGGGATAAAAAGAAATGGAATGAAGCTAAACACAGGCAAAATCCTGGAGGAAAACCTGGTTCAGTCTGCTTTCTAACAGACACTGGGAGATGAATTCACCTTTCAGCAGAACAATAACCTAAAACAAGGACAAATCTACACTGGAGTTACTTACCAAGAAGACAGTGGATGTTCTTAAGTGGCCGAGCTACAGTTTTGACTTTAATCTACCTGAAAATCTATGGCAAGACCTGAAAATAGTCTAGTGATGATCAACAACCAACTTGACAGAGCTTGAAGAATTATGATCATAATAAAAACGGGCAAATGTTGCAAAGTCCAGATGTCAAAGCTCTTAGACTTACCCAGAATGACTCACATCTGTAATCACTCAGAGACTTACCCAGAATGACTCACATCTGTAATCACTCAGAGACTTACCCAGAATGACTCACATCTGTAATCACTCAGAGACTTACCCAGAATGACTCACAGCTGTAATCACTGCCAACTGTGCTTCTACAAAGTATTGACTCAAGGGTGTGAATACTTATGTAAATTGTAAATGAGATCTGTATTTTATTTTCAATAAATGCAGGCTGTAACAACATTTTGAATAAGTCAAGGGGTATGAATACTTTGTGAAGACACTGTATGTATGTATGTATGCAAATGAAACAAATCTACAATGGCCATACAGCTAACCATTCTAATTTGGTGTATACCACAAAGGGCACAATGCCATGACAGACCTTTCCTTCAATAACCTTTATTTAACATAGCAGATAGCAAGACATTAAGCAGCATAAAAAGGTTTTAGGACTATGGATACAAAGTCATACTAAGTCCATGGATACCAAGTCACTGGCCCACACGGATACCAAGTCTGCAGTTGGCTCAATGGAAACTCAAAAACGTCACTGGCTCAATGTAAAAAGGGCTTTATAAATCAGTTTCATTGATTAATCATGGTAGAGAAATTCATATTCAATTCTCTGGCAAAACAGCTCTGGTGGACATTCCTGCAGGCAGAAGATGATCTCCCTCAAAACTTGAGACACCTGTGGCATTGCATGGCGTGACAAAACTGCACATTTTAGATGGACTTTTATTGCCCCCAACAAGCACACATGATCATGCAGTTTAGTCAGTTGAAACCCACACCTGAGAATGGATTGTCTTAAAGTTGAAAGGCTCACTAACAGTGATGTAAACAAAATTTCTGCACAACATTTGCAAGAAATTAGCTTTTTGTGCATATGGAACATTTCTGGGATCTTTTATTTCAGATCATGAAACCAGCACTTTACTTTATATTTTTGTTCAGTGTATTTGACCCTGATGGTCATCTATGACCATTTGGACATCTTGAAGAACGATCTGGCCTTAATGGCCATGATCATCAATCTCTAGATAGAAAGAGGAAATCAATAGCCTGGTCCTCTCTAGGTTTCTTCCTAAGTTTTTCCTAATGCTCATGCAATCAATTGCTTGATGTTTGGGGTTTGATCATTCTGTATAAGCACTTTTTCTGCTAATGAAAAAAGCAGGTTTAATAAATGGTTTGATTTAATTTAACAATGTTACCACTTTCAACTCAACATCAGCTCATTGGAAAGAAATGTCAACCACGCTACAACGGGGACCTTCCGTGCTAAAGATTTGGGTCAATGGATACCAAGTCACTGGCTCAATGGATACCAAGTCACTGGCTCAATGGATACCAAGTCACTGGCTCAATGGATACCAAGTCACTGGCTCAATGGATACCAAGTCACTGGCTCAATGGATACCAAGTCACTGGCTCAATGGATACCAAGTCACTGGCTCAATGGATACCAAGTCACTGGCTCAATGGATACCAAGTCTGTGATAAGGTGAAGCGACAAACCATGAGGTGCTCTCCACAGAAGATGATCCAGAAGGAGAGCAGCATGGCGTAGAAGATGCCCTGCCGGATGTCCCCGAACAGCAGCATCCAGGTCCAGTTGAAACCCACAGAGAACCACTCCACCGGGATGTTGATGAAGGTCATGCACAAGCCCAGGGCAAAGATCACCCTGGAGGACACACCATCAACTGGATCATTATCAAAATCATTATCATCACCACCATCATCATGATCAACATGATCATCAACATAGATAGAAATAGAAATCAATAGCATACTGCATTAACATAATGCTCACAATCAATATAAATGATCATGGACATTACTTTTTTATAATTCAGCAGAATTCTTAAATGGTTGGGTTCAGATAATTTAACATGTTCTTTCAACTCAACATAGCCATTGGACAGAAATGTATCGGGAGAACTCATAACATGGGGTCAGACATAGTCCATGTCCCCAGCCACCGGAGAGACTCCATAGTCCACCGGGGAGACTCCATAGTCCACCGGGGAGACTCCATAGTCCACCGGGGAGACTCCATAGTCCACCTCCCCAGCCACTGTACCGCATTGCAGGCTTTGATAAATCACTGCTGGTAAAATAAATAAAATATCAACCTAATAAGGCTTCTCTGTTCAATTGCTGCAAGTCCCTGCATGCTGGGAAAGATGAAAGGATAATTGCAAAGAGGGGCGGGAGGAAGGGAGGGGTGCGGGATAGAGAGGTGGGCATATTGCAGGGAGAATGAGGGGTGCAGTGCGGGCTGAGAGGTGGGTGTATTGTGTGTGGATGACGGTTTGCAATTGACTCTAAAAACATTAATCACATTCCAGAAGAGTCGGCAGCGAGAACCGTTCCGGCATGTTCTACCGAGTGAACAGTGCGAGACCACATTGGGCTGGTATGCAGGGAATGTCCTGCACTCTGAATATACAGTCAGGAGAGAGGTGTGTATAAAGAGCACAGCAACTAAACAAGCTGCAGAGAGCCAGATAAGAGGCATCAACCTCCAGTACATCCTGTAAAGAGAGCCAGATAAGAGGCATCAACCTCCAGTACATCCTGGGGAAATAAAAGTACTAACTCAATAGAATCAAAAATTGCTTTAGTGGAAACAAACTTCAGGCATAGACTTAGTCAGTGTGTACTGCTGCCATTGATACACTTATTCCTCCAGTGTTTTATACTCTTCCAGGAAACCTTGCCAAGTAGTCCACCAGCAATTAACAGTTAACTACTGACAATGGCATGAATGTACTTTCGGTTTGGAAAGAGAACCATATCCTGAGGCATGGTGGTCATTGAGTTGTTCTGTTTTTCAAAAGTTCTAATAAAACCTAATAATCCACTACACAAACAGTCAAGTGCTTTAAACAAATCCGGTTTCAACCGCCTTGCGCATTCAGACAACTGACTTTTCTTACATAGACAATAACGTAACCTTGGTCCAGTTCCCAGGAATCCCACCATCAGAGCGACAGCAGGGAGTTTAAGTACCTATGAGAGGCATTTCCCCATTACATCTCTTGTTAGCTTTAGAAATAAAAAGATTACCATCTTGACACCTCTAAGGAATAGCATAACGGCTTCACCAAAGCTTTTACAGCATGAAATAATCTCCTCTCCACAAATAGAGTTTGAGGGCCATTTCCTGAAAACTCTGCAGTCATTTGGGAAGGATGACTCTGAGCCGAAGACCAAGGACAAGATGGAGAGAGCGAGGAAACACTGAGGTGGAAGCGTTAGTTGAGTGCTAAAAGACTGTTACACGCTTTACGCCTCGACGAATGTTCCTGTGGTTTCGAACGCAGCGACATACTGATACGCTCTCCCCTCACTGCAGGGGGTAAACTAAACTAAACGTTTAGCTCTCTGCATAGCTCTCTGCATAGGGTATCGTTCATTGGTTACATTGGTAAATCATTTCAATCTGGTGTCCGTTATCATTTTTGCTTGAAAAAGCTACATTTGGTACTCATTTTTATTTAACAGTGTAGCTGCCCAACTGCAGCTCAAGGATCAGTTTAGCCTTTTAGATCATTACGAATGCATGCACAAGGGGGAGCTGATCCTAGATCAGCAATCCTACTCTGAGATGCTTTGTGAATACGGACCCAGGACACTGCACACTGAGATCTGACCTAGATGCACAGTTCATCCATAGTTAATCTAATGACATGTCTCCTCCTGTACTAATGTTACCATAAGCACTAGGCCTAACTGGTATCCACTGGGGTTACTGGGTTTTACCCTGGTGTAACAGTATAACTTTAACCGTCCCCTCGCCCATACCCGGGCTCGAACCAGGGACCCTCTGTACATATCAACAACAGTCACCCACGAAGCATCATTACAGATCGCTCCACAAAAGCCGCGGAGCAAGGTGAACCACTACTTCAAGGTCTCAGAGCGAGTGACGTCACCGATTGAAACACTATTAGTGCGCACCACTGCTAATTAGCTAGCCATTGCACATCCGTTACACTGGCTGAAGGTTTTGACTTGTGTATCGCTAGGACAAAAGACACCCATGCATTTTGGATTAGAGATCAATTCTCAATTCACACAGACGGTGCACAAGCCCACAAAGCAACCAATGTCAATGGACAACTGAACTATTTTGACGCCAAATTTGAATAAACAACAAAGAAACATCCCGTTTACAGTCCAATAAACAATATGGCCCGGCCTTACTTTTCCAACAGCACAGGGGGTCGTGTCATCAGGGTGATGCGTCTCCAGTACCACACCATAATGATGAGGATGCTGGGTGTGAGGAAGGTCTTCATGGCGAACCACACCTTGGTGAACCCGCCATTCTGATGGATACCCTGATAGGATAGGAAATTAAACTGTCAGCCACAGTCCTTCACACAGTTAATTTCAACATCTCATTTGCCCATTTTGACCATCGGTTTGGACAAACTTGAAAAACTAACCAAAGTATTTTCACACTTCGACCTTGTGTTTAGACTCCATAGTAAAGGATGTATTATAGTCTCTCCCAACCGAGAGGAGACGGAGCGATCTGGAAGAGATGTGTAGTAGAGAATGCTCACCACCAGACGGATGTCCTTGATCTCGCCGATGCCCATGTTAATCTTCTTGCGTTCGCTGACAGGCAGGCGGATGTTGAGCAGGTAGTACTTGTGGGCCACGTTGCCCAGCTCCATGAAGGGCAGCAGGTCACACTCATAGTAGCGCCCCTCGTTCTCATACGTCTGCAGAACACAAGATAAATGGTAAGAGATATCCAATTGGACAACAAAAACTTATATGGATTTTTTCTTTTACACAAAAATAAATCTGATGAGCTGAAACGATGAGACTTTGAGAGACTGATTAAGAGCTGAAAATTAAGCAAAAGCCAGAAGCACAACAGATTGAGGAATGGAATTGTTTACCTTGGTGGTGGTGAAGTTGCAGCTGAGCTTCCTCTGTTCTATGGAGTGGGCCATCTCTGTCCACTCACTGAGCGTGTCATCTCTGTAGGCCAAACCCACGTCGATGGTGGCCAGTGCTCCATCCTCTGTAGGGGGAAAACGTCAACATATCACACTTTAGGGTGATCTGAATGTTCAAAGGTTCACAAATATACCAACTACCAAACTTCACATAGATACCAGTTATGGAGACTTCATTACAAATGTATCCTGTGTTTGATCTATGCAGGTCTGAACAAGCAAGATCAGCATTGAAGGGGGAATTTGCAATTAATCAAATTCTCTTAAATGTAATGAATCAAATCCGACGCAGCCAAAACGCGCCAGAGTTTTAAAACTTTGTTTCCATTGAACATGCCATACAAAAAGGCATCTTAATTCATTATGAATAGTGCCTTGGTCCTCATTTCTTTTTGATGACCAATTCACCCCTTTTACCAAAGAGCACCCACCCATCTACCAAAATGTACTATTGTGTACCTTAGCAGCGCTTCCCAGCCTCTTTCTACTAGTTAATCAAATTCTCTATTTACATATGCTCAATTTAAATTTGTAGCTTTGACATCAATACATCTGTGTAAACCAGCGATGACTGGGATGAAATAGGTCTCTGGTGACAGAGTCATTTTGGTAAGAGGCTAGCTCTCAATTATCCAAGGGGGCTTACAGTGGTTCCCATCCTGGTTCATTAACTGAACATATGGATTGCAGCTGGCTCCATGTGAACTACAATCGAGACACTGTTATAAACTTTTAAAAGTTAAGAATCCTTGCTTGCGATACGGTTTTGGAAACTATTTGGATTTCAACTTTCATACCAGCAAGAAAAAAAAATTCAAATACAAAAAGATACACTTACTGTACAGAGTTCAGCAAAGTTGCATCCGACTGTTTTCACACAAGGCCTCCAGCCGAGGTAGGACACAACCTCTAACCTTACGTCCACATTTCCATTGAACCACTCCACATTTCCATTGAACCACTCCACATTTCCATTGAACCACTCCACATTTCCATTGAACCACTCCACATTTCCATTGAACCACTCCACATTGCCATTGAACCACTCCACATTGCCATTGAACCACTCCACATTGCCATTGAACCACTCCACATTTCCATTGAACCACTCCACATTTCCATTGAACCACTCCACATTTCCATTGAACCACTCCACTCCACATTTCCATTGAACCACTCCACTCCACATTTCCATTGAACCACTCCACTCCACATTTCCATTGAACCACTCCACTCCACATTTCCATTGAACATTTTCCATTGAACCACTCCACTCCACATTTCCATTGAACCACTCCTCCACATTTCCATTGAACCACTCCACATTTCCATTGAACCACTCCACTCCACATTTCCATTGAACCACTCCACATTTCCACATTTCCATTGAACCACTCCACATTTCCATTGAACATTTCCATTGAACCACTCCACTCCACATTTCCATTGAACCACTCCACATTTCCCACATTTCCATTGAACCACTCCACTCCACATTTCCATTGAACCACTCCACTCCACATTTCCATTGAACCACTCCACTCCACATTTCCATTGAACCACTCCACTCCACATTTCCATTGAACCACTCCACTCCACATTTCCATTGAACCACTCCACTCCACATTTCCATTGAACCACTCCACTCCACATTTCCATTGAACCACTCCACATTTCCATTGAACCACTCCACATTTCCATTGAACCACTCCACATTTCCATTGAACCACTCCACTCCACATTTCCATTGAACCATTCCACTCCACATTTCCATTGAACCATTCCACTCCACATTTCCATTGAACCATTCCACTCCACATTTCCATTGAACCATTCCACTCCACATTTCCATTGAACCATTCCACTCCACATTTCCATTGAACCATTCCACTCCACATTTCCATTGAACCATTCCACTCCACATTTCCATTGAACCATTCCACTCCACATTTCTAGCTGGATAGCATGAGTTTCTCAAAATACAGCCAGATGCAACTTTACTAAACTGGGTACAGTAAGAGCATATTTTGTATTAGAATATTTTTTCTCGCCTATAGGAAAACTACAAATGTTTCCAAAACTGTATTGCGTTGCGAGGCATATTTGCGTTTGCGACAGAGTATTTGGTTAGAGTCAGACAGCATCGAGCATTTGCCTCTGGCAGCATATGACCCCATATTTTTTATTTTACCTTCATTTAACTAGGCAAGTCAGTTAAGAACAAATTCTTATTTTCAATGATGGCCTAGGAACAGTGGGTTAACTGCCTGTTTCAGGGGCAGAACGACAGATTTGTACCTTCCGGTTACTAGTCCAACGCTCTAACCACTAGGCTACCCTGCCGCCCCAATGGAACTGGAGTCGTGATAAGGGGTAGGGAGAGGCCAGAGGAGGAGCAATGTCTGGAGCTATGAAAAGGACGCACATCTCTGCTAAACATAAGATCTGATAATAGCAACCCTGGGTAATTTTATGGCTGTCAAATCAGTTGACACATCATTCATTTCACTTCGTGTGAATGAAATGTTATAAATTTCCCAAGGTGTATGCATCAACAACCATTAAAGACAATGAGTGCAAGTCTAAACTACTCCAAAGGCTACAAATGTGACAATGGGCTCATTGGGCTGATGAAAGGGATAGTTCAACTCATGTGTTATTTTTTATTTTTTTTTATTTAACGTAGCTGCTGTTCACACTCCGCCTCCCTTCACGTTTAGCTCTTTAAAGCCAACTTAGCTCAGGCAATGTGAACCAGAGGCTCTGTACAGAGGGTGTGACGCAATTGCGTTTCCACCAAAGGGCGAGCTCTGTACCGCATCGCCGTGTCCCTCTCAAATTTTCTAACAATGCGAAGGGCTCCGTACAGCTCCGCATTGGCATGATTGGTTGACAGTAGGTGAAGGTGGGAGGTCCTGTATAAACACAAACTCACAACTTCATTCGCAACAGCTCTTCAATGTGAAACGCAAGAAGTATGAATTCCCTTAATTCTGCAGAGGTCGTATCACAATGAATGCAGATATCGGATTGACCATGCAGTGGCCGTGCAACCTCTTCTGAATCATGATGTAGTCTGCATTATACACTGCTCAAAAAAATAAACACTAAAATAACACATCCTAGATTTGAATGAATGAAATATTCTTATTAAATACTTTTTTTCTTTACATAGTTGAATGTGCTGACAACAAAATCACAAAAATGATCAATGGAAATCAAATTTATCAACCCAAACAAGTCAAAATGAGGCTCAGTAGTGTGTGTGGCCTCCACGTACCTGTATGACCTCCCTACAACGCCTGGGCATGCTCCTGATGGGGTGTCGGATGGTCTACTGAGGGATCTCCTCCCAGACCTGGACTAAAGCATCCGCCAACTCCTGGACAGTCTGTGGTGCAACGTGGCGTTGGTGGATGGAGCGAGACATAATGACCCAGATGTGCTCAATTGGATTCAGGTCTGGAGAACGGGCGGGCCAGTCCATAGCATCAATGCCTTCCTCTTGCAGGAACTGCTGACACACTCCAGCCACCTGAGGTCTAGCATTGTCTTGCATTAGGAGGAATCCAGGGCCAACCGCACCAGCATATGGTCTCACAAGGGGTCTGAGGATCTCATCTCGGTATCTAATGTCAGTCAGGCTACCTCTGGCGAGCACATGGAGGGCTGTGTGGCCCCCCAAAGAAATGCCACCCCACACCATGACTGACCCACCGCCAAACCGGTCATGCTGGAGGATGTTGCAGGCAGCAGAACATTCTCCACGGCGATTCCAGACTCTGTCACATACTCACTGTGAACCTGCTTTCATCTGTGAAGAGCACAGGGCGCCAGTGGCGAATTTGCCAATCTTGGTGTTCTCTGGCAAATGCCAAACGTACTGCACGGTGTTGGGCTGTAAGCACAACCACCACCTGTGGACGTCGGGCCCTCATACCATCCTCATGGAGTCTGTTTCGACCGTTTGAGCAGACATGCACATTTGTGGCCTGCTGGAGGTCATTTTGCAGGGCCTGGCAGTGCTCCTCCTGCTCCTCCTTGCACAAAGGCGGAGGTAGCAGTCATGCTGCTGGGTTGTTGCCCTCCTATGGCCTCCTCCACGTCTCCTGATGTACTGGCCTGTCTCCTGGTAGCGCCTCCATGCTCTGGACACTACGCTGACAGACACAGCAAACCTTCTTGCCACAGCTCGCATTGATGTTCCATCCTGGATGAGCTGCACTACCTGAGCCACTTGTGTGGGTTGTAGACTCCATCTCATGCTACCACTAGAGTGAAAGCACCGCCAGCATTCAAAAGTGACCAAAACATCAGCCAGGAAGCATAGGAACTGAAAAGTGGTCTGTGGTTACCACCTTCAGAACCACTCCTTTATTGGGGATGTCTTCGCTAATTGCCTATAATTTCCACCTGTTGTCTATTCCATTTGCACAACAGCATGTGAAATTTGTCAATCAGTTTTGCTTCCTAAGTGGACAGTTTGATTTAACAGAAGTGTGATTGACTTGGAGTTACATTGTGTTGTTTAAGTGTTCCCTTTATTTTTTTGAGCAATGTATTTCTGAACAGCTGAAATTCAAATCCTGAGGCGATTTGAATTAAACATATATTATGAAGGTTGCAGCCTTCTCGGTCTGTCTGTTGTCATGTATATTATGAAGGTTGCAGCCTTCTCGGTCTGTCTGTTGTCATGTATATTATGAAGGCTCCAGCCTTCTCGGTCTGTCTGTTGTCATGTATATTATGAAGGCTCCAGCCTTCTCGGTCTGTCTGTTGTCATGTATATTATGAAGGCTCCAGCCTTCTCGGTCTGTCTGTTGTCATGTATATTATGAAGGCTCCAGCCTTCTCGGTCTGTCTGTTGTCATGTATATTATGAAGGCTCCAGCCTTCTCGGTCTGTCTGTTGTCATGTATATTATGAAGGCTCCAGCCTTCTCGGTCTGTCTGTTGTCATGTATATTATGAAGGTTGCAGCCTTCTCGGTCTGTCTGTTGTCATGTATATTATGAAGGCTCCAGTTGCTGAAAACAACACTACTTGACTGCCTGTCTGCCTCTT
The DNA here is from genome assembly GCF_021184085.1 of Oncorhynchus gorbuscha. NCBI lineage: Eukaryota > Metazoa > Chordata > Actinopteri > Salmoniformes > Salmonidae > Oncorhynchus > Oncorhynchus gorbuscha. Next base: position 66,258,926 of record NC_060180.1, read on the forward strand.
GCGCAGCTTAGTCAATGTTTGCAATGATGACGAAAAAATAACATTCAATCGCTAATTGTCTTCCAACTCTGCCGCCGAACATTTCTAGGCAGCCGGGCATGTATCCAGATCGATAAAAAAAATATCTGACAATGGACAAGTTAGTTTTGCGTCGCCCAGTGACATGTTTTATTTTCACCAGGGAGGCTAGTTGAGAACAAGTTCTCATTTACAACTGCGACCAGGCCAAGATGAAGCAAAGCAGTGGCACAAAAACAACACCGAGTTACACATGGAATGAACATACAGTCAATAATACAGTAGAATATATATTTTTTTAAATCTATGTACAGTATGTGCAAATGTGATAGGCAATAAATAGGCCATAAAGGCAAAATAATTACAATTTAGCATGAACACTGGAGTGATAGATGTGCAGATGATGATGTGCAAGTAGAGATACTGGGGTGCAAAAGAGCAAGAGGGTAAGTAATAATATGGGGATGAGGTAGTTGGGTGTGCAATTTACAGAAGGGTGGGTGTTGCTATGGTGACCAGTGAGCTGAGATAAGGCGTGGGCTTTACCTAGTAAAGACTTACAGATGACCTGGAGCCAGTGGGTTTGGCGACGAATATGTAGTGAGGGATAACCAACGAGAGCGTACAGGTCACAGTGGTGGGTAGTATATGGTGCGTTGGTGACAAAACAGATGATGGCACTGTGATAGACTACATCTAGTTTGCTGAGTAGAGTGTTATGTTTCTTATGTTTCAAATACTGGCAAAGTTTGTACGATCAAGTTGAAAATGTATATTGTGTAAAACATGTAAATAGCTGGATGGAGTCTACTCCGCTCCTGAAAAAAGGACATGAAATCACACTGATGATTACCAGGGAAATGGAATGCAATTGTTTGAACAGTGTCGTGTACAACATTACATTAGTAGGCTACACTAGTGACCAAAGAAGATCAAGGAGGGGCAGGACAGCAGCTATGTAGACAGCAGAGTGGACATTCAGCTACGTAAAAATGTTTTATCCTGCACATGTGCAGAAATATCCATATATATTTGTTGTTGCCTTGGGAAATTAGGATACAGAAACTCCACATCCGTAGCCACTCCAGTTCATGTCCTTAAAGTTACTAATTTGAAGTATGAAAACAGAGAAACTTTCAAGTTGGCGTGAACTGTTCCATCAACCTTCAAAGTTTGCAGGAAAGAAACCATGTCATCCAAAACACTATCAGAACAGATGCACCAAAGGCTCACATCGGCGTGCTGTGTTGATCCACAAATAGTCCAGGGATGATTCATGACCTGAAACATTTCCCTGTTGAGGGGTTTAAAGCTATTTTACGTACATGTACGTAAGGCCTCAAGTTCAGTCTACTACACAATAGGCAATGATACTATAGTGCTGACTTGAAGGTGAAACCTTTCAGAGCTGAACCTGGTTTTAAGTGATTTGAGAACCTAAATGGGAGTCAGAATGCCATTTAGATCACATTGCAAAGACAAAGTGTTCTGTACTTCCTCCTTCCAAACAGACTCTTGTGCAGTTATGAAACAAGCTGGAGCGCACCGAAAGAAACCCGGTGGCCTGACCGGGAGAGGGGGGTATTGGCAGTCCTCTCTCTCCTCTACTGTCTCCTCAAACCCCTCTATCCCTTCCCTCTCAAGCGAACACTGCCAAAGATTCTGAATGTCAGCTTACCACACACAAACATTCCACCCCAGTCCAGCAGCCATCGCCACAGTGACTAAGCCTGCTCAACAGCTGTGTTATTGCTGGACCCCTGCCAGGGGTGATTGTTGCCGGGGTAGAGTGGGGTGGGAAGAAAGGGGGGCAATTCATCTCAGGGACCAGCTTTATAACACCAAGTGGGCAAGGTGCTGTTGGGGGGCTTCTTTACGCATTCCGCAATAGTCATATGACTGAGGAGTAGAATCCCCTTACCTTTGGTATGGTACTGTCTAAAGAAAGTGGTTCTGGTTGAGTTACAGACAGAGGCCATATTGTCACACAGAGCTCTGCTTCTTTGCTTACCAGTCAGCCAGAGAGATTTAGATGCCATGAGAAAGTAATAACCTAGAACTCTGTCAATAGACTGCTGGAACTCCTTCCTCGGCCCAGATCCGTCAATAGACTGCTGGGACTCCTTCCTCGACCCAGATCCGTCAGACTGCTGGGACTCCTTCCTCGACCCAGATCCGTCAGACTGCTGGGACTCCTTCCTCGACCCAGATCCGTCAGACTGCTGGGACTCCTTCCTCGACCCAGATCCGTCAGACTGCTGGGACTCCTTCCTCGACCCAGATCCGTCAGACTGCTGGGACTCCTTCCTCGACCCAGATCCGTCAGACTGCTGGATCCGTCAGACTCCTTCCTCGACCCAGATCCGTCAGACTGCTGGGACTCCTTCCTCGACCCAGATCCGTCAGACTGCTGGGACTCCTTCCTCGACCCAGATCCGTCAGACTGCTGGGACTCCTTCCTCGACCCAGATCCGTCAGACTGCTGGGACTCCTTCCTCGACCCAGATCCAGACTGCTGGGACTCAGACTGCTGGGACTCCTTCCTCGACCCAGATCCGTCAGACTGCTGGGACTCCTTCCTCGACCCAGATCCGTCAGACTGCTGGGACTCCTTCCTCGACCCAGATCCGTCAGACTGCTGGGACTCAGACTGCTGGGACCTTCGACCCAGATCCGTCAGACTGCTGGGACTCCTTCCTCGACCCAGATCCGTCAGACTGCTGGGACTCCTTCCTCGACCCAGATCCTCCTTCCTCGTCAGACTGCTGGGACTCCTTCCTCGACCCAGATCCGTCAGACTCTGGGACTCCTTCCTCGTCCGTCAGACTGCTGGGACTCCTTCCTCGACCCAGATCCGTCAGACTGCTGGGACTCCTTCCTCGACCCAGATCCGTCAGACTGCTGGGACTCCTTCCTCGACCCAGATCCGACTCACTCCTTCCTCGACTGCTGGGACTTCCTTCCTCAGACTGCTGGGACTCCTTCCTCGACCCAGATCCGTCAGACTGCTGGGACTCCTTCCTCGACCCAGATCCGTCAGACTGCTGGGACTCCTTCCTCGAGATCCCAGATCCGTCAGACTGCTGGGACTCCTTCCTCGACCCAGATCCGTCAGACTGCTGGGACTCCTTCCTCGACCCAGATCCGTCAGACTGCTGGGACTCCTTCCTCGACCCAGATCCGTCAGACTGCTGGGACTCCTTCCTCCCAGATCCCAGATCCTCCTTCCTCGTCAGACTGCTGGGACTCCTTCCTCGACCCAGATCCGTCAGACTGCTGGGACTCCTTCCTCGAGATCCCAGATCCGTCAGACTGCTGGGACTCCTTCCTCGACCCAGATCCGTCAGACTGCTGGGACTCCTTCCTCGACCCAGATCCGTCAGACTGCTGGGACTCCTTCCTCGACCCAGATCCGTCAGACTGCTGGGACTCCTTCCTCGGACTCCTTCCTCGACCCAGATCCGTCAGACTGCTGGGACTCCTTCCTCCGACCTGGGACAGATCCGTCAGACTGCTGGGACTCCTTCCTCGACCCAGATCCGTCAGACTGCTGGGACTCCTTCCCGACCCAGATCCGTCAGACTGCTGGGACTCCTTCCTCGACCCAGATCAGACTGCTGGGACTCCTTCCTCGACCCAGATCCGTCAGACTGCTGGGACTCCTTCCTCGACCCAGATCCGTCAGACTGCTGGGACTCCTTCCTGCTGGGACCCAGATCCGATCAGACTGCTGGGACTCCTTCCTCGACCCAGATCCGTCAGACTGCTGGGACTCCTTCCTCGACCCAGATCCGTCAGACTGCTGGGACTCCTTCCTCGACCCAGATCCGTCAGACTGCTGGGACTCCTTCCTCGACCCAGATCCGTCAGACTGCTGGGACTCCTTCCTCGACCCAGATCCGTCAGACTGCTGGGACTCCTTCCTCGAGATCTGCTGGGGGACTCCTTCCTCGACCCAGATCCGTCAGACTGCTGGGACTCCTTCCTCGACCCAGATCCGTCAGACTGCTGGGACTCCTTCCTCGACCCAGATCCGTCAGACTGCTGGGACTCCTTCCTCGACCCAGATCCGTCAGACTGCTGGGACTCCTTCCTCGACCCAGATCCGTCAGACTGCTGGGACTCCTTCCTCGACCCAGATCCGTCAGACTGCTGGGACTCCTTCCTCGACCCAGATCCGTCAGACTGCTGGGACTCCTTCCTCGACCCAGATCCGTCAGTAGACTGCTGGGACTCCTTCCGTCAGTAGACTGCTGACCCAGATCCGTCAGTCTGCTGGGACTGCTGGGACTCCTTCCTCGACCCAGATCCGTCAGACTGCTGGGACTCCTTCCTCGACCCAGATCCGTCAGACTGCTGGGACTCCTTCCTCGACCCAGATCCGTCAGACTGCTGGGACTCCTTCCTCGACCCAGATCCGTCAGACTGCTGGGACTCCTTCCTCGACCCAGATCCGTCAGACTGCTGGGACTCCTTCCTCGACCCAGATCCGTCAGACTGCTGGGACTCCTTCCTCGACCCAGATCCGTCAGACTGCTGGGACTCCTTCCTCGACCCAGATCCGTCAGACTGCTGGGACTCCTTCCTCGACCCAGATCCGTCAGACTGCTGGGACTCCTTCCTCAACCCAGATCTGTCAATAGACTGCTGGGACTCCTTCCTCAACCCAGATCCGTCAATAGACTGCTGGGACTCCTTCCTCAACCCAGATCCGTCAATAGACTGCTGGGACTCCTTCCTCAACCCAGATCCGTCAATAGACTGCTGGAACTCATTTTCTTTGATGAAATTAGCACTCTGCACCTTATTAATGTAACAGAGGTTGTTTGCAGAGCTAGCCTTGCATGAAGAGTATTCCTGCCTGAGACTATCTGACCTCTGTTTAGACCAAAAAGAGACCTAGAGCTCAGCAAGCTAATATGATCTTGAGTTGCAAAGACAACCTGGATTGGATTTGCGATCAGTGACACTACAGCTACACGTTTCAGCTCTGAAGTTAAATACGTGGTTTGATATGCAGCTGCTTGACATTTCCGAGCCGGTTGTCTAGCTCTCCTCCGCTGCTCGGTCATAGACAACTGTTGACATCAGGGTGATCATTAGGCCCTTGCCTCAGGGCCCGGGGCCAGGCACAATAACACTGCTGGCAGATGATCAGAGGTAGTCTGCCTGGCCCCAGTGACTCAGAGTGGGGTGGATAACAGTCCCATTCCACAGCATCTGGTTGGGTGGAATTGTGGGACGGGGTGGTGAATCAGACTAATCTGGCAACGCAAGCTGTAAACAACAATAATTTCATGCTTGGGACATTAACTTATTTTTATGACGACACATTGATGAGTACACACTGAAACATGACTATAGTTTATATGAGAAAAACTGTATAAACCTCACTCAGAATTTAAGTTTTATTGTCATAAAATGCAGCTTCACTAATCTCACCATCTGAGATATCTACTGCAGCCCTCATTCTCCACCTGTTCTCCTAATCACATTCTGTTAAAGATCCCCAAAGCACACACATCCCTGGGTCGCTCCTCTTTTCAGGTCGCTGCAGCTAGCGACTGGAACGAGCTGCAAAACCCCTCAAACTGAACAGTTTTATCTCAAATCGCTTTATTCAAAGACTCAGTCACAGACATTCTTACTGACAGTTGTGGCTGCTTCGCGTGATGTATTGTTGTCTTTACCTTCTTGCCCTTTGTGCTGTTGTCTGTGCCCAATAATGTTTGTACCATGTTGTGCTGCTGCCAGGTTACTGCCGTTGTTGTTGTTGTTGTCATGTGTTGCTACCATGCTGTTGTTTTCTTAGCTCTCTCTTCATGTAGTGTTGTCTCTTGTTGTGATGTGTGTTTTGTCATTCATATATATATATTTTTTTTTTACCCCAGCCCCTGTCCCTGCAGGAGGCCTTTTGGTAGGCCGTCATTATAAGTAAGAATGTTCTTAACTGACTTGCCTAGTTTAATAAAGGTTCAATCAAATCAAGCATACTTTCACAACATATCTTTGGTGAGAGGAAGATGTTACAGAGTGCCTCATGCCCTGCTGTACAACAGGGTTCCCCAACTGAAGACCCGCAGGCTGAATTTGGCCCGCGGGTGATCTTATTTGGCATCCATGTTCTCAGAATAAAAAAATTACTTTTTATTGTTGGACATAACACCAGCAAATCAGCTCTGTTTGATTTTTACTTTGAAAATCTGTTCCAAAGTATTCGCACACATAAGAGATATTTGTGATCGTACACAAATGTAAGCAAGGTTTGAAATTATTATGTTTTAGTCAAATATTATATCTGTTTGGGCTTCTTGCGGTCAATTTGCAGTCAACAAATCATTTGTAATTATGTTTCAGTCCCCTGACCACCCACTCAAGAAAAATAAAAAGGCCCGCGGCCCCGCGGCTGAATGTAGTTGATGTACAACCGCTGCGGCCCCGCGGCTGAATGTAGTTGATGTACAACCGCTGCTAGGCTAGATAGAAATCTGTTACACAACATAAGACGTTGGGCTCTGCTTCCCTCCATCCCAAGGGCTCCTGAAGCTTAAAAGAGTCTGTGTTCTGATCACTTTCCCAGGCCGGCCCGGCCCACCGATCCCCCTTCATTAGTTGTCTTTGTTATCCCTCTAATCCCTTCTTTCACAGCCTCAGACCTGGCGCGGCGCCAAGCGCCGATCTGCCCAGTCAGTGTCGCCCCCTCCTTTCCAACCACACACTAAGAGATATTTCACTTGCTACAGTGTAAAGAAGTCAAAGAAGGGAGAAGCAAGCCCAAATCCATATTACCTTTCCCTTGATCCCAGGCCAGAAGAGGGTTGCCATGTCTGAATTATTTATGCACACCTCCAAATCAAACTCTCATCCCTACACCTAGGATTTTCAGGTAGATCTATGAGAACAGAGTGGATTGATGTAAGAACGATGTTGAGCTTTTCCCATGTATATAGGACCATATTGTAATAGGTATACAGGGAATTGGGCACAGATCTGACTGATACCATGTTCGGATAAGGATGTGGCCAAACATTCCTGGTCTGAACGTAAAGGAATGTTAAGAGGGTTCAGGGAGGTGCAGGATGTCTGCTATGATAAGCAAAGGGATGGGGGAAAAACTAGCCTTCATCAGATCAGGGAGGCGCACAATTGGCCCAGCATCGTTAGGGGAGGGTTTGGCTGGAATAAGCAGTCCTCGTAAAATAATCATTATTTGCCTAGTTAAATAAAGGTTCCATTTTTTTTTTATCTAACACCTGCTGCTGAAAATGACTCAATATTTCAGGGCTTTTATGTTTGTTTTCTAATTTTACATTGACCTCTACAATGGAGAGTGAGACACTCATCCCCAACCCTCACTGAGGGACGTACCGTGTACCATGTTACAATTCGTCTTGAGGATAGCCAGGAGAAAATGTGACAAAGTTGCCCAGCAGAGTGTTATTCCACTTCATATTAGGGAATTGCAAAGCTATCAGCTTCCAAATTGAGACAGCCCACCACAGTCCGAGTTTCCCCAACTACCTGTTCTATAGAGACTATAAGCCTCTGACATGGATCCCTGAGGCTTGTATCACTAAGGAGAACCAGCAGCACATCAGTCATTGTCAGGCCTTCCTCTCAGCGTGAGAAAAATGCAATCCACTGAGAGGAGAGAAACATTCCTCAGGGGCCTCATGCGGTCAACACAATAGATAGGACAAAAGCAGCCGACAGCCTGAGGTGATGTAGAGGGACACTAATATCAACAGCATCTATAGACACATGAATACTTTAGAATTGGATCCACAGAGTGTAGAAGACAAAGGACACATACTTCAGTGGTCATAGAACTGCTTGGACTGGTGAGTCCTCATGAGTCATGATACAACATAGACAGACAAACCAGGCAGAAAGATAGACAGGCAGACGGACAACAAAAACACACAAGATGGAGACACGACAGAACACAAAATAAAAGACAGACAAAGAACAACAAGGTAAAAATGTCACTCCTGAAATAACACAATCGACACAATGAACGGCAGCCATATTGAAATCTAACATGGAAGTGTCACTCACCTATCTGGTTGTACATCTTGAAGGCAATGTCAAACTGTAGGATGACCAGCATAAACTGGAACCAGGGGCTCATCTCTTTGTTGGGCAGGGGGATATGGACGGCAAATACAATGTTGTTTGCCTCGATCTTCTTGGCCATGGCCTCATCAAAGTCCCGGATCTTGTCACACTGGTTAGGGCCCCAGGGCATGAACCATTTGGTGCTCTGATGGTGTTTGACCGTGTCCACACATTTGGTAGCCAGGTAGTGGACTGCTGTGGTGGGGCTGGGAGCTACAGGGAGAGGAAAACAGACGTTAGCCTGGGTAATTGCTTGCTAGGTTACATTGGTAGCTAACCTAGATACATCAATAGTTCTATTTATCTGTCACCTTTTGTGTAGGAAAATAAATACATCTATATTTGATGAAATTAGCAGTAAATAGTATTTGGGGGATTTAAATGGTCATTTTTGGTTGCTGACCACATCGTTCCACAATTTAGTTGCAGTTCTTATTTCAACGCTCTGTGTGTAACCTTCTCTTATTATGCTGAAAAGTGCCATTTTCAAGTCCATTGGTTCCCGAGTGGCGCAGCGGTCTAAGGCACTGCATCTCAGTGCAATGGGCGTCACTACAGTCCCTGGTTTGAATCCAGACTATCACATCCGGCCATGATTGGGAGTCCCATACGGCGGCGCACAATTGGCCCAGCGCCGTCAGTCATTGTAAATAAGAATTTGTTCTTAACTGGCTTGCCTAGTTAAATAAGGTTTTTTATTTATTTATTTTTTTAAATGTTAATCTATAACGTGTGACAAAGTTTGTATATTTTCAGTGAATTCATAGTTCGGCTGATGGTAAAGTTGAAAACAATCCATTTCCAAACTCATAATCAAAGCTTTGTTCTGGAGATGAAGTTGTGTCATACACCTATCAAAGATCAACAAAGTAGGCACACATGAAGACATCTTTCTGTGGTTTTTGTTTATTGTCAAACAGTCAAATAGAATATCACCCAAAAAATGAAGTAGCATTTTAGATCAAACCTAGCCAAATCCTGCTTTAACAAAGTGGCAATTATTTCCAAACATGTTGACAGAACACCCTGTAGCAAGGTCCAATCCTTTTGAAGCAAGCTGTCAGGAAATGTGCCAGTACACAATACTGTAATGTATTGGTAATAGGTAAGAACATGGTCCATGCCCTCAGGGCTAGAGGAAGATGTCAGCCACGGCCAGAAAAGCATGCGTGACTTCTCCCTTCATCAATATATCCCCCTAAATCCAGGGATAATACACGAATCCCTCTAGGATTACATCATGCCACTATAATCAATGATTAGCTCAAAGGGAAGTCATTTGAGACACCTACAACAATGCAATTTTCACATTAGTTACTTACGTGCTCAAATATCATACACCTTTAATGATTTATCCACCGATAAAAACAGCTAAAACAAGGAATCATTTCCGATTGCAAGGCCCTGGTCTGTGCAGATGGTCTCCATTACCAGCTGATGCCGAGCCAATTTATTTACTCTCAATAGAGCAACTGAAAAAACATACCGTGGCATAAAAGCACCCTCGAGGCTAGGCCTTTGGCACCCTCTTCATAAAACTAATCAGGCCATCAACTATCTCTGTGTGTGTGTCTGTGTCTGTGTGTGTGTGTCTTAACTAGGTGTGCCTGTATCACCTCACAAAGGACTACTAAGGAACAAGCACACAGACACACCAAATTGAATTAAACCAGCTCTACGGAACCCCTCAGAGTTCAATTATCCCGGGACCCTAAGATTCCGGGCACACACCGCTCCTCCAGTTTCTACCCTAGTGTGTCTGCCTCTCTGCCCAGTGACCTCATGCTGTGTCGGAGTTGTCCAATAACGGGGAGACGAACGCCTTTCTACTCAATTACCCTGGCTGGCCTCGGCCACCGAGCAAATACAAAAGCATCAGGCTTCATTAAAACTATCTAAGGCAGCATCCCAAACAAGCTCATTTTTTTCAGTAGCCATCCAGCTCTGGAGAAGAGACTGACTGAGTGGAGAAAGTTTCCCCCCAAATTAACTAGAGATATGAATCTGTAACAGGCCTCATAGGACTCAACTATTGTGACATTGAGCTTGTGTAGGAGTATCTGTGTGAGTGTGTAGGCACATGGGGGGGGGAGCTGACAGCAACTCTGATATAGTACTTCAGGCAGAACACAATTTTGACAGCTGTGTGTGTGTGTGTGTGTGTGTGTGTGTGTGTGTGTGTGTGTGTGTGTGTGTGTGTGTGTGTGTGTGTGTGTGTGTGTGTGTGTGTGTGTGTGTGTGTGTGTGTGTGAGTGGGGAGTAGAGCCATGCAAATGGAACCAGCAGGAGAAGAGGAAATATGCAACGCTAAGAGGGGTTTGGGAGTTGAGGGGGTTGCAGGGGGAAGAGATGGTGCCTGCCTGCCTGCCTGCGGCCACGGAGACAAATGAGGGAAAGGAGGAGAGCAAACATTCTGTATTCAATCAAAGTGAAGTTAAAGATACACACCAATTCCTATGGTGTTTCACAGGAATATTGGAGACACAAAGAAACAAATGAGTAGGTGAATTAACTCGATACTTTATAATACGTTTTCTGAAATAGGAAAGTCGTGTGTGTATTAATGGCAAATGTTAAAGTTTCAAGACCACATTAAACCTTGCAACGTCAATACAGAGGAAACGATTGAGTTGGAGGCGAATAGCTTCTATTTTTCTGAAAACTTTGAAGAGTTCAAAACTTCGTTAAAGGCTACATTGTTAAAGTTATAGGAACAACTTAAAGGCAAGCCCTACAGTCGCCATAGTGTTACATTTTATAACAAAACATAGCAGTGATTTTAAAAATTACCATTCTCTCTAAAATGATAGTCTAAAGAACTAAGTTGTTTTCATTATTTGATACATAAAATATACGATCTATAAATCGTGATTATTCCACCGCATATATCGCATAACAAAGCCAAAGGTTGCAACATAAAGGAATACAATTGGGAAAAACCATGCTTACCAATCAAGCCTCCGACCATAAAAGAAAACGCTTGGAATAAAAGCAGAATCACTCCTACGATCACCAACTTTTTGGTGCTCATGTTTTCAATAATTGCCCCGGCCATCTTAAAAAGTTGAAGAAAAATCACGAGTAAGAAATCGAGAAGAAAGTCACCGCATCTAGCTAGTTCTCCAGCAACCAAGATTGAGGAAGGCTAGCCCCGCACTGACTTGCTTGCCTTTCAACTTCGAAGGAATAAAGCAGAATCACATGACGGAATAGCACCCCTGCCTATCGCTGCGGAACACTACACTGAAGGATCTGTGGAGCGCCGCCGCATTGCAATAGAGATTCATCATGCAGGTTACCGAGTCACTAAATGCCTGAATCATAATAGCCCCCATTGTGCCAGGGCCATGCAAAGGAAGCTTGAAAAGTGTTCTGATCTTAACTTGTTTCTTCCCTTCTTTGGAAATGTTAAAACTATATTACTTCATAAATGTCCATAGCCTTAATGTGTGACGTTTAATGGATAAGCTTATACAAAATGTTTCCTAAATTAAATGTATGAATATAGGATGAAGATATTTTATGTAAATTAATTGAATGCAAAGTATGGACTCAAGCCCTTTATGCAAATATTAAAGTCTATGCCCACTATACAGTTTTGTAGTGTGATCCCATCTCTGTAGGCTGTACCCAAGACATTTTTTATACAGTACAGCGCGCGCGCAATGAGTGGGCGTATCTGGCATGGGCGCAGGCGGTAAGGACGAATAATTTACTGTGTCCCCATGCCACTTTACTTGGTGAAAAGAGAAGCCTAGTCAAATAACGATATAGGCTGCAGTGAGAGCCCCGTTCACAGTGACAAGGGTGCACAACCTGGTCTCAGAGCATTTCGTATTATTCTGTACATAAATCCCAGATACTCCTGGGTGCAAGGATAGCTATGTTTTTTTGTTGCGTGTGCCAACTTTACACCTATGGATTTTGCGAGGTCAGAAAGAGTCCTAGCTACTGTAGTAGGAAACCTAGGATACATGTCGTTCTAATATATTATGGTGCCCTACCCAGAGCTTAATTTTATCCTGCCAGAACAGGACTGGCACCTCTCCATTTTGGACTGTTTTGTTCCAGAACCTATTTGGCCAGATCCGGTACCTCTCCTGGCATAAAAAAATATGTTCACCTTTTGCTATGTAAAAATTCTAACAAAATCGATCAAAGTTTATTCGAGTTGCCTCTTCGTTTGTTAATTATCCTGCCTACACAAAAAAAAACGTTGTGAAATGTTTTTATTTTCAGTGCGGGCTTAATCGACTCGAGGCCCGTGCTGAAAATCTACTTTTTCACAAAGGTTTTTTAATTCAGGGTTGGGCCAGCCCGGGTTCATGATTTACAAAACCTGTGTTTGAAACCAACGTGTGGCCGTGGCTGTGTGAGAAGCGCGCCAGTATCTCTCACATAACTAGAATGAGATGAACTTTCTATGATCTCTCTCACTCTCTGCTCTAATTGTACTTCATCATTTATTTCCTTCTAGAATCGGGCGAAGGGTTCTGAAGGAACTGCAGCACTACAGATACATTTAAATACATTTGCAAAATGTATATAATTACTGCTGTCTGTTCAGAAATCAATTAAATCATTCAGAATAGCCTACAACACCATAAGGCCTATAACTTAGCCACAGAGGATAAATGGCTTATTTTTACAAATAGGCTAGCTGTGGATTGTAGACCAATAACAAGGAGTAGCCTACAGTCTGGGAATGCGAGGCAAATCTGTCAGTGAAAAAACAGCATGCAGACAAAACAGGCCTTTAGCAATATTTCAAATACAATCGAGGCAAAACACAGGTTGGAAAGCAAATGGCTCCTGCTGAAAAGATAATATTCTATGCTGTAGGCTACCAAAATAAAAATTGAGATAAGCTTTCGGGATGAGCCCATCAGCCATCACCAGAGAGTGGGCTGAGTATCATTGGGTGAGCCGGCGAAACTGGAGAGCATTTTTTAGGACTATAATTTCCTCCTCATATTGTACCCTACAATACAATTGTCTCCACACACCTCGACCTGGGATATTGATGGATTCAAGACAAGGTTGTTTTCATTGATCTCAGTGTCAAAGTAGCCTGCCATTTCAATCATTTATTTGTGCGGTATTAAAAAAGATTCTGACAGTCTCAAATCAGGTAAAATTATGTAGAATTGCATGAAATGTATTTATAAAAAAGCTACAATTTTCCAGGACCTTAGGATACTAAAAATATTCCCCATGTGTACAACTTCTGTAAGTGCCTCTACTCCATGACTCTATGCCACTTTTTTTCTCATGTGTTCCTGGACCTCAAAACTCCCTAGGTCACCTGCAGGTCACCTCCTCTCACGCTCAAGGCTCACTTTTTGTTCCAGCACCTCCGGATTTACAAATCAAGCACTGGACGTACATAAGATTAAAAGCCTACAATAACACATACTTTGGTGTAGGTGGCCTAACCAGAAGCTTTCAGCCTATTTAAAGGCTGTCATGTCATTTTTTTGTAGCCAAGAGGCAAAAACCACCCAGTTTAACCTCCGAAGATTGACAGTCAGAAATTCTCTGATGGCAGGACCAGCAAACATTTAGGTGGGCCAAAATTTGGGCACTCAAATCATCATAAAATAATCATATAAGCATAGCCTATCCTATGCCCTTACTGTCATTTATTGCCCACAACAAATCATGCAACATATGATTTCACATTACAGACCAAATAGTCTTGTAGGCCTAGGTAAATCCATGACTCTTACATCTAACATATGATTTCACATTACGGACCAAATAGTCTTGTAGGCCTAGGTAAATCCATGACTCTTACATCTAACATATGATTTCACATTACGGACCAAATAGTCTTGTAGGCCTAGGTAAATCCATGACTCTTACATTTAACATGCGACTCACATAGACTTACATATAATAAACCATAGGCCTGTAATTAATAGACTATGGGACTAGAATATAATGCCCTGAAATAACAGTAAAAATCACAATAGGCTTGTCAACCTCTCACTGGCTCAGTGACCAGGAGATAGAAGGCTAGGCTCCTTGACCAGGAGATAGAAGGCTAGGCTCAATGACCAGGAGATAGAAGGCTAGGCTCAACGACCAGGAGATAGAAGGCTAGGCTCCGTGACCAGGAGATAGAAGGCTAGGCTCAATGACCAGGAGATAGAAGGCTAGGCTCCGTGACCAGGAGATAGAAGGCTAGGCTTCGTGACCAGGAGATAGAAGGCTAGGCTCAATGACCAGGAGATAGAAGGCTAGGCTCCGTGACCAGGAGATAGAAGGCTAGGCTCCGTGACCAGGAGATAGAAGGCTAGGCTCAACGACCAGGAGATAGAAGGCTAGGCTCCGTGACCAGGAGATAGAAGGCTAGGCTCAACGACCAGGAGATAGAAGGCTAGGCTCCGTGACCAGGAGATAGAAGGCTAGGCTCCGTAACCAGGAGATAGAAGGCTAGGCTCCGTGACCAGGAGATAGAAGGCTAGGCTTCGTGACCAGGAGATAGAAGGCTAGGCTCCGTGACCAGGAGATAGAAGGCTAGGCTCCGTGACCAGGAGATAGAAGGCTAGGCTCCGTGACCAGGAGATAGAAGGCTAGGCTCCGTGACCAGGAGATAGAAGGCTAGGCTTCGTGACCAGGAGATAGAAGGCTAGGCTCAATGACCAGGAGATAGAAGGCTAGGCTCCGTGACCAGGAGATAGAAGGCTAGGCTCCGTGACCAGGAGATAGAAGGCTAGGCTCCGTGACCAGGAGATAGAAGGCTAGGCTCAACGAACAGGAGTTAGAAGGCTAGGCTCAATGACCAGGAGATAGAAGGCTAGGCTCAATGACCAGGAGATAGAAGGCTAGGCTCAATGACCAGGAGATAGAAGGTTAGGCTCAACGACCAGGAGATAGAAGGCTAGGCTCAACGACCAGGAGATAGAAGGCTAGGCTCAATGACCAGGAGATAGAAGGCTAGGCTCAATGACCAGGAGATAGAAGGCTAGGCTCAATGACCAGGAGATTAGAAGGCTAGACGGCCACAAATGTAACCATAGGAGACACATGCACTTTTTAAATTACTCTGCCATTTTAAAAGTTATGTCCCCCTGTTCTTGACTTTTCATAAATAAGTCTAACACACTATCATTGTTAGAATCTTAATATCACAAACAGAATGTACTGTAATTTACACAGAGGCAAAGAAACAGAGTGGTGTGCATCTCGGAAAGCACAACTTGTTTGTCCTTGTCATCAATGGGCTGTTGCAGCAGATGATTTACACTCCTATCAGTTAAGAAGAATCAGTGCCAGTGCGCAAGCGATCAGCAACACTGGACAATTGAGGAGTGGACAAACATCGCCTGGTCCAACGAATCCCAGTTGCTGATGGCAGAGTCAGGATTTTACATTAGTCCATGGCCCCATCCTGCCTGGTTTCATCAGTACAAGCTGGTGGTGTACCGCTGTCCAATCTGCAGAAACTTCATGATGCCATTACGTCAACATGGACCATAATTCAACACCGTTTTCTTGTAGAATCCATGCCCCAAATAATTCAGATTGTTCTGGAGGGAAAGAGGGGTCCGACCCGGAACAAGATAGCTGTACCTAATAAACTGTGTGTATCCCTTTCATTTCCCACCTCTCCCTACTGCTTTCTATGAATTCTATCTGATGGTGTATGCATGTAGACCAGTGCTTGACTTGGACTGAAATAGGTGCCGGTACCATTAATATTTAGATGCAGGAACTCCTTAATACTTTTGTGGTAATAATAGGAGGTGCAGGAACTCAAGCAGAAGAACATTTGAGGTGCCAATACTCAGCTCCGGTGATCTCCTGCCCAAGTCAAGTACTGTGCTTAGGTATAAATACAAATAATGTCCCATTTGGAACACTGACAAGTAGAGCATAAAAAAAACTCTTTTGGTGGGCCAGGCTCCCCAGTGGGTGGGCCTGTGCCCATCCAGGCCCACCCGTGCTTATGCCCCTGGTGGTGGGAAAGAGCTGTCCATCAAAGCTCCCACAAGACTGTCTGGTGAGCTGTTTGATGAAGGGCACATGTCAATCACACCATGTGGCACTGCTATCAATGATTTATATATACACTAGATGACCAAAAGAGGGCGCTGTTTTGAAGCCACTGCACCTCCCCCATCTTTGGAATAATATATTTTGTAAGCTATAAAAATGCATTTATTAATGTCTATATTTGTTTTTGCCACATTTATTCTATTATAGACATTTTAATGCATGCCATTAAATTATATTATCTGAGCTAAAATAAATATAATTTTGTTACTGTCCCCCATGTTTTTTTGTTTACATGTCATTTTTGCCTTGAAAAATTTAATTGAAATACTGTAGAATTCCATTCATTCCTATGGAGGACTGCTCCTACTGGGGAGTACCAATATGGCCGACCAGTGGCTCCAAAGCCAGCAGCATACTACCCTGCATCCCACTGCTGGCTTTCTTCTGATGCTAAGCAGGGTTGGTCTGGTTGGTCCCTGGATGGGAGACCAGAAGCTGCTGGAAGTGGTGTTGGAGGGCCAGTAGGGATCACCTTTTCTTCTGGTCAACAAAAAATCAATCCCAATGCCTCAGGGCCGTGATTGGGGACATTGTCCTGTGTAGGGTGCCGTCTTTCGGATGGGACGTTAAATGGGTGTCCTGATTCTCTGTGGTCACTAAAGATCCCAAGGCAATTATTGTAGGGGTGTTAACCTTGGTGTCCTGGCTAAATTCCCAATCTGGCCTTCATACCATCACGGCCACCTAATCATCCTCAGCTTACAATTGGCTAATTTTTCTCCTGTAACTATTCCCCAGGTTGTTGCTGTAAATGATCATGTGTTCTCAGTCAACTTACCTGGTAAAATAAGGGTTAAATTAAAAACAATACATAGCATTAACAATCCAGGGTTTATATTAATCATTGACTGCCACTGTAGATCTAAAGGTGAGAAGAAGGAAGACAACTCCGCCTAGCCAGGTGGTGTGTAAAAAGATTACCATCCTCTTGAGGGAGTCTTCCGTTGTTGAGGTACTGTGGCTGTTTGTTCTCAGTTTTTTCCACTATTTGACTAACTTCAGAGGAAAGATAAATGTTACATGGAAGAGGTTGTGCTGATGTTAAACATATGATACCTTGGTCTGCTGTCGTTCCACCTGTCAACATAGAAAATATAGGCTACCAATGTGTTCTCACGTGTTTCTAGAGTTCCTCTAGAAATACTAGGAATTTATTGAAAAAGCCATAATACCATTTCAGAATCATCGAAAGTAATGTAAAAAAAAAAAAAAAGAAGAGCAGACATATTTCTCCGGCAGAGAAATCCTGTTAAAATGCAGCATGCTTTAAATGAGACCTAAGTCTCAATGGTTATCACATATCACGACTTCACAAAGTAGAACCAAATACCCGTTGGATTCAATAGACTACTGGAATAAACAGGCTCCAAAAGAGAAGGTTTTTCTGTGCTCCAACAGCAGATAAAACAGGCATGCTAGGTGAATGTTTCGTATGAGTCTAAAAGAGACAACGTTACGGCATAAAAACAAGTCTAATTAAAACAGCAGTCCAGGGTGTTATACTGGTACTCTGATCCAAAGAGCGGGGCGAGGGAATGACATGTGTATGTGTAAGTGCCAGATCGGTAAGGGGGTGGAGTTTGGCATTTAGAAGCGGGCATGGATTATCTTCAGAGGGTCTGTTTCCCACATTTTGGGGTCCCACGCCTGGAACCAGCCAGTGAAGGTTGGGGGTTCAGCCCCTTGTTTGATGGTGGTGATGGACAGTCCTCTGCGTCCAGAGGGGTCTGAGTCCACATAGTCCTTAGCTAGAGAGGGAGGGAGACATTAACATTAACAATGTCTACACTGTATTTCTGATCAATTTGATGTTATTTTAATGGACAAGAAATGTGCTTTTCTTTAAAAAACAAGGACATTTCTAAGTGACCCCAGACTTTTGAACGGTAGTGTGTATATATATATATATATACACACACACACTACCATTCAAAAGTTTGGGCCACCAAACTCAGCCACCAATTGTGCAAGTTCTCCCACTTAAAAAGATGAGAGAGGCCTGTAATTTTCATAGGTACACTTCAACTATGACAGACAAAATAGTTTGTAGTTTGTGGAACATTTCAAGAACTTTAAAAGATTCTTCAAATGCAGTCGCAAAAACCATCAAGCGCTCTGATGAAACTGTCTCTCATGAGGACCGCCACAGGAAAGGCAGTTCCAGAGTTCCCTCTGCTGCAGATGATAAGTTGGTGGTTACTTTAAGAATCTAAAATCTAAAATATATTTTGATTTGTTTAACACTTCTTTGGTTACTACACGATAACATATGTGTTATTTCATAGTGTTTATGTATTCACTGTAATGTAGAAAATAGTCAAATAAAGAAAAACCCTTGAATGAGTATAAACTTTTCTAAACTTTTGACTGGTACTGTATATAAAGGTCCTTGTTTGAGTATATAGATACAGTTAGAGCTCATGTTCTCCTTAATCAGTTGTGGCCCCAGTCTTCGTCCTGGGTAGGGGCCACTGTGAAAGTTTGTTTCCCTGCGTGTTTGTCCTACCTATTTTGGGTGCTCCAGTTCTCTCTTCTGCATTTGCTTCATTGCCGATCCAGAGGAAGATCTGGCGGGAGTCCAGAAATGCTGTTAGCTTATAGACTTTCAGATTCACTCTGCATTGTATTTTTAGAGCAGAAGATGAACACGCTTGTGAATTAAGGAATACCTAGGATAGGATAAGTAATCCTTCTCACCCCCCCCCCCCACTTTAAGATTTAGATGCACTATTGTAAAGTGACTGTTCCACTGGATGTCATAAGGTGAATGCACCAATTTGTAAGTCGCTCTGGATAAGAGCGTCTGCTAAATGACTTAAATGTAAATGTAAATGTTATGATATGGATGGGGGAGCTTCACTCACCTGGTCCCAGGTGTCCAGCAACATGACATCATCAGTGGCCAGGTCAGTCTGTTGGAAGTCTCCAGGAACCTCTTCCACCTGATGATTGAAGGATTACAATATGTTACAGCACTTTGGAACATGGCCACACTTGACTTGTGCATTGTACTTTGTATTACCTATGCCTTTTTCTCTCCTCCTGAGTGACACTGAATTCCCCATTGGGGATGAACTGAGAATATATCTATCCAAGAGAGTTAGTTACGTTAGACACACTCAACAACAATCCATCACTTACACTGAGGCATCCGGTCTTGTTGGAGCAGCCAAACAGGCGTGGAGGTTTGACCATGTTCTGCAGACTCTTGGAAGTCTGGTACTCCTTCTTCCCTCCCAGGGCAGACCAGAACCCAGCTAGGACAGAAAAGACCGGCATGGATTAGTCTCCTTGGTTGTTTGGCACTATATAGTGTTTTCTTGTGATTTGTCAGGATGTGTGATGTTATCTCTTTTCTGTCTTATTTAGGGGCACATTTCAATTGTCTAAAGTTGTTTCCTCTTCATGTAACCTTTCCTTCATCAACACTCATCTGAAAAAGTTGCTTTCCCATATCCTGTGATTTCAGGCTGTAGATAAAGGATAAGACAACAAGAAGAAGCCACATTGACTATTGAGATGCACCCCATGTCATACTATTGAGATCGAGCCAAATGAATAATATTAAGATGCACCCCACTTAATACAATAAACCTGTAACACTAGATGGAATCCTTACCTGGCTCCTTGCCCTCAGACACATTACTGCCACTGCCACCCAGGAAACCCACAACGTGCTTGGCGGCGGCCATTTCCTCCTCACTGGCGCCCACGCCTCTCCACACAAACATGGCGGTGGGAGATTTGAGCACAAACACGTCATTGGTGTTCAGGAAGGAGGCAGAGGGCTCTACCTGAGAGAGAGAGAGAGAGACAACGAGGTGCTCAGAAGTTGTTCAGTCATTTTGATGGTTTAGGCTAACAATTGTTAGACACTTAATCTTCCTCAAGCAATCAGACACACAGGTACAAAGTGTGGTCCCACTTTGACACACATACACACACACGGAGAACTCACCTCTACAGCTCGTGTAGCGCGGGTGGAGGATTGACGAATGTGGAAGAGGCGGGTGCTGCCAGTACCCGACTGTCCTCCTTTACGGGACGTCCCTCCAACATGGACCATCATGGGCTTGCCCTGGAACAGGCTCATCAGGTGGGGGGGTTCCTGGCCCTGGGTCACACGCACCTGGAGGGGAAAATGGACACTTAATGATAACTATGTAGAAGAAAAGCCATTCTAAAGTGACAGGTAATTCTGGTGATTTGATCAAAAAAATTGCCAAAGATTGCTTTCCTTATTATAATATACTGTCATGATGGAACCTTGTGTCAATATGGTAACCATTAAAATTGTACACACACTGGAAGTAAAACAAAGTGTGACTGCCCTCTGCTGGACAGTATAAAAAACTTTCCACATAACTATTCAGTCTATAAATACAAAATCCACACGTGGTTCAATAATATGACCTCACTTGTGAGACTTAAATGACTGGACACCAATGCAGCCGCTGCCCTTGCCAAAAGATCACCCATCATGCCATCGGCTTTATGAAACACGATAGATGAAACAGCTTTGGCCTATTCACTTATAGTGCTTAGTCCAGTGACCTTACGAATCTAAATGTCACACCGTTGTACCTATTGCTCAGGTGCTTTTGGACTGTGAGTGTTGGGGACATGGGGATAAAATGGAGAGGATAGAGACCCACCTGAACAGGGGCTCCTCCCATAGAGTCATCCAGCTTCACCGTGAGGAAGGCAGAGGCTGCCAGCTCATCCTGGGTGCACTTCAGCCCCTGCCTGACACACACGCAGATACAGATTAATAAACACAAAAACACACACACGTCAAGCCCACCTTATTGAGACCTTTCTACAGGTATCGAACATACACTACTACAAGTACTGAGTCAGTTTTGCCATGATTATTTCAGATACATCCTTCTTTATGAACTTAGACTAGGAGAACACATCTAAGGGTTTCAGAATATTCCAGAACAGGTTGGGGTAAGGTAAAATACCCCATTGGTGTGATTTGTTATTAATGATGTCACGTACACACACCGGGTTTCCATGTCATTTGCACTGGCCAGGTGGCAGATGATAAGGTGTGGTAGCCTAGTGGTTAGAGCATTAGGCCAATAACAGCAAGGTTGCTGGATCGAATCCCCAAACCGACAAGGTACAAATCTGTCTTCCCTGAGCAAGGCAGTTGTTCCCCGGGTGCTGAAGACAGGGATGTCAATTATGGCAGCCCCTCACACCTCTCTGATTCAGAGGGGTTGGGTTAGATGCAGAATATACATTTCAGTTGTATAACTGACTAGGTATCCCCTTTCCTTGTAGAGGATGTCATTTGATCTGTCTATATGTAAATAAAGATGTTGTGGATGATGTCATACAGTGCCTTGCGAAAGTATTCGGCCCCCTTGAACTTTGTGACCTTTTGCCACATTTCAGGCTTCAAACAAAGATATAAAACTGTATTTTTTGTGAAGAATCAACAACAAGTGGGACACAATCATGAAGTGGAACGAACTGAAAACTGCTAAAAACTGCTGTTCACAAATGCTCTCCATCCAACCTCACTGAGCTCGAGCTGTTTTGCAAGGAGGAATGGGAAAAAATGTCAGTCTCTCGATGTGCAAAACTGATAGAGACATACCCCAAGCGACTTACAGCTGTAATCGCAGCAAAAGGTGGCGCTACAAAGTATTAACTTAAGGGGGCTGAATAATTTTGCACGCCCAATTTTTCAGTTTTTGAATTGTTAAAAAAGTTTGAAATATCCAATAAATGTCGTTCCACTTCACGATTGTGTCCCACTTGTTGTTGATTCTTCACAAAAAAATACAGTTTTATATCTTTATGTTTGAAGCCTGAAATGTGGCAAAAGGTCGCAAAGTTCAAGGGGGCCGAATACTTTCGCAAGGCACTGTATGTACTGACCAAGTGTAAAGTAGATGATGTCATTTTAACTGTCTTGGTGTAAATAAATGATGTCATGTTTATAGCATATTTTTGGATGATGTCATATATACTGACCAGGTGTAGATGATGTGCTGCTCCCTGCCTCCCAGCCTGTAGCTGTAGAGGATGAGGTAGCAGTCTCCTCCGTAGAACTGGCCATAAGAGGATGGATCCACAGCCACCTTATCACCATCCTCAACACGCCAGATCTGAAACCAATAGTATAATTTTCCACGTGTATGTTGCTGCCCTGATCTGTTTGAAAAGTGCCCAGCACCTTGAGTGACCCTTTGCTTCAAAACCTTGTATTTACCAGGGCTAGTTTTCCCAAAAGCATCTTAAAGGCCCAGTGCAGTCAAACACTTGATTTACCTGTGTTTTATATACAGTATATTTCCACACTATGAGGTAGAAGTAATACTGTGAAATTGTGAAAATTATGGTAATGATTATGCCCTTTAAGTGTAAAAGCTGTTTCAAAAGACTGCCTGAAATGTATGCCTGTTTTGGTGGGGTGGAGTTTTGGTCTGCCTGGTGACCTATAAGAAAGAGAGTTCCAAACCTCTCTGCCAATAAAAGCTTGCTTTCAGTTTCCCCCTCCCTACTCAGACCATTCCCAGAAGGTCCTAGCTCATTTCTTGCTTGAGAAATTTCTCTTTGCTCTAAGAATCGATTTTAATTGAAAATAATCAAAGTAAGGTACTTCATTGTTACACAAAAAAATGGCTGCATGGGACATTTAAGGCTAAGTTCATTGTTAGAACCTTAGTAGGAGAATTGTTAAATCTCCGAGCTGTTTCCCAAAACCAGCGTTATTAACATTGCACTTTAAAAAGCTTGTAATCTAACGCCTGCCTCAGACCACTCTTAGAACAGCCAACTGCATCGTTCGATTCTTTTTAGCCCTCCTGCATCACTTTATACAGACTTATTTCAGCGTTCTGAAACATACGGGCAGTGAGCTACATCTGGTCCCCTAGCCAATTTAGTGCGGCACGTGGTTGTCTTTGTAAACATAAACAGCCAGACCCTGGGCAAAATTACTATGAGAACCCTCACTTAGTTATTTCCATTGTAGTCTAGTGTTGTGTGTTTTACCTGGACTTTGCCCTTGCCGTCGTCCACCATGTTGTGCTGGGCGGCCATGTTGTTGTTGGAGTGGAGGGTGGAGGCGTCGAAAGGCACTTGCTCCACCTTGGCGATGCGGCCGATGGTGTAGGCCTTACTGGGGCCCGTGGTCTGGTCCTTGTCCTTCCAGTCACTGAAGAACTGCTTGAACAGAGTGGTCTCGCCTCCTGCTGGTAGTACCTGGATCTGCAAGGCCGAAGAAATAGGAAGAGTCAGTTGTTCTGTTGTTTACCATGAACCTCGATTTCCTCTCACATGCATTCCAATAGCCAATTGATAATCTAAATTTAGTAGTGTGGTTATGTGAGACTAGTTCACTATCAATATTTGTTTTCAATTGATTATTGTTCAACATTTTAAGTAACTTAAAAAATAAATAAAAAGTGGACATAGCTAACACCATTTTGAACATAGCCTAGTAGTGCCTGAGCAAGACCTAGCAAAGGTCAAAATGTTTTCATCCATGCTCATTTAAAAATGTTACTTCACATTATTCCATCATCGTACCTGTGTCTTGTCGGAGTAGCCCTTCTCTTTGATGAACTGCTGGGCTGCTGACATGGCTGCTTTGCGCTCGGCTGCATTGGCCTTGGGTCCTGTGATGGAGGTAAGATAAAGTTGATCAATCATCAACACATCTCAACAATACTCTAAAAACTCACAGCTGTGCACAAGGATTTAGTGAACATTTACTCGACTTCTCATTCTGAATCTCGCACTATCCTACACAGTAGAAAATATGTTTTACAAATGTTATATATGAATCACTTTTAACTGCATTCTATGTAAGAAATGTGTTGCATAGGTAACGTTTGATAACCTGGCAAGTGTTTAAAAACAGTGGCGAGGACTAGTCTACCTTTCCATACGAAGACGTTCTTGTCCACTCCGTTGTCCAGGATGTAGCACTCCTCGGCAGTCAGCATGGCCTGTTTGAAGGGGCTGGACGAGGCCACCACCGACGACTTCATAGAGCCAGAGGCATCGGAGATCTACAAAATACACAGAGATGAGATATCAATAAATACATACATTTATACTGTACATATATTGACAGTACTCCCTTGAAAAAATAATTTGTTCTTCTCAAATGGATCCTTAAATAATATATACTAAATGTTATGAACAACTAAACACATAATGTCCTAGATTCACAATGCATGTGAATGAGCTTGAGAGATCAACAATGTGTGAGCACTGAGATGGACAACACCATTATCAAGAGAAGAGAACAATGAGATAGGAACAATTACAAATCATTATACTGATGTTGAACAACAAAGGTGCAGTAACATCAGTTACCATGTAGAGGGCACCCTTCTTCCTGTTGGAGGTGTCCACCTTCTCATCATCAGGGGTGCCAGGGGGGATACTGGGTTTGGGCCCCAGAGCCTAGGACAGATACAAAATGGAGGATTAGCTTCATACAGAGACAGAGCAATCTCTCTCTCTCTCTCTCTCTCTCCCTCTCTCTCTCTCTCTCTGTCTCTCTGTCTCTCTGTCTCTGTCTCTCTCTCTCTCTCTCTCTCTCTCTCTGTCTCTCTCTCTCTCTATCCCTCTCTCTCTCAATGCATAGCACCATTTTATGATATGGTATCATCGTCACGTCCAACGATGGAATATTTGAATGTTATTTGGATACAGTAGGTGTGTAAGTACGAGTAACTTGCTTGTGTTTGTGTGTGTGTGTGGCTCTTATATCCAATAGTTCTTCCCGGCTGTATGTAATAAGACTTAAGATTTCCTGGGGTAACAATGTAAGAAATAATACCTAAATTACTGCATAGTTTCCTAAGGACTCGAAGCGAGACGACCATCTCTGTCAGCGCCATCTTGTAGAAATTTTATTTGGATTTGATTTGTGTGTGTGTGTGTGTGTGTGTGTGTGTGTGTGTGTGTGTGTGTGTGTGTGTGTGTGTGTGTGTGTGTGTGTGTGTGTGTGTGTGTGTGTGTGTGTGTGTGTGTGTGTGTGTGTGTGTGTGTGTGTGTGTGTGTGTGTGTGTGTGTGTGAACGTGTTTAACTATACTTGTGGGGACCAGAAGTCTCCACAAGAATAGTAAACAAGCAAACATTTGAACAATTGGGGTCAAATGCTATTTCTAGGGAGTTTAGGGTTAAGGTTAGAATTCGTGTTAGAATTAGGGTTAGGCAGAGTTGTAGACTCAAGTTACATGACTTGGACTCGAGTCTGAATCGAGTCACAAATTTGATGACTCGAATTGATAGAAAATAAAATAACTTGGACTTGGAGCCTGTAGACATGGGACTTGAATTGAATTGTCACTCATTTTGTGGATTATTCACACAGCCAGAGACAGTAACCGCTGCATCACCCTTGTAATACAAAATAACATGCCAATTTGAACAGATTGGCAAGAGAAACACACCCTCGGCACTCTGATTGAACCAGCAAACTGTCAATCAACACAGGTCGGGAGAGCTGGAAAACAGATTTGCTGTACAGCTATAGGATCGGTTGCGGCGCAAACATCAAATTGGAGGGAGAGAGGTTTGCCATAATGATAAAAAAATGATGCCCCAAATCTTGTTTGGTGATTAATAATATTAACTGTATACTTTGCAAGCTCACCTGCAATGGGGCATCAATTACTAGCATAGGCCTAATGGTCTTCTGGCATGTAGGCCTAACAATTTCTTGAAATTGATAATTTACTTATGAAGCTTTGCATTTGGAATTTGTTGTTAAAATGTATTCTTACTATTGCAAAGACTCTCGTCACTCACGCTCTCCAAACTCCCGCCAGTGGAGAGCGCTTTTTTTGTCTTGTTGAAATGTTTGCTGTTGCTTTCACACGTTTACATTCACAGGCCCTATGTGATAAATCTATATTCCATTTAATACAAAAATAATTATTAGCCTTTCATCATTGCATCCCGTACCGTTAATTGCAACATGTAGACATTTCTGTTTCATGTTTGATAGGCCTACGACACATTTTCATTTAGCCAAACATTTCTTACCCTGCTCTGAGTGGACGTGAGGCCTATATTGCAGATGGACGTGAGGCCTATATTGCAGATGGACATGAGGCCTATATTGCAGATGGATGTGAGGCCTATATTGCAGATGGACGTGAGGCCTATATTGCAGATGGACGTGAGGCCTATATTGCAGATGGACGTGAGGCCTATATTGCAGATGGACGTGAGGCCTATATTGCAGATGGACGTGAGGCCTTTATTGCAGATGGACTTGAGGCCTATATTGCAGATGGACGTGAGGCCTATATTGCAGATGGACGTGAGGCCTATATTGCAGATGGACATGAGGCCTATATTGCAGATGGACGTGAGGCATATATTGCAGATGGACGTGAGGCCTATATTGCAGATGGACGTGAGGCCTATAGTGCAGATGGACGTTCGAAAGAGTCATGAGGTAGAAGTTCGGTTTATTTAATTCAATGTATGGTTTCCTTTGTTCACATTTCCCGGGTTGTGTCGGAGTTCTGTGTTTCTGTGTCCTACAGTACAGTTCTGCGTAATAGGAGTGCACTGTAGAACGCTTTGGGGTCAGAACGTTGAACAAGAGAAAATTATTGTTCCATGTATGCATTGTGTTGAAATATCCTAAAAATAATTCTGTCGGATTAAGACAAATGTAACAATGGATATGGCAATAAATTGCCTTTTACATTGTAGAACCAGTTTATTAGTTTTAATTGTCAATTACAATTATGGTCCTCGGGGCCAAGTGCTTCTATTAGACAGATTCCATTTGGCTTTTCAAGGGGAGGCTGAACAGTCTTGCACTCTACCAGTGTCCATTAAGATAGGACAGGTTAAGCCTGATACAGAGGCTATATCTTTTGTGTTGTTGCCGTGTATATTTGGTAAATCTACTTGTATATTTGGTATGAAATGGCGCTTTCACCATTGGAACACCTGTAAATAAATCTACACTCTGAGCACGTCAACCTGCCTTGCCTTCTGCTGATGTCATGCCCTTATGACAGCTACAATATCCCTATTTTACATTTATATTGGCTGATAAAAATCACAAAGAGGGAGGCAGGGGGAGGGGAGCGAGAATATATTTATTCTCCTTAGTTTACCTTTCAGTAATGCATCTAATGTAGCCTTTCAACAACCTGACTCAAACACAGAGGAACGCTAGAAACTTGTTTTAGTTGCAAAATGGAACCGTTTGGACTACTGATTTCACCCTAGATCAGCTAGATGCTAGGTCAGCTAGATGCTAGATCAGCTAGATGCTAGATCAGCTAGATGCTAGATCAGCCAGATGCTAGATCAGCTAGATGCTAGATCAGCTAAATGCTAGATCAGCCTGATGCTAGGTCAGCCAGATGCTAGATCAGCTAGATGCTAGATCAGCTAGATGCTAGATCAGCCAGATCAACTAGATCAGCTAGATGCCTGATGCCAGATGCTAGATCAGCCAGATGCTAGATCAGCCAGATGCTAGATCAGCTAGATGCTAGATCAGCTAGATGCAAGATCAGCCAGATGCTAGATCAGCTAGATGCTAGATCAGCTAGATGCTAGATCAGCCAGATGCTAGATCAGCTAGATGCAAGATCAGCTAGATGCTAGATCAGCCAGATGCTAGATCAGCTAGATGCAAGATCAGCTAGATGCTAGATCAGCCAGATGCTAGATCAGCTAGATGCAAGATCAGCTAGATGCCTGATGCTAGATCAGCCATATGCTAGATCAGCCAGATGCTAGATCAGCCAGATGCTAGATCAGCTAGATGCAAGATCAGCTAGATGCCTGATGCTAGATCAGCCAGATGCTAGGTCAGCCAGATGCTAGATCAGCTAGATGCTAGATCAGCTAGATGCAAGATCAGCTAGATGCTATATCAGCCAGATGCTAGATCAGCTAGATGCAAGATCAGCTAGATGCCTGATGCTAGATCAGCCATATGCTAGATCAGCCAGATGCTAGATCAGCCAGATGCTAGATCAGCTAGATGCAAGATCAGCTAGATGCCTGATGCTAGATCAGCCAGATGCTAGGTCAGCCAGATGCTAGATCAGCCAGATGCTAGGTCAGCCAGATGCTAGATCAGCTAGATGCTAGATCAGCTAGATGCTAGATCAGCCAGATGCTAGATCAACTAGATCAGCTAGATGCCTGATGCCAGATGCTAGATCAGCCAGATGCTAGATCAGCCAGATGCTAGATCAGCTAGATGCTAGATCAGCTAGATGCAAGATCAGCCAGATGCTAGATCAGCTAGATGCTAGATCAGCTAGATGCTAGATCAGCCAGATGCTAGATCAGCTAGATGCAAGATCAGCTAGATGCTAGATCAGCCAGATGCTAGATCAGCTAGATGCAAGATCAGCTAGATGCCTGATGCTAGATCAGCCATATGCTAGATCAGCCAGATGCTAGATCAGCCAGATGCTAGATCAGCTAGATGCAAGATCAGCTAGATGCCTGATGCTAGATCAGCCAGATGCTAGGTCAGCCAGATGCTAGATCAGCTAGATGCTAGATCAGCTAGATGCAAGATCAGCTAGATGCTAGATCAGCTAGATGCCTGATGCTAGATCAGCTAGATGCTAGATCAGCTATATGCCTGGTGCTAGATCAGCTAGATGCCTGGTGCTAGATCAGCTAGATGCTAGATCAGCTAGATGCCTGATGCTAGATCAGCTAGATGCTAGATCAGCTAGATGCCTGATGCTAGATCAGCTAGATGCTAGATGCTAGATCAGCTAGATGCCTGATGCTAGATCAGCTAGATGCCTGATGCTAGATCAGCTAGATGCTAGATGCTAGATCAGCTAGATGCCTGATGCTAGAAAAGCTAGATGCGAGATGCAAAAGTATGCAGTGAATGTGTCATTGTCTGTCACCTTGATTATTCCAATGTGTCTCTCGACCTGTGTACCTATGTTGTAAACTTTCATTTGTATGCTAGGTTGTAGCAACCTCATGATGAGTATAGGGAAAATTCCAGTATCATGTAGTAGCCTAAACCTATTGACGTTACATTGAACTGGGTGAATGGAATATCAATGAAAGGCATCCAATATGCTGTAATAGAAATAAGGCCATGCTCATAAAAAAATAATTTTCTCTCCAATCTTAAACGACACCAACCGTGTGTGTGTGTGTGTGTGTGTGTGTGTGTGTGTGTGTGTGTGTGTGTGTGTGTGTGTGTGTGTGTGTGTGTGTGTGTGTGTGTGTGTGTGTGTGTGTGTGTGTGTGTGTGTGTGTGTGTGTGTGTGAGAGAATGCTTGTGTGTATCCCTATCCCTCACCTCAGTGAGTTCCTGTGGCTCAGCACCATCCTCCACCATGTGGAGCTTGGCCCTGCCGTTCCTCTCGTTGTCCCTGATGTCGATGGCCACCTGGGAGGCCTTCAGTCTCTCGAAGCGGTTACTCTCACTGCCACACCACTGGTAGATATCCTGAAGAAGAGGTGGAAAAGAAATACAAGACATAAAGTGTTTAGGTTTCCAGTGGTACCATGTAGGTACAGACATTACTGTCTGTTCGGTGACTAAGGCCTCTATATGTGTACTGATATTACTGTCTGTTCGGTGACTAAGGCCTCTATACGTGTACTGATATTACTGTCTGTTCGGTGACTAAGGCCTCTATATGTGTACTGATATTACGGTCTGTTCGGTGACTAAGGCCTCTATACGTGTACTGATATTACTGTCTGTTCGGTGACTAAGGCTTCTATACGTGTACTGATATTATTGTCTGTTCGGTGACTAAGACCTCTATACGTGTGCTGATAATCCATTTCAGGTGTATATTATTTTTACTTTTCATGTTACTTAGCCAAAAGCCCTTCAGGCTTGTTGTCAGGATTTGGCCAGGGTTGTTCCGGTTTTTGGTCACTAGATGCCCCCATTGTGCCTTTTGACCTTTTGTTTTCCCTTGATCCCCATTATTATTTGCACCTGTGCCTCGTTTCCCCTGATTGTATTTAAACCCTTTGTTTTACTCAGTTCTTTGCTCTGTGTTTGTATGTTAGCACCCAGCCCTAGTACTCTGTGAGCTCTTGTTGATCCCAGTGGACTCTCTTGTGGAATTCTGTTTTTTGTTCTTGTTTGTTTGTTTTTGAGTATCTTTTGAGGCTTTTTGTGCTTTACCTTCCACCTTGTGGATTTGCCTTTTTGTCTTGGAGGATTGCCTTTGTTCTTTTGGAATTCCTTTTGAGGTTGTGGAGTTACATGTTTTCCTGAAGAACTTAACTTTTTACTTCATTAAATACACCGTCTCAAGTACTGCTGTGTCTGCCTCATCTTCTGGGTTCTGCTGACTTTTCATGGTTTAGTGACTGTTTCTCACTCCGGAGACCCGGGTTCGTAACCGGGTCCTGACACTTGTAGGGCAAAATCCTAACTTAAGATGCATAGCTTAACATTTTATTCAAATATTCCATTGAGGTCAATGCATGATTATGATGTGAGATACTGCACCTATAAGTTTTCATGTTACTTAGCTCGTAGCCCTGATTCCAGTCTACAGTTTTCCAATACTGTAGCCTACATATACACAGGCAAGATCTACATTTCACCTGTACTGTAGTGTAGAGTTTTACCTTGCCCAGGTCCACGATAAAGCAGTCTCCCTGGTTGAAGCTGGCCCAGGACAGTACCACCTCCGTGGCCCGGATGGTCCGCCTCCCCTTGATGTGCAACAAGCGCTTCACGCTCATGTCATTGGTCACAACGTGCTGGAAGCCTGAAGCCACGCCCCCTTGCTGTGATAGGAGGGGTCAAATAATGTCAAAGAGTAACGATGAGGCTTGTTCGGTGGTGCGCAATGTTTAAAACCTTGCAGCTTGAAATGTATTACATAAAACTTGCATTATTCCCTATTCGACAAGACAGAGAATAATTTCTGTTCTACACTACAGATTTCTACCTTAATGTGCTGTCAGCTGAGCCTTCCTGGTAAGCCGCCACACAAAAACATGCATATGGAGGTTAGAGGGAAATATTGAATCGTGATAAAAGTTTGCAAAACATTGATATCACTGTCCAAACTTCAATTAAACTCAAACAATTTGTCCATTGGTTTGGGGAAAAAACTTTGGCAAATCCTGGTTCTGCTTTTCCTCTCAAGGGCATACAAAGTGTGTTCCCATGTTATGTGATTATGAAAATTCCCCAAATGAGAAACAGATCTACTCTGAGGGAGAGAGTTCTCCTGAGAAAGACGGATAACTTTCCATGGCAGAGAAGCAGCTTTGTTTATTTTCATGGAAAGAATGTTTTATGTCTACAGGGTAATGAAGGTTTCATATAATGAGCCCTAGCTTGGTACCCTGTTCCCCTCTCCCTCTTTTCTCACCCCTCCCTATTTCTCCCTCTTACCCTCTCTCTCTTTCCCCTCTCTCTCAATGTCCAGATGCTTTTTTATCAGCGTGTGTGTTTTGAGGTGGGGGTGGGGAGGGGGTAAATGTGGTGTTGTAGTGAAAAGAGGATTTCTCATTAATTAATTTCTCATGTTACCCTTTCCTCTCTTTGTTCTGCTCCCTCATAATCCACATCTCTTTCTTTCTCCCTCTCTATTTTTCTCTCTCAAGGACACTGTGTGTAACTCCACAATAAAAGGAACATAGTTTCCACAAACCGAACATTTCAAAATGGTAAACAGAACTGGGTTAATTACTGCCATCTAAACCAAGGTCTGAGGTTTTTCTGGAAATGTAAAAAGACGGTGAGAGAAACAGCAAAGGGTAAACTCTCAAATCCCACAGTTGTTGTATTTATAAGGATTTCAAAATGGCTGCCGTTGACATGCTGGTTGCAGTGACTATAGTGCCTGTCACACCTTTGGATGTAAACATGACAAAGGCTAAGAGGAATGAATGTTGATGTCTATGAACTTCAGACTCATTCACTTCATTGCAAAGTTTATGGGATGTCGCAAATGATTAAACCAGTGCTTTAAACCAGTGCTTTGATCATTAGTGACATCCCAGTGACGTCCAAACCGTATCCAGTTTTTCTATCCAGTTTTATCCCGTTTTTTCAATATTTTCTATATCATATTTTTGGATCAGTAATAATGACTTAATCCTTCTGACATTATACTGATAGAGTACGTCAATGGATGTCCAAAGAGTATTCCTTCCTATTGCCTAACGCATTGCCACAAACAGGAGCGGTTGTAACAGAGATGTTGCAGATCGCTACGACCAACCCCTCTTGCCCCAACTGTTACCTTTCTAATACAACACAAACCCTTACATTTCTAGTGCACAATAAACCACTTCCTTACCATCAACTAACCCAGGGTATCCCAAACTCGGTCCTGCCCCCCTAGGTGCACGTTTAGGTTTTTGACCTCGCACTACACAGCTGATTGAAATAATTACAGCTTGATGATGAATTGGTTATTTGAATCAGCTGTGTAGTGCGAGGGTAAAAAACTAAATGTGCACCCAGAGGGTGCCCCAGGACCGGGTTTGGGAAGCCTTGAACCCACTGCTCTTGTTCAAAGTGTCATTAGTGGATGATTAATTGGAATAAAAAGACAAATCACTTCCCACTCTACATCTTTCAGCTGTTAGCAGAAGAAGCTGACCTTGTACTTGATGCCAGACTTAAAGTAGCCCAAGAAGGTGATGGACTCGTTGTTCTGGACCTCTCTAAACTGGACTGGCCCTCCGCCCAGGAAGTCATCCAGCTGGGTGGCAAAGATGGCCGCCGCTCCTCTCTCATCCTGAGAACACTCATCCCCTGGAGGAAAGAGAGGAGAGAAAGTTAGAAATCATCCACAGAGAAATTGCTAAAACCTGTTTTGACCAATAGCGGTTAAGTATTGCCTTTCCAGGCCTTTATTCAAACTGTAGAGTATGGTATAGTTGACTGCCTGTTTTGGTTATAGCCAACTTGTTTTGTAATTACAGTACACCAAGCTTACTAGTGAAAGTCTACAAGCCGCTTGCACATTCTTCACATTTTCCTGCCTTGAAATTAAATGGGAAAAAAGGGACAAAATGTGATTTATTTCGTACTTATCTTCACTACCTACTCCACATTTTCAAAGTGAAAGCAAAAAAATAAAAAACTAACATGTCTTGATTGCATATGTCTTCACACCCCAGAGTTAATACTTGCGGGAAGCACCTTCGGCAGCCATTACAGCTGTGAATCATTTTGGAATCAAATTCAGCCAACTTTGCGCAACTCTCAGAACATACAGTGCCTTCAGAAAGTATTCACGCCCATTGATTTTTTCCACATTTTGTCGTGTTACAGCCTGAACTTAAAATTGATTAAATGTAGATGTTGTGTCACTGGCCTACACACAACACGGCATCATGTGGAAGTGGAATAATGTTTTTAGAAATGTTTATAAATTAATTACAAATGAAAAGCTGAAATGTCTTGACTCAATAAGTATTCAATCCCTTTGTTATGGTAAGCCTAAATAAGTTCAGGAGTAGAAATGTGCTTAGCAAGTCACATAGTAAGTTGCAGGGACACACCCTGTGTGCCATAGTAGTGTTTACCATGATTTTTGAATGACTACCTCATCTGTGTACCCCACACATACAATGGTGTGTCAATACACCCAGTCACGACGAAGATAGAGGCGTCAGTTGCCAGAGAGGAAGGAAAATGCTCAGGAATTTCACCATGGGGCCAATTACAGCGTTTAAAACAGTTACAGAGTTTGATGGCTGTGATAAGAGAAAACCGAGGATTAATCAACACCCTTGTAGTTAATAAACAATACCTACCTAAATGACAGAGTGAAAAGGAAGCCTGTACAGAATAAATCATTCCAAAACATGCATTCTGTTTGCAATAAGGCACTAAAGTAAAACTGCCCTGAAAAAGTCCTGAATAC
The DNA here is from genome assembly GCF_021184085.1 of Oncorhynchus gorbuscha. NCBI lineage: Eukaryota > Metazoa > Chordata > Actinopteri > Salmoniformes > Salmonidae > Oncorhynchus > Oncorhynchus gorbuscha. The sequence continues at coordinate 66,292,994 of NC_060180.1, forward strand.
AAAGAGTTATGTTTGGGCCAAATCCAATACAACACATCACTGAGTACCACTGTTCATATTTTCAAGCATGGAGGTGGCTGCATCATGTTATGGGTATGCTTTTCATTGGCAAGAACTAGGGAGTTATTTAGGATAAAATAAACTAATAGAGCTAAGCGCAGGCAAAATTCTAGAGAAAATCCTGGTTCAGTCTGCTATCCAACAGACACTAAGAGACGAATTCCCCTTTCAGAAGGACAATAACCTAAAATGCAAGGCCAAATATGTAACCCTTTTCAGGAAGCTAGGCGTATGTCGCATGTCACTACACAGGAATCCAATCAAATGTATTTATAAAGCCCTTTTTACATCAGCAGATGTCACAAAGTGCTATACAGAAACCCAGTCTAAAACCCCAAACAGCAAGCAATGCAGATGTAGAAGCACAGTGGCTTGGTAAAACTCCCTAGAAAGACAGGATCCTAGGAAGAAACCTAAAGAGGAACCAGGCTCTGAGGGGTAGCCAGTCCTCTTCTGGCTGTGCCGGGTGGAGATTATAAGAGTACGTGGCCATTTAGGACAGATTGTTCTTCAAGATATTCAGATGTTCAGAGATGATCAGCAGTGTCAGATAATAATCACAGTGGTTGTAGAGGGGGCAACAGGTCAGCACCTCTGTCAGTTGACTTTTCATAGCCGAGCATTCAGAGGTCAGGAGAGGCATGTGAACGTTTTGTTCATTCTTTTGCGGGTTTTGCTGTTGTTGCAGAAATGCCTTCTTAAACGTGAACATTCAAGTGCCCCAATAATAAACTGCCATCTGTAAATACGAATACAATTGTTCAATTACAAGCCTAGTTGGTTTAGCCACAGAAAAAGACAGGAACCTTCCCGTTAGCCACGATTGGCTGGGATATTGGATGCCAAGAGATGAGTTCGGATAAATCTGACCGGTAGCATGGTTTTGCCTATAACACGCTGCTCAGTATGTTTAGATAATCTTTGCTACTGCATTTAAAAAAAATACATATAACATTAGCCATGGAGAACTTCAAAAGTGTTGCTACTGTTCTCAACAACATTGCTGCACAGAATTTAGCAGACGCTATCGACAAAGATCAGTGGGAAAAATTGCAATGGCCTACTTTCTACACACGGTCAGTGTGAACCGGGGCGATTTAACACAACGGGCCAAACAAGCAGTAGTTACAAACAAAACGGAAACGACACAGGACGTCTTACTTAGTTAAAGTGGTTCAGTCTGCCGTTCATCCATGTATACAGGGAAAAGTCTAGGTACATTTTCAGATTATATGCGTATCGAATTTAGTCAGAAAGTCGTTTTCATTGCAAGTTAAAGAGTACTGTTGGCTAGCTAGCGAACGTTAGCTTCCTGGCTCGCTAGCTGACATTACTTGTATGATCTGTGTCGTCTGTGTAATATTATTTGTATCTCAGAGAGCCATTTACCATGCTAATTATAGCCTAATGTTAGTTAGCTAGATAACATTGAACCTAGTTGGTTAGCTTTAGCTACCTGCAGATTCATATTAATGCATTTCATGTATGGTGGCTAGCTATGACAATCCATTTGTACTGTATGGGTGGGGATTATGGTTCATATTTTAGCTAGCTAGCTTCATGTCTAAACAAGATACTCCACTTCGCCAGATGATTACATGACCCATCAAGGTCGGTAGGTGTGTCTGTGGGTGATTACGGCCTTCTATTGTATTTCATGAACATGTGTACATGTCTAGACAATAGTGAACCATCCACTTAGCTAGATGTGGCTGGGGTGTGGTTATAACATTTCTTTCACATGACCCATCAATTTAGACATGTGTGTCTGGGTCAGCACCATCTAATAATTTAAACACTTTCTATTTTTGACATTGCTACTATGCAAGAAACCATTTCACTGTGCTGTTTACACCTTCTGTATCCTGTGCATGTGACAAATAAACTTTGATTGTATTTGATACAGTGTGTGTTTACCAGAGATGGTAATGTGAAGAACAACATGACCTGCACCACAGTCAGATTAGGATATAGACCAACAACTAGATAAAGTTTAGTTTTACCTGGTGTTTTTCCCTTATTATAGGCTACTATTTTCCCAAATTTTAGTCTGGAAATCTTCGGTTGTTTACTACACTAACTTACTCTGTTTAGCACATGTCTTCACATGTGAATCCTTAAAGAGATGGGTGGGGCTAAGGCTTAAGAGGGTGTGAACAATGCTGAATAAGTATATTCAAGGGACATTCTCAAAAGTGGGGTTACAAGTTTATAAACTTTCAAAGCAGAATTAGTTCCCATTGTTCCTCAACTGCAGTGTATGATTTTGTAGCTCTGTGTCTCTACTTTTATCCAATGTAAAAAAAACACTTTCTAATTTTGCAACATAAGAACAAATCGAGGTGGTCGGTCACATATACAATAAATTTGCTTACCAACGACTTTGAATGTTCCTGAGTGGCCTAGTAATGGCAATACTTGAAAATGGCTGTCTAGCAATGATCAACCACCAACTTGACAGAGCTTGAAGAATTTTTTAAATAATAATGTGCAAATAATGTACAATCCAGGTGTGCAAAGCTCTTAGAGACTTACCCAGAAAGTCTCACAGGTGTAATCAATGCCAAAGGTGATTCTAACATGTATTAACTCAGTGGTGTGAATACTTATGTAAATGAGATATTTCTGTATTTAATTTTCAATCAATTTGCTTAAATTTCTAAAAACATATTTTCACTTTTTCATTATTGGCTATTGTGTGTAGATGCGGGCAAAAACATCTAAATGTAAATCTCTTTTGAATTCAGGCTGTAACACAACAAAATGTTGTTGAAATTTCATTGAAATAAGGTGATTCAACCAGTCTGTGCCGAGTTGTAACTTCATCCCAGGGTTAGGTTTTCAGAAGACCGAGGCGGGTTTTCCTTTTTACTTGGGCTTTCCTCCATTCATATGTATGTCGATCCTAATAAACTCCCCAGTCCCTGCCAGTGTCAAGCATATGTCATGGTTCCTCCGAGCACCAGAGGGCGGTAGAGACCGCCCTAGAGACTATCTTTGCTACTCAGGTGTTGGTTATCATTTCATTATTATTTTCCTTTTAAAATAGGTGTGTTTTCTGTCCTTGTTTGCAGAAGCTTGATTTTGGTTGCCCTGTGTGTTTGTTGCCCTGAGTAAGAGATCTAGTGTTTGTTGGTTGTCAGTGTTACTGTTGTCCTTCTGTTACCTTATTTTCAGTCAAGTATTTACAGTTATCCTAAACCATTGATTCCTCATCTGGTCCAGCACCTGGATCCAACCCCACCACGTCACAGCAAGCTTCTGCCCCAACATGGACCCAGCAGAGATCAACCAGATGAGAGGTCATAACCCACAGAGGAGCACTGTTGGGAAGACAGCAAGAACAATTCTCCCAGATCTCCGAGATCCTCCGGGCACTCACCAATTCCTTCTGTCCACAGCACACCCCAACCCAGGAGGAGCCAATGCCCAAGTCTCATCGCCCAGTGCTACAGGCGTTACCGTAGTTCCTCCAGGGACCCTGCACTGGGAACCCAAGATCCCAGCCCCTGAGCGGTATGACGGCCACCCAGGAGGATGTAAGGGTTTTCTCACTCAGTGCTCTCTGGTGTTCGAGTTACAGTCCTCCTTGTTTCACTCCGATCGGGCCATGATCGCCTACATCATCTCTCTGCTCTCGGGCAGGGTCCTGGTGTGGGCAACGGCCGTGTAGGAACAGCAGCCACTATCCTGCAGCTCCATATTAGCCTTCGCTGCCGAGCTGTGTCGAGTCTTTGACTACCCAGTCGATGGACGGGGAGCCAGACCAGTGGCTGACTTCGCCATTGAGTTCCGTACCCTCGCCACCGAAAGTAGGTGGAATACTGAGGCACTGGTTACCGCTTTCCACTAGGGCCTGTCTAACTCTATCAAAGATGATCTGGCTGCCTGGGAACTGGGAGAGGACCTTGAGTCCCTGATAACGCTGGAAATCAGGCTTTTACAACAGCTTCTGAGAATGGGGGTGAGAGCGTTTTTTTTGACACCACCCCAGTATCCCGGCTTTCTGAGTGCCCCACCTGAACCCAGCATTGATGAGCCAATCCAGCTGGGACACACGTCTGAGCCCACAGGAGAGTGACAGGCACACGCGTGAAGGCTGCTGCCTCCACTGCGGAGGTTGCGGTCATCACCGTGCTACATGTCCAGAGTTGACGGGAAACACCAGTGCTCGCCAGGACAAGGGGAGACCCTGATAAGCTGTGCAGTTACCTCCCGGCTACCCAGTCACTGTATGTTACTACCCACAACCCTCCACTGGGAAAACCGTCAACACCGGATTCAACTCTTCATGGACTCTGGGACCACATTGATCCCCTGTGTGAAATGTCCCGTCCCTCTGCAGATTGAAGCCCTCGATGGACACCCCACTGGCTCTGGCCAGGGGGACTATCAGACCAAGCCCATTCTACTTTAGGTTGGGGCGAACCACTCAGACTTAGTTTTATTTTGATCACTGCTCCTGAGAACCCACTTATCCTAGGGTACCCCTGGCTAGTGCTACATAACCCACGATTCTCTGGTCCATGGGACACCTACTAGACTGGGGTAAGGACTGCCAGACTAAATGACTAAGACACCCACCAAGGGCCTAGCCATGTCCTCCTACATCCATTAAAGGCCAAGACCTCTCCTCTCTCCCTCCCGAATACTTCGACCTCTGGGAGGCCTTCAGTAAGAGGCTACAGGCCACCCTTCTCCCTCATCGTCCATATGACTGTGCCATAACTCCTACCTGGCTCCACACCTCCCCGGGGCCATCTCTCTCTCAACCCTTGAAGCGGCAGTCCTGGACAATTACATCCGGGAGTCGCTGGAGGCAAGATTAATTCGACCCTCTACATCCCCATCTGATGTAGGCTTCTTTTTTGTGTGTAAGGATGGAGGCTTGCGTCCGTGCATCGATTATTAGAGGGCTGAACCGGATTACGATCAAGAATGTCCACTGCCTTAGAGTTGGCCCAATGGGCCAAATTCTTCACCAGGGAAGGAGATTAGTGGAAAACTGCCTTTAACACCCCTAGTGACCACTATGAGTATTTAGTCATGTCTTTCGACTACAAACTTTCCCAGGACATTGTCTCATATCGGGGACCCCAGTTTGTTGCACGCTATTGGAAGACCTTCTGCTCTGTTGGGGGCATCGGTAATTCTCTACTCGGGGTTCCACCCACAGTTCAATGGGCAAACGAAGCGTGCTAACCAGGCGCTAGGGAAGTTACTCCGTCTACACTCGGGCCAGAAACTGGAGCAGATAACTCGTCTGGGCGGAGTATGCTCATAACACACTGCCGAACTCATCCACTGGACTGTCACCGTCACCTGCCCGACATCAACATCAGGCAAACCGGCACCAAAGACCTCTTCAGCTCCTCCGACTGGGTCAACGGGTGTGGCTGTTCACTCATGATCTGTCCTTAAAGGTGAATTTGTGAGAGCTTGCTCCTCGCTACATAGGACACTTCAAGATCCTTAGTCGCAGCAACCTGGATACCTATCGTCTCCAGCTTCCCAGGTACATGAGGTTCTGTCTGTCCTTCCATGTCTCCGGTCTCTAGCCAGTTCCTCCCCCCCCCAGCTGCTCCTCCGCCCCCTCGACTTGTGGATGGCCAACCTGGCCTACACTGTCTGACGTCAGTCGGAGGCTCGCCGGGTCTGAGGGACCCTGCAGTACCTGGTGGACTGGGAGAGCACGGACCCGAGGAGGGGGCGTGGGTGCCGGCCCGGGACATCCTGGATCCGGGTCTGGTAGGAGACTTCAACCGAGTACGTGGTGATCGTCAGGGCTCCGCAGCTGGAGCCGCTCCTGGGGGTGTACTGTCATGGTTCCTCCGGGCAGCAGATGCCGTCCTAAAGGCTTTCTTTGTTCCTCAGGTGTTGCTTATCACTTCATTTATGATTTTTCTTTTTTTTTAAATGTGTGTTTTCTGTCCTTGTTTGCAGAAGCTTGATTTCGGTTGCCTCTGTTTGTTGCCTGAGTAGGTTTTCTAGTCCTAGTGTTTTTTTCCCCAATATTACTGTGATCCTTATTTTCAGTAAAGTATTTAATTTTATAATAAACCATTGATTCCGCGTCTGTTCCATTCTCTGCACCTTGGTCCAACCCCACACGTCGCAGAATTCCCATAACATGATGCTGCCTCCACAATACTTTGTACTTTCAAGGATTTCACTCTGTGTTGTGTTGTATTGGATTTGACCCAAGCCTGTCATTTTTTATTTAGGCCAAAAATATATTTCTTTGCCATGTTGTTTTCCAATATGACTTAACGGCCTTGTTGCAAATAGAATGGATGATTTTGATGGGATTTTTAAACACAGGCTTTCTTTTTCTGTCATTCAGGCCATTAATGTGGAGTGAATACAATGTGTATCCTCTATTTTCAAGTATTGCGGTCGCAGCATCCTTTTATGAGTATGCTTGTCACCGGCAGGGACTGGGGAGTTTGTCAGAATAAAAAAAATAAAGGAGACCAGATAAAAAGTTGAAGGAAACCATGCGTCAGTCTTCTGAATATCTAACCCTGGGATAGGTTGCTTTTCAGCGGAACAATTACACAAATGTTTATGCCAAAGACAGACTGGAATGGCTTTCCAATAGGTGTTGAGTGTTCCGGAATGATCTGGTCTCTGTCCTGACTTAAATCTGTTTGAAAAAAAGATATACGGTTTGAATATTGCTGTACAATAATTCCTTGCCAAATGTACTGAGCCTGAGAAATGTTTACATAAACAAAGGATATGTTGCCCAAAGAGTTATCCAAAGTTGGTAGAATCTTTGATTTATATCTGAAAAAAAACTCTGGGGTGTGAAAACTTATACAATCAAGACATGTTTTTGTAAAAAATATATATTTAAAAAATGTTCACTTTGAAAATGTTGTAGGTATTGTAAAATGGTAGGAAAAAACAATCCTATTTTATACATTTTTAAATGTGACGACTCTTCAAGGAGTTTGTAGACTTTCAATGGGTACTGCACAGTATGTACATAAATACTTATTTTAAAACTGTTGATCAGATTCAACAAGAACTCCACCAAGAGCCAGAAAGTTATCTTTACTACAGCTAAATATGGTTTGAGTTTTGCCCTGGGGCTCCAACATGTGGTTGAAAACTGAAACAATGGGGTGGAGTTGTTTGGAACTCTGCGTGGATCCCTCTCAGATCTCGAACGGGAATGATAGAGAATGTTAGATCAGTAAGGCCGCCACCACAACAAAGAACTGAAGCCTCGATCATCAGAGGGAGAGCTAGGCACCACATAAACCCATCCAGACCCAGGTCTCTCTAATGTGGCTGGGTAATGACTAACAGGCACTGGTATGCTATGTGTGAGAGCCGGCAGCATGCACACTGTGTTCACTCTGGTTTGTCTCAGTGTAAAGTCGAACTGACAAACTAGACATAGGAGAGTTGGAGGGAAGAGGAGAGACAGAGAAAGAGAGGAAAGGAAAGAGAGCTAGAGAGAGAGCGAGGAAAGGAGACAGAGACAGAAAGAAGGAGATGAGGGAGTGTAGTATACACTCTCTCCTACACGTAATTACTTGTGGGCTTTCTTTGAAGATGTGCAGCTTTTTGACAATTGAATCAAGCTAATAGACATGACAGGAAAACAAGAGGGGAAATAGAATTACACAAGTTAATTTCACACAACAGTTTCAACACTTCTGCTATCTCAACACTTAGATACAGTGTCAGGGTGGAAATGCTTTCTCACGTATGTGTGTTGAGAAAGAGGAACATTTCCTGCTAAGCAATATTTGTTATATGCAGATTCAGTGTCTACAATACGTGTATAATTGACCATAGCTATAGGGTATTTATTCACATGTACACTGACAAAAGTAATGTTTTCTATAAGGGTCTATGTGTAGATTAACCACAGCTACCAAAGGTATTTCTACATTATTTATATCATGCAAATTCACACGGCCTCTCATGGTAGAAACCGTGTAACAAAATAGCAAGTATTTGTAGGAGTTTCGTATGTCGATAAGGAACTGAAATGCTGTATCTCTCACCAATAGGGTCTATTGCCTCTGTAATGGCTACTGTATCTCCCACCAATAGGGTCTATTTGTCTCTGTAATGCCTGCTGTATCTCCCACCAATAGGGTCTATTTACCTCTGTAATGCCTGCTGTATCTCTCACCAATAGGGTCTATTTGTCTCTGTAATGGCTACTGTATCAACCACCAATAGGGTCTATTTACCTCTGTAATGCCTGCTGTATCTCCCACCAATAGGGTCTATTTACCTCTGTAATGCCTGCTGTATCTCCCACCAATAGGGTCTATTTACCTCTGTAATGCCTGCTGTATCTCCCACCAATAGGGTCTATTTACCTCTGTAATGCCTGCTGTATCTCCCACCAATAGGGTCTATTTACCTCTGTAATGCCTGCTGTATCTCCCACCAATAGGGTCTATTTACCTCTGTAATGCCTGCTGTATCTCCCACCAATAGGGTCTATTTACCTCTGTAATGCCTGCTGTATCTCCCACCAATAGGGTCTATTTACCTCTGTAATGCCTGCTGTATCTCCTACCAATAGGGTCTATTTACCTCTGTAATGCCTGCTGTATCTCCCACCAATAGGGTCTATTTACCTCTGTAATGCCTGATGTATCTCCCACCAATAGGGTCTATTTACCTCTGTAATGCCTGCTGTATCTCCCACCAATAGGGTCTATTTACCTCTGTAATGCCTGCTGTATCTCCCACCAATAGGGTCTATTTACCTCTGTAATGCCTGCTGTATCTCCCACCAATAGGGTCTATTTACCTCTGTAATGCCTGCTGTATCTCCCACCAATAGGGTCTATTTACCTCTGTAATGCCTGCTGTATCTCCCACCAATAGGGTCTATTTACCTCTGTAATGCCTGCTCTATCTATGATTTTCCAATCGTTTTGTTCTGAACTGAACCATTATTTTGTTTGTTCTATTCCACTGTTCCAACCAGCAAAATACAATTCTGAGCCGGTTCAAAGCCCCGGTTTTATATCGTTCCTTTCTGTTCTTTGAAAATCTCTGAAATCGTAATTGTTTTACATTTTGTTCGATGTTAAATTACTTAACCAATTATGCAGTACGGATAGACCGTTTGCTATGGAGCAGGCAAGCTATAGCTCAGTGAGTTGTTTACAGGCAAGCTATAGCTCAGTGAGTTGTTTACAGGCAAGCTATAGCTCAGTGAGTTGTTTACAGGCAAGCTATAGCTCAGTGAGTTGTTTACAGGCAAGCTATAGCTCAGTGAGTTGTTTACAGGCAAGCTATAGCTCAGTGAGTTGTTTACAGGCAAGCTATAGCTCAGTGAGTTGTTTACAGGCAAGCTATAGCTCAGTGAGTTGTTTACAGGCAAGCTATAGCTCAGTGAGTTGTTTACAGGCAAGCTATAGCTCAGTGAGTTGTTTACAGGCAAGCTATAGCTCAGTGAGTTGTTTACAGGCAAGCTATAGCTCAGTGAGTTGTTTACAGGCAAGCTATAGGTCAGTGAGTTGTTTACAGGGAAGATGGAAAGATAAGTGTTGGGCGTGAGATGCAACTAAAATTTTGCGGGTTGGGAGAGAGCGAGAGAGGGTGGAGGACGAGGCTTGGCTTGCAACGCTTGGCATCTTGTAATGACATGTAGTATCTGAATTAGGCCTACATAATTATACCTACAGAGGAGCGGTTTCTAGGGAGGAACTTTGAATGTCTTTGAACTTCAGAGTTGACTTAACGTTGGACCAGAATAGTTAGCTAGGTAACAAGCTTGTGTGTGCAGAGCGACACCAGAATTAAAAACACATCTTACCTTTTAGTAGTTAATAAATCCAGTGTGAAATGTGATAACTATAGTATCCCTAACAAGCATTGAAAAGGTTTATCCATTGTTCTCTAATTAAAAATCTCTCTCCCTATCTTCTGAATCACGCTTATAACGTCAGTAGGCTACAGCTAAGCTTCGGAGGGGGCGGCAGGCAGATGTTCAGCTGGCAGAAGTTTCTGATTGACAGAGGGGGGGCTTTGCATAGGCGCTTTGTTGCCCGGATGTAAAATAACATTATTAACCGGTTTCCATGCTTTTAAAATAATGGTTCTGTTCTGGAACAGTATAGTTCACTTTAGTTCCTGGTTCTGATTCTTTTCCTTGAAAATATGTATTATTTTCCGGTTTTCTGTTCTGTTCCCTGAACCGGTTCCAACACTTTAAAGTAGCTCTTCTCTCCCTCTCTTTCTCAAATTAAACATTGATCTAACATGACTGGTTGAAAGCAAGAAATCTACTACATAGATATCTCAGATCCAGTCCATGTCCAATCAGTTGTTACTAATAGGAGTCTAGTGTAGTCTGTTTGTCTGTAGGTGTGTGTGTGTGTGTATGTGTGTGTGTGTGTGTGTGTACGCAAGTCTTACCCATCCACATGTGTATGTAGTAGGAGGGAGCTGCAGTTGTGTAGAGGAGCAGATAGGCATCTCCTGTGTAGAAGTTGCCGTGCAGGGCCTTGGGGACAGGCTTCAGGTCCATGTTCTCAATACGCCACACCTGCAGCCCTTTCTCCTTCCCTGCAGTCACAAACTCCTTGTGTGACACCATGACAGCTCTGAGAGAGAGAGGCAGAGAGAGCTGGAGCTTCAAGAGGCAGACGTACCATGAAAGTCATAAACATCTCTTAATGGTTCAATATGCAGAAATCTCTCCATTTTCTGGTTGCTAAAATTCTAATAGTTCACCTACTATCAGTTTATGTAACAAAACAAGCAAGTGTAGTGTAGCAAATCACTGTACTAACCACTGTGAAATATATTTTCCATAATCCAAAATATTGTATTTTCAGCTGTTTGAAGCTTGTTTAAAAAAATTTAAAAAAGTAAAAGAAGCAAAAAACTAAATTTAAGAAAGAGAAGAATAGAAATACTGCACATAGAACAGATCTTACGCTCCTTAGACTTGCTTTCAATGAGAATGACAGATCTGTAATTTCTAAGTGAATTTGGTGTGTGTTGATAGTAGTGGGAGAGGTTGATTACACCGTGAAAGAAATCATCGTACGGTGATAACCCACTGCCCTTACTCTACCCTCTCAGCACCATAAGGCTTAATGTGCCTCGAATACAGATAACCCCTTATCATGGGGCATTGCATAATCTTTTTCAGATCAGAAAGTGGTTTGCTAGTGTCATGTAGCCTATGGGCTCTATTTTAACAAAACTAATGCAATGGTAAATATAAGCACAGGAGATAGCGCTATGGGTTCAGGGAAGTGTCAGAAATGATCGGTGCACTTGTGGAGGCTTGGCCCCTTACTGGCCAATCAGAACGTGCTCCATGGCCAAATATGTGGTTGCTTCAAGTTGTGTATTTCCAACCATTTATGTATTGCCTTGGAATCAATTCCAATTCCAATGTTAGTTAGTCCGTTATAGTTTGATAAATGGCTTACAGAAACGAAATGACAAAATGTAGACCTATCTTTGCTAAATAGGTTAACTTGAACCGATTTGCAATCCACATTGTTCTAGGGGCATCCCCAGAGATATAGGGGCAAGGCCTAGTGTACATTACATTATGGCTGAGAATGGACATGCCAAACATTATTTATTTTTTTTACCTTTATTTAACCAGGCAAGTCAGTGAAGAAAATATTCTTATTTTCAATGACGCCCTGGGAACAGTGGGTTAACTGCCTGTTCAGGGGCAGAACGACAGATTTGTACCTTGTCAGCTCGGGGGTTTGAACTCGCAACCTTCCGGTTACTAGTCCAACACTCTAACCACTAGGCTACGCTACCGCCCCATAGTCAATAAGCAAGACTAAATTCATTATAATATGGCCCAAAAAGAGAACGAATAATTCTAATCAAACTCTAAACAAAACGAAACAACAACTTGTTTTAAATGTACTATGTCACACTTGCAGGCACCATCATTTCTCCCCGTGGCCATATAATATTAAAACAATGGAGACTATGGAGGGTTTTACGGCACATTCAAACTTTTCACAGTAACTGGACAAAGATCCAACATAAAGAGAAAAGGAGAATGTCCACACTGTTATGCTGCTCCCAATGTCCACTCCGTTATATGCTGCTTCCCAATGTCCACTCTGTTATGCTGCTTCCCAATGTCCACTCTGTTAATGCTGCTCCCAAATAGGCCTGTTTTATGAACATAATCAGAACCATTTTACAGATCAGAACGCATTCACACATCTCCAGAAGTTGCATTGCAAGTGCGCCGCGGACGTTGTAACCATAAAACCAGGAAGGTGAATCATTCTAATATGATTGGTTGAAATAAAATTGATTTTTTTTAAATATATATATATTTTTTTAAACAACAACAATAAATACATGTAATATGTAATGATATCATACAACCACCAGGATAAAAAGCCAGGCGTTGCTGTTGAACCAGTCTTCACTATAGTGGTCCTAAGGGAGGGCTCGGGTTTGAACATATGAAACTGAAAACAAGCAATTGTTACAGGTTAGAGATAACTTCTAAATACGAGGTTCACCGGTATTACACAAGGTTCTCATCTCTCATTTCATGATGGGCATGGACACGTAGCCTACATCATGCGTTTTACGCACGTCCAATACGGGTCCTGGATGGCTAAAATCATGTGGACTTGCCTACAACGCATAGATAAAAAGGGAATATCAGCTCACTGTTTTACTTCTCTTAAACTAAGCTTTCCAAGCGGTCTCAGAAGCCAAACCCTTTATTGACAGTCTTGACTACTTCACAATTGCATTGGGCAGGACAAAAAAAGCCTTAATTGAGAGGAGGCTATGTTTGGTTTTTATCCAAATATATCAAAATGGGGAAAAAAACATGAGTTTTTATGTTTCAAAATATAAAAAGTATACAGGAACCAAAGGCACATTAGGCTTCTCTTGTTCCGTGCGCATTAGGGCAGTGTGCGTCTCGTCTAGATAGGCAGCGTTTCCACTGTACAAATGAATGCCATAAACCAACTCTGTTACCTGTAAAAAACAACTTTTGGTTGGTCTTAAATATCCCTATCAGCGCTGCCTGAAATTAGCACTTTGGATCGTGTTTTTAAGGACACACCTAAAATATTTCCACCCCTCCCATCTGAAAGCAAGCGAGCGGATATACAGTCGTATGAAAATGTTTGGGCACCCCTCTGAGCGTGCATAATCATTTACTCTGTCGTCACAGAAAATGATCACAGTGTCATGCCATTCATTTGCGAATAAAAGCTGAGTACTGGGGTATTGTCCAGACAAAGATTTTTAGTGTAGTAATATTATGTTGTATGAAATTAAATCAGATGTGAAAAATAGGCTATGCAAAAATGTGGGCACTCTTGTGATTCTGTTGATTTGAATACCTGTAACTACTTAGCACTGATTAATTGGAACACACAATTGGTTTGGTGAGCTCATTAAGCCTTGAACTTCATAGACAAGTGCATCCAATCATGAGAAAAGGTATTTAAGGCCAATTGCAAGTTGTTGTTCTCTTTGACTCTCCTCTGAAGAGTGGCAACATGGGGGCTTCAAAACAACTCTCAAATGACCTGAAAACAAAGATTGTTCAACATGATGGTTTAGAGGAAGTCTACAGAAAGCTATCGCAGAGATTTAAGCTGTCAGTGTCCACTGTGAGGAACATAGTGAGGAAATGGAAGAATACAGGCACAGTTCTTGTTAAGGCCAGAAGTGGCAGGCCAAGTAAAATATCGGAGAGGCGAAGGATGGTGAGAACGGTCAAAAACAGCCCACAGACCACCTCCAATGACCTACAACATCATCTTGCTGCAGATGGTGTCGCTGTGCATCGTTCAACAATTCAGCTCACTTTGCACAAGGAGAAGCTGTATGGGAGAGTGATGCGGAAGAAGCATTTTCTGCACACACGCCACAAACAGAGTCGCTTGAGGTATGTAAACGCACATTTGGACAAGCCAGCTTAATTTTGGAATAAGGTGCTGTGGACTGATGAAACAAATATTGCATTATTTGGTCATAACAAGGGATGTTATGCATGGCGGCAAAAGAACACAGCGTTCCAAGAAAAACACTTGCTACCCACAGTCAAATTTGGTGGGGGTTCCACCATGCTGTGGGGCTGTGTGGCCAGTGCCGGTACTGGGAATCTTGTTAAAGTTGAGGGTCGCATGGATTTCACTCTATATCAGCAGATTCTTGGGAATAATGTTGAAGAATCAGTCACAAAGTCGAAGTTACGCCGGGGCTGGATATTTCAATAAGACAACGACAACAAAACACTGCTCAATATCTACTCTGGCATTTATGCAGAGGAACAAGTACAATGTTCTGGAATGGCCATCCCAGTCCCCAGACCTGAATATCATTGAGAATCTGTGGGATGATTTGAAGCGGGCTGTTCATGCTCGGCAACCATCAAACCTAACTGAACTGGAGATGTTTTGTAAGGAGGAATGGTCCTAAATACCTTCATCCATAATCCAGACACTCATTAGAGGCTATGGGAAGCATCTAAAGGCTGTTATTTTAGTAAATGGAGGCTCTACTAAATATTGATGTGATTTTTCTATTGGCGTGCCCAAATTTCTGCACCTGTCTAATTTTGTTTAGATGCATATTGCACATTTTCTGTTAATCCAATAAACCTCCTTTCACTACTGAAATATTTCTGTGTCCCTCAGTTATTTGATAGATCAAAATGAAATTGCTGATCCAAACACCCAATTATTTATAAATGGAAATCATGGAAATTATCAGGGGTGCCCAAACTTTTTCATACGACTGTAAGACAGTTAAATTGCCGAACCTAGCGTTAGGGCTGGAAAATGCTAACGAAACGAAATACATAACGAAATTGAAAACTAACATGCGTTTACACTAGTGCCGCCTTAATGCCAGCCGAAAATAGAGCTCCATGTGTCATGTAACCTATGACTGTAGCCTATGAATTATTGGTTCAAAACTACTGTACCTTCTGTTTGTGTATAAACTTGACTCGTTTCAGGAAACTAGGTGTATGTCACGCGTCACTACTTCACAGGAGAGGCATTTGAATGTAAACATTTTTTTTTTTATCAAAATGCGTATTTTGGGGGGACATGATTGGCTGAGATAATGGATGGGCTGGACTTGCCAATAGATGAGTTCGGATTCGTCTGTCATGTAGCACGCTTCTTTCTGTCTATAACATGAGCTGCTCAGTATGTGTAGGTAATCCTTTCTTTTTTGAAAGATTCCACGAAGAACTGCATAAGTGTTGATAATGTTCCACTTTCTGGAGGACCAAGTTTTGAAATCAGTGGAATGCCAGGTGGAAGCAGTATGATAGCTAAGGAGATGGAGAAAATTCTGGCGTTTGATTGCAAATAATGTGAAGGGAGTCAAAAAGAGAACACACAGAAGAAGTCTGTTGTATAACACACCTGTGTCCAGATTACATCTTCAAACTAAGGGCAACCATGGCATCCGCAACACAGACGGAGAACCATTCATCAATGTATACGGGTAAGAGAGTCTAGCTAGCTACATTTTCAGATATTATACATTTCTAATTGTTTTTTTGTTGTTTTTTTACCCCCTTTTCCTCCCCAATTTTGTGGTATCCAATTGGTAGTTAGTCTTGTCTCATCACTGCAACTCCCGTACGGACTCGGGAGAGGCGAAGGTCGTGAGCCGTGCATCCTACGAAACACAACCCAACCAAGCCGCACTGCTTCTTGACACAATGCCCACTTAACCCGGAAGCCAGCCGCACCAATGTGTTGGAGGAAACACTGTGCACCTGGCGACCGTGTCAGCGTGCACTGCACCCGGCCCACGGGAGTTGCTAGTGTACGATGGGACAAGGACATTCCTGCCGGCCAAACCCTCCTATAATCCGGACGACGCTGGGCCCATTGTGTGCCGCCCCATGGGTCTCCCAGTCGCGTCTGGTTGCGACAGAGCCTAGACTCGAACCCAGAAACTCTAGTGGCACAGCCTTAGACCACTGCACCACTCTGGAGGTTCGATACGTTTCTAATTCTGTCAGAAAGTCATTTTCATTTTAGTTACAAGTTAAAGCATACTGTTAGCTGGCTGGCTCACTAGCTAACATTACGGGTATGATCTGTGTAATAATATTATTTATAGTTATAGCCTAATGTGAACTAGCTAACATTGAACCTAGCTATACTGAACAAAATTATAAACACAACATGTCGGCCCCATGTTTCATGAGCTGAACGTTAGATAGCTCGAAACGAACCAAAACATTGTTTAGAGAGTTGCTTTTAGTTGCCTGGTTTGCAAGATTGACATATACTAAATTCATTTTTAAACTGATGGGTTAATAAGTGTCAAAATACACCTGGTATGCTATTTTGGCTGCTGATGTCATGATCCTGTCGTTTTTGTGTTTATACTTTTTCATAACGGCAAGGACAAGTTTGACGTCGACAATAGAATGTTGATGTTGTCACTGCGACAACTGTCTACAGACATGACAATAGAATGTTGATGTTGTCACTGCGACAACTGTCTACAGACATGACAATAGAATGTTGATGTTGTCACCGTGACAACTGTCTACAGACATGACAATAGAATGTTGATGTTGTCACCGTGACAACTGTCTACAGACATGACAATAGAATGTTGATGTTGTCACCGAGATAACTGTCTACAGACATGACAATAGAATGTTGATGTTGTCACCGTGACAACTGTCTACAGACATGTCAATAGACATAGTATAAACCAGCCTTCAGTCTTGAAATCTTTGGTTATTTAGTACACTACTGTACTCACTCTGTATAGCACATGGCATCACGTGAATCCTTAAAGAGATGGTTGGAGCTAAGGCTTAAGAGGGTGAGAATGATCTTGAATGGGAGTAGACAAAGAGGAGCTCTCCAGTAGGTGCACCAAAACATTCAAGTGCCATTTTCTCAAAAGTGGGGTTACAAGTGTCAAGAATTACTTGAATTACTTTCCCATTGATCCTTAAATGTAGTGTATGATATACCATTTTCTAGTTCTGAGTCTCCACTTTTATCCAATGTAAAAAACCCAAGTTCAAATTTTGTTACGTAAGGTCAAACCGGTCAATGATCATACAAAATAAACATTTTATACATAACTTCAGACTACTGGCACAGATCAAAAATAGTTCAACTAACATTGTACTATTTGTCGTCACTCATTCAGTCAATATATTCAATATAATGTAGTGTATGGGTCGGGAAACTTTGACTTTTAAATTTGTATTAACCTATGGAGGAAACCCCTGAATCTGACACTGACCGACCTAGATTGAGAGATTATGTAGGGATTATGCCAACTACAGATTATGTAGCTCCTTTCCCAGAACCAAGATTTGCTACCACAAGCCCACGGTGTAATATTGTGTTGACATAACCGTGGCTTCGGTATGCTTTCTTGACTTTTAAATGACACAGGGAAGATGAGGGAGATTTAAACAGAAAATAGAAGCAAGGATAACATTTTATGTGCCTAGCAATTCTGAATCAAATCAAATCTAATTGTATTTGTCACATGCGCCGAATACAACAGGTGTAGACCTTTCCGTGAAATGCTTACTTACAAGCCCTTAACCAACAACGCAGTTTAAGAAATAGAGTTAATAAAATATTTACTAAATAAACTAAAGTAAAAAAATCTAATCAATCAAAAAGCAACACAATAAATGTAAATAACAACAACAAGACTTTATACAGGGTCTACCAGTACTGAGTCAATGTGCAGGGGTACAGGTTAGTCCAGGTCATTTGTAAAGTGACTATACATAGATAATAAACAGAGAGTAGCAGCAGTGTAAAAACAAAGGGCGGAGGGGGGGGGGGGTCAATGTAAATAGTCTGGGTGGCCTTTTGATTAGTTGTTCAGCAGTCTTGTGGCTTGGGGGTAGAAGCTGTTAAGGAGCCTTTTGGTCCTAGGCGATCCAGTACCGCTTACCGTGCGGTAGTAGAGAGAACAGTTTATGACCTGGGTGACTGGGTTCTTTGACAATTTTTGGGGTCTTCCTCTGACACCGCCTAGTATATAGGTCCTGGATGTCAGGAAGCTTGGCAAACTGCTTCTAAAACCACTGTTTCTAATGATGCCTACTACTATAACAAATCAGCAGAAGTGATATTATTATATGATAACAGCGGGTGACTCATTAGCTTACAAACCTTAGCCAACTGTGCTGCCTGTGAATTAACTAGCTCTCTGGTTCTGCTCTAACTGAGATAGATCCTCATCTATCTTTGCACTCAATCAACAACATACCCTTGAGACAATGTAAATGTGTTAGTTGAGATAGTTATCATATCTACTGAAATAAAATGTGGTGACACCACACGGTAGCCTAGCGCGTTGGGCCAGTAACCGGAAGCTCGCTGTTTCGAATACCCGAGCCGACAAGGTGAAGAAAATGTGTTGATGTGCCCTGAGCAAGACACTTAACCCTAATTTACTCCTGGGGTGCTGTACTACTATGGCTGACCCTGTAACACAACACATTTCACTGCACCTATCCAGTGTGTGACAATAAAAGATAAACAAATTTATGACCAAATATTTAAATACCTTTCTCTCTCACACAGACCAACACACACGCTTGTCTTTTCATTTCCACGTGGGGATAATCCAATAATGTACAGTGCATTCAGAAAGTATTCAGACTCCCTTGACTTTTTCCACATTTTGTTACGTTACAGTCTTGGATTAAATAGTTTTTTCACCCTCTTCAATCTACATACAATACCCCATAATGACAAAGAAAAAACAGGTTTTTAGACATTTTTGCACTGCTGGATTGTTGATGCTATATGTATTGGCCAATGAGAGATGTTTCAGACACCAGTCTGACACTCCCCAGAAGGAGCATAGGAATGAATGGAATTCTGTATTTAAAGCTGCAATAAGTAATTGTATATATTTTCTTCAACCAGACTCAAATAGAAATGTGTGTTATAGATCTGCCATTCTCATTGAAAGCAAGTCTAAGAAGCAGTAGCACTGTTCTTTTTGTGCTATTTCTATGCTTCCCATTCTTAAATTTGGTTTTTTTGCATTTTTTACTTTCAGGTTTTGTACACCAGCTTCAAAAACTGCAAAGACAATATTTTTGGTTATGGAAAATATACTTCACAGCGGTTTAGATGGTACAATGATTCTCTACACTACACTTTCTTGTTTTGTCACATAAACTGAAATTAAGCAAACTATTATAATTTTTAGCAACCAGGAAATTTCGGAGTGATTTCTGCATAGTGTATCTTTAAGTATTTTTGTTGTTTGTTGTGGAAAAAAATGATACTTTAAGGAACATGTTTTTAGTATTTATTTTCATGTTTTATTTTGATGTTTACCTCACATAATATAACTTAAAAGTATGCATTAAGGTGTCTGTAATAAGGTGTCAGTACACATTTTCACAACGGTGGGGGAGTGCCAAAATGCAGACGGGAGGCTTCAAAACAGCGCCCCATATATATACTCTATAACTCATCTGGTGTACTAGTATAGGTCTATAAAATAAATCACTGGCATAATCTGATGCATATAATAATGAATCTGGTGCACTTCGAACTTAATGGTGACATTTTTCCATCTTCGCAGGGAACATAACAGAATAGGCTAGCCTGTGCCCCCAAATGGCCTGGCTGTGCTGGGAAATGTTATCAAGCCGAGTAGTATAAATGATCCCATGCACAACTCTCAATATGATACGCCTATCTACACTTCATTGATAAAGATGGTCAAATAAAGGCATTTGTTTGGCTATTAGTCAACTGCGTAAAGAGTTGAAGAGAATGTTACAGTCGATCTCTGTTCAGATTTAAAACAGGAATAGACCGAATTCACAGTCGGTCACACACATCTGGATATGAAATCACTTGGAACTTTGGGCAAATTTTTGAATAATTAAATCCAAACTTCAACAGTGTCTACGATTGCGCACGATCATTTAGACGAAGCTCGATAAACGTTTGGGCGTAATAAAGTTTCCATACAGACCATTGGAGATTCAAACAAGTCTCGCAACTGTAATAAAATGCATTGCAACAAAGAATCAAAATGCACCAAATTATAATAGAAAATTAATTAGTATCAAAAAGTAACTCACGGTTTGACAGATGTGTAATGGAAAATGAGACAATGGGTGCAAAGTGAGCAGAAACAGATGTGGACGCGAATACAACTTCTTAAAACGCCTGTTCATTGCTTGTTGAGTGTTCAGCCCTTATGGGTTTGACATTGAAGCAACGCATTGATTGGTCGACAATCAAAGCCATGAAAAAAAGAGCTGTACAGAAAATCGAATGAAAGGTAATTCGTCACATGCTTCGTAAACAACAGGTGTGGACTAACAGTGAAACGCTTACTTATGGGCCGTTCCCAACAATGCAGAGAGAAAGAAAATAATAGAAAAGTAAAACATAATAATAGAAGTAATAATAGACACACAATGAGCGACCATAACTTGGCTATATACACGCGGTATCAGTACCGATTCGATGTGCAGGAGTATGAGGTAAATGAGGTAGACGTGCATATAAGTAGGAATAAAGGGACAGATAGTAAAGTGTAGTAGCAGCATATTTGATGATGAACAGTTGGCCAAAAAAAGGTGTCAATGCAGATAGTTAAATAGTTAACCAAATAGCTACCTGAACTAACTATTTAGCAGTCTTATTATGGCTTGGGGAAGAAGCTGTTCAGGGTTCTGTTGGTTCCAGACTTGGTACATCGGTACCACTTGCCGTGATTTGGGTGACTGAAGTCTTTGATCATTTTTAGGGCCTTCCTCTGACACGTACAGTATAGAGGTTGTGGATGGCAGGGATCTCGGCCCCAGTGATGTACTGGGCCATTCACACTACCCTCTGTAGCGCCGTGTGGTCGGATGACAAGCAGATGCTCTCAATGGTGCAGCCGCATAACTTTTTGAGGATCTGAGAGCCCATGCCTCCTGACGAGGAAGGGGCATGGTCGTGTCCTCTTCACGACTGTGCTATGGTGTTTGGACCATGATAGATCCTTAATGATGTGAACACCAAGGAAGTTGAAGCTCTCGACCCGTTCCACTACAGCCGCGTCAATGTGAATGAGGTCCGTTTCCTGTAGTCCACGACCAGCTCCTTTGTTTTGCTGATGTTGAGGGAGAGGTTGTAGAAAACTGTACATCAATGACTATAGACAAATTGGCCTCTTGGGTTCGACCATAATGTAACATAGTAAGGCAGTGCATACAGTAGCCTACAGTAGGCTGTGTTCATGTCCTGTAGGATTCATAGTCTACTTACCTTCTTGCACACCCACGCAGGCAGGCACACATACACACACACACACACACACACACACACACACACACACACACACACACACACACACACACACACACACACACACACACACACACACACACACACACACACACACACACACACACACACATACATACACACACAGAGAGAGAGAGGCTGCAGCCAATCATTTCCATCGATAAATGGTCAGGTAAGGTCAGAAATTAATAAGCAAGTCTCGTTCTGTAACATATTGACTTAAGTGACTTGCTGCTCTCTGGTTACGGCCAGCTGAAACATCACTACAAGCTAAACATTCTTATTTTGAGAGAATAAAAGTATTCATGATGTCATGTGCTACCTCCAGCTCCTGGTCAAATCAAATACAATTGTATTGGTTGCTTACACATATTTTACGAATGTTATCGCCGGTGTAGCGTCATTTTTACAAACATTATTGGGCACAGACAACTGCACAAAGGGCAAGAAGGTAGAGACAACAATACATCACACAAAGCAGCCACAACTTTCAGTAAGAGTGTCCATGATTGAGTCTTTGAATGAAGAGACAGATAAAACTGTCCAGTTTGAGTGTTTGTTGCAGCTCATTCCAGTCGCTAGCTGCAGCGACCTGAAAAGACGAGCGACCCAGGGATGTGTGTGCTTTGGGGACCTTTAACAGAATGTGACTGGCAGAACGGGTGTTGTATGTGGAGGATGAGGGCTGCAGTAGATATCTCAGATAGGGGGGAGTGAGGCCTAAGAGAGTTTTATAAATAAGCATCAACCAGTGGGTCTTGTGACTGGTATACAGATATTACCAGTTTACAGAGGAGTATAGAATGCAGTGATGTGTCCTATAAGAAGCATTGGTGGTGAATCTGATGGCCAAATGGTAAAGAACATCTAGCTGCTCGAGAGCACCCTTACCTGCCAATCTATAAATTATGTTTCTGTAATCTAGCATGGGTAGGATGGTGATCTGAATCAGGGTTAGTTTGGCACCTGGGATGAAAGAGGAGGGATTACGATAGAGGAAACCAAGTCTAGATTTAACTTTAGCCTGCTGCTTTGATATGTGCTGAGAGAAGGACAGTGCACCATCTAGCCATACTCCCCAGTACTTGTATGAGGTGACTACCTCAAGCTCTAAACCCTCAGAGGTAGTAATAACACCTGTGGGAAGAGGGGCATTCTTACCAAAACACAAGACCTTTGTTTTGGAGGTGTTCAGAACAAGTTTAAGGGTAGAGAAATCTTGTTAGACACTAAGAAATCTTTGTTGTATAGCATTTAACACAAAATCCAGGGGAGGGCCAGCTGAGTATAAGATTGTATCATCTGCATATAAATAGATGAGTTTTCTACTGCCTGAGCTATGTTGTTGATGTAAATTACGAAGAGCGTGGGGCCTAGGATAGAATACAGTATATACAGTGGGGACAACAAGTATTTGATAACCTGTAAATCGGCTGTTATGCAGGTGAGTGAGGACCCAAAAGCGATATAACGGAAACAGAGTCTTTTAATGTCCAAACAGGGAAAACATAAATCCTCAATCATTACAGGGGAAGTCCAAACAGGGAAAACACAAATCCTCTAGTTTAACAGGAGAGTCCCCCTTCTAGTTGTTGAGGAGAGTGGCAGGGATAGCGGCAACAGACTGCAGGTCCCTTCGGGTAGGCGCGGGCCGTAGAGGATAGAGACACCTGCTCACACGTAGTATCTGATGACGAGGCAGAATACAACTAGACGGAACAAAAGCAAAGCAAACAGCAAACAAGAATCCGACAAGGACAGAAGCAGAAACAGAGAGAGAAATAGAGACTTAATCAGAGGGCAAAATAGGGGACAGGTGTGAAAGAGTAAACGAGGTCGTTAGGAGAATGAAGAACAGCTGGGAGCAGGAACGGAACGATAGAGAGAGAGAGGAATAGAGAGAGAGAAAGAAACCTAATAAGACCAGCAGGGGGAAACGAAGAGAAGAGAAAGCACAGGGACATGACATGACAATACAATACATGACATCGGCAGTGTTTCCTACTTACAAAGCATGTAGAGGTCTATAATTTTTATCATATGTACACTCCAACTGTGAGAGACGGAATCTAAAACAAAAATCCAGAAAATCACATTGTATGATTTTTAAGTAATTAATTTGCATTTTATTGCATGACATAAGTATTTGATCAGGCTAGGAGTTAGGGTCAAGTTAGGGTTAAGGTTAAGTTTACGAGTTAAGTTAAAGGGTTAGGGGAAGGGTTAGCTAAAATGGTTAGGGATAGCTAACATGCTAAGTACTTGCAAAGTAGCTAAAAAGTATTAAGTAGGTATTTAGCTAAAATGTTAAAGTTGTCCGTGATGAGATTCAAACTCGCAACCTTTGGGTTGCTAGACTTTTGCGTTTTATGCACACCATCCACCCTACTTTCATTTTTGCCTTAAGTAACAATTTGTCTTATGTAAACATACCAAACGTAATATATCATACTAATTTGAGTGTCCCGGATTTACATGTATTATGTTACGTCTAGTCTATTAGACCAGGCTGGTCTCTAAGGTGCAGGGTAGAGTACCAGGTGGTAGCCGGCTAGCAACAGTGACTAAAGTTCAGCATTGTCTCCGTCTTCTAGATGGTAGCGGGGTGAACAGGCTGTTGCTCGGGTGGCTGAGGTCCTTGATAATCTTCTTGGTATCTGTAGACGTTTGTGAGGGTCTTAGGGGCCCAGACACATTTCTTCAGCCTCCTGAGGTTAAAGAGATGCTGCTGCTCCTTCTTCACCACACTGTCTGTGTGGATGGACCATTTCAGCTTGTCAGTGATGTGCACGCCAAGGCTTTTCACCCTCTCCACTTTCGGCCCTGTCGATGCACCACTGCCATGGCCTTCCCCTCCTCCCTGCAGGCTGTCTTGTCGTTGTTTGTAATTAGGCAAGCCTACCACACTGGTGCAGTGTCTAGGCTGTGTTTGACTGTCTAAAGGCCTGCAGAATAGAAGTAGCCTAACATATTAGCTGGGACATTTGGAGAATTCTCCACACAATAACTAGTTCAGTTCATTAAACAAAACTCAGCAACCATTTGTTATGCAGGTGAATGAGGACCCAAAAGCGACTTAGCGAAAACAGTCTTTATTCCAGTAAATGGCAAAAGTAATAATCCTGGAAAACTCAAGACGAAAACAAAACAGGAAAAAACTTAAATCCACTCGTAGTAACGAGGACAGACTGGAGACTCGACCATTGACTGCAGGTTGCTTCGGGAAGGCACCGACCGTAGCAGACTAAGACACCTGCTCACACGCAGCATCTGAAGGAGACAAGACACGACAGGGCGAGACAAGGACACAGCACAGTGAACATCATACAAGGATCCGACAAGGACAGAAGTGGAAAACAAGGGGAGAAATAGGGACTCTAATCAGAGGACAAAATAGGGGACAGGTGTGAAAAGACTAAATGAGTGAGTTAGGAGAATGAGGAACAGCTGGGAGCAGGAACGGAACGATAGAGAGAAGAGAGAGAGGGAGGGGAGAGAGAGGGATAGAAAAAGGGAACGAACCTAATAAGACCAGCAGGGGAAACGAACAGAAGGGAAAGCACAAGGACAAGACAATATATGACAAAACATGACAGTACCCCCCCACTCACCGAGCACCTCCTGGCGCACTCGAGGAGGAATCCTGGCGGCAACGGAGGAAATCATCAATCAGCGAACGGTCCAGCACGTCCCGAGATGGAACCCAACTCCTCTCCTCAGGACCGTAACCCTCCCAATCCACTAAGTACTGGTGACCACGTCCCCGAGAACGCATGTCCATGATCCTACGTACCTTGTAAATAGGTGCGCCCTCGACAAGGACGGGGGGTGGAGGGAAGACGAACGGGGTGCGAAGAAAGGGCTTGACACAGGAGACATGGAAGACAGGATGGACGCGACGAAGATGTCGCGGAAGAAGCAGTCGCACAGCGACAGGATTGACGACCTGGGAGACACGGAACGGACCAATGAACCGCGGAGTCAACTTACGAGAAGCTGTCGTAAGGGGAAGGTTACGAGTGGAAAGCCACACTCTCTGGCCGCGACAATACCTAGGACTCTTAATCCTACGTTTATTGGCGGCTCTCACAGTCTGCGCCCTGTAACGGCAAAGTGCAGACCTCACCCTCCTCCAGGTGCGCTCACAACGTTGGACAAACGCCTGAGCGGAGGGAACGCTGGACTCGGCGAGCTGGGACGAGAACAGAGGAGGCTGGTAACCCAGACTACTCTGAAACGGAGATAGCCCGGTAGCAGACGAAGGAAGCGAGTTGTGAGCGTATTCTGCCCAGGGGAGCTGTTCTGCCCAAGACGCAGGGTTTCTAAAAGAAAGGCTGCGTAGTATGCGACCAATCGTCTGATTGGCCCTTTCTGCTTGACCGTTAGACTGGGGATGAAAACCGGAAGAGAGACTGACGGAAGCACCAATCAAACGACAGAACTCCCTCCAAAACTGTGACGTGAATTGCGGACCTCTGTCTGAAACGGCGTCTAACGGGAGGCCATGAATTCTGAACACATTCTCGATGATGATTTGTGCCGTCTCCTTAGCGGAAGGAAGCTTAGCGAGGGGAATGAAATGTGCCGCCTTAGAGAACCTATCGACAACCGTAAGAATCACAGTCTTCCCCGCAGACGAAGGCAGACCGGTAATGAAGGCGATGTGAGACCATGGTCGAAAAGGAATGGGAAGCGGTCTGAGACGACCGGCAGGAGGAGAGTTACCTGACTTAGTCTGCGCGCAGTCCGAACAAGCAGCCACGAAACGGAGCGTGTCACGCTCCTGAGTAGGCCACCAAAAGCTCTGGCGAATAGAAGCAAGTGTACCTCGAACGCCGGGATGGCCAGCTAACTTGGCAGAGTGAGCCCACTGAAGAACAGCCAGACGAGTAGAAACAGGAACGAAAAGAAGGTTACTAGGACAAGCGCGCGGCGACGCAGTGTGAGTGAGTGCTTGCTTAACCTGTCTCTCAATTCCCCAGACTGTCAACCCGACAACACGCCCATAAGGAAGAATCCCCTCGGGATCGGTAGAAGCCACAGAAGAACTAAAGAGATGGGATAAGGCATCAGGCTTAGTGTTCTTATTACCCGGGCGATAAGAAATCACAAACTCGAAACGAGCGAAAAACAACGCCCAACGAGCTTGACGTGCATTAAGTCGTTTGGCAGAACGGATGTACTCAAGGTTCTTATGGTCAGTCCAAACGACAAAAGGAACGGTCGCCCCCTCCAACCACTGTCGCCATTCGCCTAGGGCTAAGCGGATGGCGAGCAGTTCGCGGTTACCCACATCATAGTTGCGTTCCGATGGCGACAGGCGATGAGAAAAATAAGCGCAAGGATGGACGTTATCGTCAGACTGGAAGCGCTGGGATAGAATGGCTCCCACGCCCACCTCTGAAGCGTCAACCTCGACAATGAATTGTTTAGTGACGTCAGGAGTAACGAGGATAGGAGCGGACGTAAAACGCTTCTTGAGGAGATCAAAAGCTCCCTGGGCGGAACCGGACCACTTAAAGCACGTCTTGACAGAAGTAAGAGCTGTGAGAGGGGCAGCAACTTGACCGAAATTACGAATGAAACGCCGATAGAAATTAGCGAAACCTAGAAAGCGCTGCAACTCGACACGTGACCTTGGAACGGGCCAATCACTGACAGCTTGGACCTTAGCGGGATCCATCTGAATGCCTTCAGCGGAAATAACAGAACCGAGAAAAGTGACAGAGGAGACATGAAAGGCGCACTTCTCAGCCTTCACGTAGAGACAATTCTCTAAAAGGCGTTGGAGTACACGTCGAACGTGCTGAACATGAATCTCGAGTGACGGTGAAAAAATCAGGATATCGTCAAGGTAGACAAAAACAAAGATGTTCAGCATGTCTCTCAGTACATCATTAACTAATGCCTGAAAAACAGCTGGAGCATTAGCGAGACCAAACGGCAGAACCCGGTACTCAAAATGCCCTAACGGAGTGTTAAACGCCGTTTTCCACTCGTCCCCCTCTCTGATGCGCACGAGATGGTAAGCATTACGAAGGTCCAACTTAGTAAAGAACCTGGCTCCCTGCAGAATCTCGAAGGCTGATGACATAAGGGGAAGCGGATAACGATTCTTAACCGTTATGTCATTCAGCCCTCGATAATCCACGCAGGGGCGCAGAGTACCGTCCTTCTTCTTAACAAAAAAAAACCCCGCTCCAGCAGGAGAGGAAGAAGGCACTACGGTGCCGGCGTCAAGAGAAACAGACAAATAATCCTCGAGAGCCTTACGTTCGGGAGCCGACAGAGAGTATAGTCTACCCCGAGGGGGAGTGGTCCCCGGAAGGAGATCAATACTACAATCATACGACCGGTGAGGAGGAATGTCATGTTTCCGAGCTCATGCTTCGTCCATAAAACAACCCTCAGCCCCAGAGTCTATCAAGGCACTGCATGAAGCAGCCGAACCGGTCCAGCGTAGATGGACCGACATAGTAGTACAGGATCTAGATGGAGAGACCTGAGTAGTAGCGCTCACCAGTAGCCCTCCGCTTACTGATGAGCTCTGGCTTTTACTGGACATGAATTGACAAAATGTCCAGCCAAACCGCAATAGAGGCACAGGCGGTTGGTGATCCTCCGTTCCCTCTCCTTAGTCGAGATGCGAATACCTCCCAGCTGCATGGGCTCAGTCTCTGAGCCGGAGGGAGGAGATGGTTGAGGAGAGGAGATGGTTGCGATGCGGAGAGGGGGAACACCGTTAACGCGAGCTCTCTTCCACGAGCTCGGTGACGAAGATCTACCCGTCGTTCTATGCGGATGGCGAGTGCAATCAAAGAGTCCACACTGGAAGGAACCTCCCGGGAGAGAATCTCATCCTTAACCTCTGCGTGGAGTCCCTCCAGAAAACGAGCGAGCAGCGCCGGCTCGTTCCAGTCACTAGAGGCAGCAAGAGTGCGAAACTCTATAGAGTAATCCGTTATGGATCGATCACCTTGACATAGGGAAGCCAGGGCCCTAGAAGCCTCCCTACCAAAAACTGAACGATCAAAAACCTGTATCATCTCCTCTTTAAAGTTCAGGTAATTGTTAGAACAA
The DNA here is from genome assembly GCF_021184085.1 of Oncorhynchus gorbuscha. Lineage (NCBI taxonomy): Eukaryota > Metazoa > Chordata > Actinopteri > Salmoniformes > Salmonidae > Oncorhynchus > Oncorhynchus gorbuscha. Next base: position 66,321,442 of record NC_060180.1, read on the forward strand.
TCAGCCCTTGCCTCCCAGATAGCTGTGCCCCACTCTCGAGCCCGGCCAGTAAGGAGTGAAATGACGTAAGCAATCCGAGCTCTCTCTCTAGAGTATGTGTTGGGTTGGAGAGAGAACACAATATCACACTGGGTGAGAAAGGAGCGGCACTCAGTGGGCTGCCCGGAGTAACAAGGTGGGTTATTAACCCTAGGTTCCGGAGACTCGGCAGACCAGGAAGTAGCTGGTGGCACGAGACGAAGACTCTGAAACTGTCCAGAGAGGTCGGAAACCTGAGCGGCCAGGGTCTCAACGGCATGACGAGCAGCAGACAATTCCTGCTCGTGTCTGCCGAGCATAGCTCCCTGGATCTCGACGGCAGTGTTACGAGAATCCGTAGTCGCTGGGTCCATTCTTGGTCGGATCCTTCTGTAATGCAGGTGAATGAGGACCCAAAAGCGACTTAGCGAAAACAGAGTCTTTATTCCAGTAAATGGCAAAAGTAATAATCCTGGAAAACTCAAGACGAAAACAAAACAGGAAAAAACTTAAATCCACTCGTAGTAACGAGGACAGACTGGAGACTCGACCATTGACTGCAGGTTGCTTCGGGAAGGCACCGACCGTAGCAGACTAAGACACCTGCTCACACACAGCATCTGAAGGAGACAAGACACGACAGGGCGAGACAAGGACACAGCACAGTGAACATCATACAAGGATCCGACAAGGACAGAAGTGGAAAACAAGGGGAGAAATAGGGACTCTAATCAGAGGACAAAATAGGGGACAGGTGTGAAAAGACTAAATGAGTGAGTTAGGAGAATGAGGAACAGCTGGGAGCAGGAACGGAACGATAGAGAGAAGAGAGAGAGGGAGGGGGAGAGAGAGGGATAGAAAAAGGGAACGAACCTAATAAGACCAGCAGGGGGAAACGAACAGAAGGGAAAGCACAAGGACAAGACAATATATGACAAAACATGACACCATTACCCCAACTAAAGCCCAAAGGCATGTTACCAGTTCACACCCACTGACACTCCCTCTCACAGTAAAGAGATGTTTACACACTCTTAAGATTCCATATGTCCACACTAGAAGTGAGTAATGTGGAATAGATGTGCCCCGTGCTGGTTAGGACTACATTGAAGTGTTATATACTTGTGAATGAAGGTATACAACTCACAGGAGAAGCAAACTCATACAAAACCATGTTAAACTGAAACACATGCTATGGGAAAGCAGTTGGTCAATGCCAGTACGAGTGTTTGGTTTCAGTGCCCTCCCACTGGGCACAGACGTCAGTTCAACATCTAGTTTGGATTTATTGTATATGTGGTTGAGTTGTCAACTAATGTGAATTCAACGTGAAATCAACAACAAAAAATGTCACCGTGATTCAAACCATTTTCACCCAGCGGGCTGGCTCAACTTAAAGACTTTCCTCTCAAAATGGCCTCTGAAGGCCTTACTGTTCAATTTAGATTTTATTTCTGAAAAACAACTGTTCCCTTCTTAAAGATCTGAACTGCAGCAATTTACAGTTAGTCTGATATAAACCCCCTCTGAAGTAAAACATGAAACAGACGATGTGACTTTAGAAATGCTGCAAAATAGTAATATGTTTTTATGGAAGTTTGATAGAATGATAACTGGTAAGTATGCAAATGTGATTGTTTCAATGAAGAAAAACAAAACAGTCCATTTCCTTGACTGAATGACAACATGGTTCACCTACATCATAAAATATGCATCTGCTATACACATAGATATTGATAGCAATCTAATATTACCAACTATGCAAGATGTGGAATAAGACATGAACAACCAGGCAATGAAAGAAGGCACTAAGTGTGTTGTAGTCAACAGAAACGACACAAAAGCCGGGAAGACTCCACAGTAGGTCAACATGTGACAACTTAACATCTCAAAACATGGCCGACCCAGGAGCACACACACACACACTTCAGTTCGCTCCTCTAGCAGACAGACACCCAATGTATTTGTGACATCTCTACCAAGACCAATAACACACTCTCAGGCATAGCAAACAGGAACCCTTTATGATGTCACAACATCTGTTGCCACGGTGCCCACAGAGGACCTTTTCCTTACATGGTCAGTTTACATTTACATTTTACATTTAAGTAATTTAGCAGACGCTCTTATCCAGAGCGACTTACAAATTGGTGCATTCACCTTATGACATCCAGTGGAACAGCCACTTTACAATAGTGCATCTAAATAATTTTAAGGGGGGGGGGGGGTGAGAAGGATTACTTTATCCTATCCTAAGTATTCCTTAAAGAGGTGGGGTTTCAGGTGTCTCCGGAAGGTGGTGATTGACTCCGCTGTCCTGGCGTCGTGAGGGAGTTTGTTCCACCATTGGGGAGCCAGAGCAGCGAACAGTTTTGACTGGGCTGAGCGGGAACTGTACTTCCTCAGTGGTAGGGAGACGAGCAGGCCAGAGGTGGATGAACGCAGTGCCCTTATTTGGGTGTAGGGCCTGATCAGAGCCTGGAGGTACTGAGGTGCCGTTCCCCTCACAGCTCCGTAGGCAAGCACCATGGTCTTGTAGCGGATGCGAGCTTCAACTGGAAGCCAGTGGAGAGAGCGGAGGAGCGGGGTGACGTGAGAGAACTTGGGAAGGTTGAACACTAGACGGGCTGCGGCGTTCTGGATGAGTTGTAGGGGTTTAATGGCACAGGCAGGGAGCCCAGCCAACAGCGAGTTGCAGTAATCCAGACGGGAGATGACAAGTGCCTGGATTAGGACCTGCGCCGCTTCCTGTGTGAGGCAGGGTCGTACTCTGCGGATGTTGTAGAGCATGAACCTACAGGAACGTGCCACCGTCTTGATGTTAGTTGAGAACGACAGGGTGTTGTCCAGGATCACGCCAAGGTTCTTAGCGCTCTGGGAGGAGGACACAATGGAGTTGTCAACCGTGATGGCGAGATCATGGAACGGGCAGTCCTTCCAGTTTGACCAGGAGTGTTGTTTAAAGACCAGAGGGCTGTAGGGCTAGGAGAACTGGGGGAGAGATAAGGACCACTACCATCCTACGTTTCCATTGAGTCCATGTTCCAGACAGTGTGAGAATGTTGTATGCACGTTGTGGGGACATTGTAAGAGCCTCCATTGTGTGAAGGCTTTGATAACATTTTCAGACAGGCGGGCGCTTGGCTGTACTCTTAGCTGTCAGATAAACACGGTGTATATCTCAATTCATGGGATCTACAAAGTGTCAAAAGCGTTCGACAGGGTTGCTGGCCCATGTTGACTCCAATGCTTCTCACACCTGTGTCAAGTTGGCTGGATGTCCTTTGGGTGGTGGACCATTCTTGATACACACGGGAAACTGTTGAGCTTGAAAAACTCAGCAGCTTTGCAGTTCTTGACACACTTAAAACCGGTGCGCTTGGCACCTACTACAATACCCTGTTCAAAGGCACTTCAATCTTTTCTCTAACCCATTCACCTTCTGAATGGCACACATACACAATCCATGTCTCAATTGTCTGAAGGCTTAAAAAACCTTATTTAATCTGTCTCCTCCCCTTCATCTACACTGACTGAAGTGGATTTAAGTGACATCAATGAGGGATCATAGCTTTCACCTGGTTTGTCTAAGTCATAGAAAGAGTTTCTCTCTCTCTCTCCCCCCTACAAATAAACAAATTAACCAGAATGTTTCCCTCATAAAATAATATATTTTAAGTCACTGGGTTTAGAGAAGTAAAAATAATAGTGAAGTATTATTTTAGGGATACCTCTGAAACCTGCGATTTAACATAGACCTACAGGCTGCATCTGCACCACATGCCAGTACAACCACATCCTCTTTACTGATAGCTGCACACGCACATCCTCAACCTCAGTGTTTCATGATGGTGTGTGAGAGAGAGAACCAACAGTACATTGACACATCACTAAACAGCTTGGTTAGGAATAGCTTGAAGAAAAAACACACTGCATTTATTTTTGAATAACCTTCAGATACAATGGTACAGGCAGACAGTGGGTGGAGTCTGTGCAAACACATACAGGGAGACACACATACACATAGCTTTCACCTGGATTCATCTGGTTAGTCTAAGTCATAGAAAGAGAAAGAGTTCCTAATGTTTTGTACACTCAGTGTAGAAAGCTTGGCTCCTTCAACAATGGCTATGGAGAGCTGTGTGAAGTTGGGATGGCGCCATCTTTGACGGCTTGAGTAGTATTTGTCATTGTCAAATACAAAAGTCAATTCTTAGTCATTTCTGACCTTTGAAGAAAACAAAACCTACAGAGAATGTTTGGATCGTATGGACATGTCCAGAGCCTAAATGCTCTTTCTATGGCCCCTAAATAGTGCTCATCACTGAAGGGTTCAAGACGAGGCTAGTACATTTAGTTTGAAAGAGTATTTTTCTCTTCATATCACACATTGTGACATCCATAGTAAGAAGAATACAGATGTATAAAAGAATGGTGTCAAATCAAATGTATTTATAAAGCCCTTCGTACATCAGCTGATATCTCAAAGTGCTGTACAGAAACCCAGCCTAAAAGCCCAAAGAGCAAGCAATGCAGGTGTAGAAGCACGGTGGCTAGGAAAATCTCCCTAGAAAGGCCAAAACCTAGGAAGAAACCAGGCTATGTGGGGTGGCCAGTCCTCTTCTGCCTGTGCCGTGTGGAGATTATAACAGAACATGGCTAAGATGTTCAAATGTTCATAAATGACCAGCATGGTCAAATAATAATAATCACAGGCAGAACAGTTGAAACTGGAGCAGCAGCACGGCCAGGTGGACTGGGGACAGCAAGGAGTCATCATGCCCGGTAGTCCTGAGGCATGGTCCTAGGGCTCAGGTCCTCCGAGAGAGAGAAAGAAAGAGAGAATTAGAGAGAGCATACTTAAATTCACACAGGACACCGGATAGGACAGGAGAAGTACTCCAGATATAACAAACTGACCCTAGCCCCCTGACACATAAACTACTGCAGCATAAATACTGGAGGCTGAGACAGGAGGGCTCAGGAGACACTGTGGCCCCATCCGATGACACCCCCCGAACAGAGCCAAACAGGAAGGATATAACCTGAAGAGGTTCTTCTTGTTTTCATTGTTGTGTCTCATAACGAGGACAACCGATGCCAGCTGTCGTGAGATGGCGTGTGGCACAGAAACCACTCACACTTCACACTCTCGCTCTTTCGCTTCTACCTCAAATCACACTGGGCCCTTCACCCTACATTAACCTAACCACTGTACCCAAGCATAATCAACTGACTATACAAGCTCAAATCAATAGGCTAATATTTTCCTACAATATATAGCTACGCTGGTTCAAAGTGTCTGAAATGTGACAGTTACAGTACATAGTCAAAGAATGACAACAGTAGGAAGGAAGTCAAAAGAGAAGACAATGACAATGGTTTATCTTCTACAAAAAACAAGTTAACCAGAATGTTTTCCTCATAAAATAATATATTTTAAGTCACTGGGTTTAGAGAAGTAAAAAATAATAGTGAAGTATTATTTTAGGGATACCTCTGAAACCTGCGATTCAATATAGACCTACAGGCTGCATCTGCACCACATGCCAGTACAACCACATCCTCTTTACTAATAGCTGCACACGCACATCCTCAACCTCAGTGTTTGATGATGGTGTGTGAGAGAGAGGGGGAGAGAGAACCAACAGTACATTGACACATCACTAAACAGCTTGGTTAGGGATAGCATGAAGAAAAAAATGTGAGCCAAATTTTTTTTTTTCTGCACACCATTTTCCAAACTAAGATGCACCAATTTAAACGCTTTTACATTACTAACATGTTAGTCACTGGAACACATAGTAACATGGGCCAGTTCTACTGCTTTTCACCTCAGTCACTTCACACCTTTAGAAGAAAACAAAACCTACAGAGAGTGTTTGGATCGTATGGACATGTCCAGAGCCTAAATGCTCTTTCTATGGCCCCTAAATAGTGCTCATCACTGAAGGGTTCAAGACGAGGCTAGTACATTTAGTTTGAACGGGTATTTTTCTCTTCATATCACACATATCACACATATCACATATATCACACAAATCAAATCAAATCAAATCAAATTGTATTTGTCACATACACATGGTTAGCAGATGTTAATGCGAGTGTAGCGAAATGCTTGTGCATTGTGACATCCACAGTAAGACGAATTCAGATATATAAAACAATGGTGTCAACAACTGAAGAGGTTCTTCTTGTTTAGAGTTGTTGTTTTCACTGTGGTGCCTCATAACCAGGACAACTGGTGCCAGCTGTGGTGAGACGGCGTGTGGCACACACTTCTTTCTCTCACTTCTACCTCAAATCACCCTGGGCCCTGCACTAACATCAACCTAACCTTATTTAAGGTAATATCTTATGTTTTTCTTGTCTATAACTGTTCTGTACTTTGTCATGTATTTGTACTTTTATGGGGATCCTAGGAAGAGTAGCTGCTGCATGTGCAGTAGCTAATGGGGATCCTAGGAAGAGTAGCTGCTGCATGTGTAGTAGCTAATGGGGATCCTAGGAAGAGTAGCTGCTGCATGTGCAGTAGCTAATGGGGATCCTAGGAAGAGTAGCTGCTGCATGTGCAGTAGCTAATGGGGATCCTAGGAAGAGTAGCTGCTGCATGTGCAGTAGCTAATGGGGATCCTAGGAAGAGTAGCTGCATCATGTGCAGTAGCTCAATGGGGATCCTAGGAAGAGTAGCTGCATCATGTGCAGTAGCTCAAGGGGATCCTAGGAAGAGTAGCTGCTGCATGTGCAGTAGCTAATGGGGATCCTAGGAAGAGTAGCTGCTGCATGTGTAGTAGCTAATGGGGATCCTAGGAAGAGTAGCCGCCGCATGTGCAGTAGCTAATGGGGATCCTAGGAAGAGTAGCTGCATCATGTGGAGTAGCTAATGGGGATCCTAGGAAGAGTAGCCGCCGCATGTGCAGTAGCTAATGGGGATCCTAGGAAGAGTAGCTGCTGAATGTGCAGTAGCTAATGGGGATCCTAGGAAGAGTAGCTGCTGAATGTGCAGTAGCTAATGGGGATCCTAGGAAGAGTAGCTGCTGCATGTGCAGTAGCTAATGGGGATCCTAGGAAGAGTAGCTGCTGCATGTGCAGTAGCTAATGGGGATCCTAGGAAGAGTAGCTGCTGCATGTGCAGTAGCTAATGGGGATCCTAGGAAGAGTAGCTGCTGCATGTGCAGTAGCTAATGGGGATCCTAGGAAGAGTAGCTGCTGCATGTGCAGTAGCTAATGGGGATCCTAGGAAGAGTAGCTGCTGCATGTGCAGTAGCTAATGGGGATCCTAGGAAGAGTAGCTGCTGCATGTGCAGTAGCTAATGGGGATCCTAATAAACCATACAAGCTCAAACAAAAGGGCTCATTATTTCCTACAATATATTGGTTCAAACTGTCTCTGAAACGTAACAGATACAGTACATACATGGTCATCCTCAACCTTTGTGATCCCTGATGGTGACAGGGGGGGGCAGAGAGAGAAAGAGAGACACAGAGAGACAGAGCGAGAGAGAGACAGCAACACTGTATACTGTATATGCATAATGACATTTGAAATGTCTTCTTTTTGAACTTGTGGAATGTTTACTATTCATTTTTGTTTATCTATTTCACTTGCTTTGTTAATGTAAACAAATGCTTCCCATGCCAATAAAGCCCCTTAAATTTAAATTGAGAGAGAGAAAGAAAAAGAAGGGGAGGATAAGAAAGAGAGACAAAAAGAGAGCAATAATATGACATTTGAAATGTCTATGTCTATGTCAGACATTTCTATACAAATACAGTACAAATACACATCACTAAACAGCTTGATCAGGGATAACTTGAGGGGGAGAAAACACTGCATTTATTTTTGTATAACTTTCAGATACAATGGTACAGGCAGACAGTGGGGGGAGTCTGTGCAAACACATACAGGAAGACACACATACACACGCATGCACACACAAACAGTCACACAGGCATGCTGGCAGACTTTCACACACACAATGTACGTTTATTGCTCTTAGTAAGCAGCAAACCCTCAGCAGGCCTGTCTGTTCTTTCCAGACAGCTTTGTGTGTAGCATACTGTCTCCAAATAGAAAACCCACACCAAGTATTGTGTTCCCTGTAGTGGCAGCCTGCGGTGTGTGTGTCTGTGTTTCAAATCATGTTTGCCTGTCATGCCTTGACACGATAATCTTGATCTGTATTTCATTGGGCTTGTTAACCTAGCTTGGGCTTGTTAACCTAGCTTGGGCTTGTTTACCTAGCTTGGGCTTGTTTACCTAGCTTGGGCTTGTAAACCTAGCCTGGGCTTGTAAACCTAGCTTGGGCTTGTAAACCTAGCTTGGGCTTGTTAACCTAGGGTCATAAATAGCAGGTTTCAACTTTAATTCAGTCAAATCTACCTTTTCCTCAGTAAAAAATTAAGTATGCATATTAATTAAATTAGTGACTATTAGTGACAATCATGCAGCTGATGATCTTAGTGAAAATATATAACTTCACTAGTTTTAACTTACCCTCGTTTCTAACTTGAGTACAGAACATTTGTCTTTACCCCACGCATTTCATCTCTGAGTCCTAAAACTATCCAAATTCTACACTACTTGTTCCTTGCTATGTAAACCCCTCTCCTAGTGCCAATTCCAAATGAGAACGTTGGGCTATCGTTTGGACCACTAATTTCTCCCTAGGGCTGGCAAGTTACCTTCTTCCCCTGGCAACATGACTGTACAGTTCTGCACACAGATGCCAAAATCATCAAAGTGAAGTTCAGGTCAAAAGTTTTCTACTAAAATTGATTCATTCATTTGAATTGAAAATATAACATAAATATTTTTAAAAATCAGCAAAAAAAGAAAACTGCTCTTTTTCAAGACCCTGTCTTTCAAAGATATTTCTTAAAAATCAAAATAACTTTACATATCTTCACTGTAAAGGGTTTAATCACCGTTTCCCATGCTTGTTCAATGAACCATAAACAATTAATGAGCATGCACCTGTGGAAAGGTCGTTAAGACACTAACAGCTTACAGATGATAGGCAATTAAGGTCCGAGTTAAGAAAACTTAGGACACTAAAGGCGCCTATCTACTGACTGAAAAACACCAAAAGAAAGATGCCCAGGGTCCCTGCTCATCTGCGTGAACGTGCCTTAGGCATGCTGCAAGGAGGCATGAGGACTGCAGATGTGGCCAGTGCAATAAATTGCAATGTCCGTACTGTGAGACGCCCAAGACAGTGCTACAGGGAGACAGGACGGACAGCTGATCCTTCTCACAGTGGCAGACCACGTGTAACAACACCTGCACAGGATCGGTACATCCGAACATCACACCTGCGGGACAGGTACAGGATGGCAACAACAACTGGCCGAGTTACAGCAGAAACGCACAATCCCTCCATCAGTGCTTAGACTGTCCGCAATAGGCTGAGAGAGGTTGGACTGAGGGTTTGCAGGCACCTTGTAAGGCAGGCTATAAATGCGAATCCGACCATGACCCCTGGTGAGACAAAACCGCGACTCGTCATTGAAGAGCACTTTTTGCCAGTCCTGTCTGGTCCAGCGATGGTGGGTTTGTGCCTTGCAGGCTCATCCTGACATGACCCTCCAGCATGACAATGCCACCAGCCATACTGCTCGTTCTGTGCGTGATTTCCTGCAAGACAGGAATATCAGTGTTCTGCCATGGCCACGAAGTGCCCGGATCTGAATCCCATTGAGCACGTCTGGGACCTGTTGGATAAGAGGATGAGGGTTAGGACCATTCCCCCCCAGAAATGTCCAGGAACTTGCAGGTGCCTTGGTGGAAGAGTAGGGTAACATCTCACAGCAAGAACTGGCAAATCTGGTGCAGTCCATGAGGAGGAGATGCACTGCAGTACTTAATGCAGCCACAGACTGTTCCTTCTTATTTTGACCCCCCCTTGTTCAGAGACACATTCTTCCATTTTTGTCAGTCACATGTCTGTGGAACTTGTTCAGTTGTTGAATCTTGTTATGTTCATACAAACATTTACACATGTTAAGTTTGCTGAAAATAAACAGTTGACAGTGAGAGGATGTTTCTTTTCTACTATACTACACCAACATACCTACTATACTACCCCCAAACATACCTACTATACTACCCCCCAACATACCTACTATACTACCCCCCAAACATACCTACTATACTACCCCCCAAACATACCTACTATACTACCCCCTATACAACCCCCCAAACATACCTACTATACTACCCCCAACATACCTACTATACAACCCCCCAACATACCTACTATACAACCCCCCAACATACCTACTATACAACCCCCAACATACCTACTATACAACCCCCAACATACCTACTATACAACCCCCAACATACCTACTATACAACCCCCAACATATCTACTATACAACCTCCCCAACATACCTACTATACAACCCCCAACATACCTACTATACAACCCCCAAACATACCTACTATACTACCCCCAAACATACCTACAATACTACCCCCAAACATACCTACTATACTACCCCCAACATACCTACTATACTACCCCCAAACATACCTACTATACAACCCCCAACATACCTACTATACAACCCCCAACATACCTACTATACAACCCCCAACATACCTACTATACAACCCCCCAAACATATCTACTATACTACCCCCAAACATACCTACTATACTACCCCCAAACATACCTACTATACTACCCCCAACATACCTACTATACTACCCCCAAACATACCTACTATACTACCCCCAAACATACCTACTATACTACCCCCAACATACCTACTATACCACCCCCTACAAAGCTACTATACTACCCCCAAACATACCTACTATACTACCCCCAACATACGTACTATACAACCCCCCAACATACCTACTATACAACCCCCAACATACCTACTATACAACCCCCAACATACCTACTATACAACCCCCAACATACCTACTATACAACCCCCAACATACCTACTATACAACCCCCCAACATACCTACTATACAACCCCCAACATATCTACTATACAACCCCCAACATACCTACTATACAACCCCCAACATACCTACTATACAACCCCCCAACATACCTACTATACAACCCCCAACATACCTACTATACAACCCCCAACATACCTACTATACAACCCCCCAACATACCTACTATACAACCCCCAACATACCTACTATACAACCCCCAACATACCTACTATACAACCCCCAACATACCTACTATACAACCCCCAACATACCTACTATACAACCCCCCAACATACCTACTATACAACCCCCAACATACCTACTATACAACCCCCAACATACCTACTATACAACCCCCAACATACCTACTATACAACCCCCAACATACCTACTATACAACCCCCAACATACCTACTATACAACCCCCCAACATACCTACTATACAACCCCCAACATACCTACTATACAACCCCCAACATACCTACTATACAACCCCCCAACATACCTACTATACAACCCCCAACATACCTACTATACAACCCCCAACATACCTACTATACAACCCCCCAACATACCTACTATACAACCCCCCAACATACCTACTATACAACCCCCAACATACCTACTATACAACCCCCAACATACCTACTATACAACCCCCAACATACCTACTATACAACCCCCAACATACCTACTATACAACCCCCAACATACCTACTATACAACCCCCAACATACCTACTATACAACCCCCCAACATACCTACTATACAACCCCCAACATACCTACTATACAACCCCCAACATACCTACTATACAACCCCCAACATACCTACTATACAACCCCCAACATACCTACTATACAACCCCCAACATACCTACTATACGGAAACTCTGGCATCTTTCTAGATCTCCAACCTGAAGATCACCGTCGTCATGATTTGACCTCACCCCCCCCCCTTCAGGGTGGACACATTCATCTTTGGAATAAAACGTATACATATACACTACCCTTGTATCATGTCAATGATGATCGCCGGAGATGACCACGTGACCATAATGACACAGTTGAGATGTAAGCCAACTACTGGAGTGAAATAAACACTAAGAATTATTATTTCTGGGTTAATGTTAACTAGCTGGTGAGAATGTGTGACCTGAATTAATTCTCTACACTGTCTTACTTCATGGAAATGTAACATGCCATCCATTTACTTGAAAAAATATATATATATTCAACAGCAAGATGACATACTGGAATCAAAACAAAAGTGCCAATGTGAAGAAAATAAATAAATAATGATATCAGTAGGCTTTTAGATATTTATTATTTGGCTGAAGAAGCCTGCCCAAAGCCAGTAGAAAACATAAAGATCCAGGGGTCTAACACTGGAACAACATACACACACAAGCATTTCACTACACCCGCAATAACATACGCTAAATGTGTATGTGACCAATAAAGTTTGATACAGAAGAAAAGCTTAAAATAACTTTTTTTAAATAAAGAGGTATCAACGTCAAGACCCAACTCCACTGCCTCAAGGGGAAAAATGGCATTTTCTGAGAATAACAAAACACATCCAACAGCAAGAGGCATTAACTGCTTGAACTGGAGAACAAGAGCACCTCCTCCCAGCTGCCCACTGCACTGAGGCTAGGTAACACGGTCACCACCGATAAATCCATGATTATCGAAAACTTCAACAAACATTTCTCAACGGCTGGCCATGCCTTCCGCCTGGCTACTCCAACCTCGGCCAACAGCTCCGCCCCCCCCCCGCGCAGCTACTCGCCCAAGCCTCTCCAAGTTCTCCTTTACCCAAATCCAGGTAGCAGATGTTCTGAAAGAGCTGCAAAACCTGGACCCATACACAAATCAGCTGGGCTTAACAATCTGGACCCTCTATTTCTGAAACTATCCACCGCCATTGTCGCAACCCCTATTACCAGCCTGTTCAACCTCTTTCATATCGTCTGAGATCCCCAAGGATTGGAAAGCTGCCGCAGTCATCCCCCTCTTCAAAGGGGGAGACACCCTGGACCCAAACTGTTACAGACCTATATCCATCCTGCCTTGCCTATCTAAGGTCTTCGAAAGCCAAGTCAACAAACAGGTCACTGACCATCTCGAATCCCACCGTACCTTCTCCACAGTGCAATCTGGTTTCCGAGCCGGTCACGGGTGCACCTCAGCCACGCTCAAGGTACTAAACGATATCATAACCGCCATCGATAAAAGAAAATACTGTGCAGCAGTCTTCATCAACCTAGCCAAGGCTTTCGACTCTGTCAATCACCATATTCTTATCAGCAGACTCAGTAGCCTCGGTTTTTCGGATGACTGCCTTGCCTGGTTCACCAATTACTTTGCAGACAGAGTTCAGTGTGTCAAATCGGAGGGCATGCTGTCCGGTCCTCTGGCAGTCTCTATGGGGGTGCCACAGGGTTCAATCCTCGGGCCAATGATGTTGCTCTTGCTGCGGGCGATTCCCTGATCCACCTCTACGCAGACGACACCATTCTATATACTTCCGGCCCGTCCTTGGACACTGTGCTATCTAACCTCCAAACGAGCTTCAATGCCATACAACACTTTATCACAGTGCCATCCGTTTTGTCACTAAAGCACCTTATACCATCCACCACTGCGACTTGTATGCTCTAGTCGGCTGGCCCTCGCTACATATTCATTGCCAGACCCACTGGCTCCAGGTCATCTACAAGTCCATCCTAGGTAAAGCTCCGCCTTATCTCAGTTCACTGGTCACGATGGCAACACCCATCTGTAGCATGCGCTCCAGCAGGTGTATCTCACTGATCATCCCTAAAGCCAACACCTCATTTGGCTGCCTTTCGTTCCAGTTCTCTGCTGCCTGTGACTGGAACAAATTGCAAAAATCGCTGAAGTTGGAGACTTTTATCTCCCTCACCAACTTCAAACACCTGCTATCTGAGCAGCTAACCGATCGCTGCAGCTGTACATAGTCTATCGGTAAATAGCCCACCCATTTTTACCTACCTCATCCCCATACTGTTTTTATTTATTTACTTTTCTGCTCTTTTGTACACCAATATCTCTACCTGTACATGACCATCTGATCATTTATCACTCGTGTTAATCTGCAAAATTGTAATTATTCGCCTACCTCCTCATGCCTTTTGCACACAATGTATATAGACTCCCCTTTTTTTCTACTGTGTTATTGACTTGTTAATTGTTTACTCCATGTGTAACTCTGTGTTGCCTGTTCACACTGCTATGCTTTATCTTGGCCAGGTCGCAGTTGCAAATGAGAACTTGTTCTCAACTAGCCTACCTGGCTAAATAAAGGTGAAATTAAACATTTTAAAATAAAAAAACTCTTACAATGAAGCAGGGGGGAAGAGGGATACATAGTGTCACGTTCTGACCTTTATTTCCATTGTTTTGTCTTTATTTAGTATGGTCAGGGCGTGAGTTGGGGTGGGCAGTCTGTGTGTTTTTCTATGTTGGGGTTTTGAGTTCAGCCTAGTATGGTTCTCAATCAGAGGCAGGTGTCGTTAGTTGTCTCTGATTGAGAATCATACTTAGGTAGCCTGGGTTTCACTTTTGAGTTGTGGGTGTTTGTTTCCGTGTGAGTGTTTGTTGCCACACGGTACTGTTTCGGTTTTCGTTCATGTTCCCGTTTATTGTTTTGTATTTTCATCGTGTTCAGTTTCTATCTTAAAATATACGTTATGGACACTTACCACGCTGCGCATTGGTCCTCCGATCCTTCTCGCTACTCCTCCTCAGAAGAGGAGGAGGAATGCCGTTACACATAGTCAGTTGTACAACTGAATGCATTCAAATGAAATGTGTCTTCTGTATTGAACCTAACCCCTCAGAGGTGAAGGGAACTAAATAAATAAAAATTAAAAAACACTTGTTAGTGGAATTCTATATTCCTATATGTTTTATAGCCAAAATCAAATTCACACTCTCTCTATTTCATTAATGAGTTGTAAAATTCATTAATTATGCATGAAGTAGATCGAGACCAGTCTTAAAAGGCAGGTAACAGCGTTTATTTCAAGAGAGTACTGCCACATACACATATTTCCACAGGTTATAAACTGAAAATGACGTCAGCGTTTTCTAAACGTTCTCTCTCTTTCACCAGTAGAGAGGACCTATAGCTCTCGAGCCTTCGCTCCACCCTTGAAGTCAATGTCAGTCAGTATAAATCAGCATTCTAGACAGTCTGCAGATAGTCCGTCCCTGCCACCTGGAGATTGTACAAATGAATGAACTAAGGAACAGACCTTCATTGTTACTAAACTCCTGACTACATTATATACAATTGGGAATGGGAGCAAGAGAGAAAATTAATATATGTACAGTACATTATAGCATTTGGACTAGTCAGTTCTGATTGGAATGTATACATAATTAGTCATTTCAACCATAATTTCCTCTAACAACACTTCATGAGATAAGTGGAAGATCATGTTTTCAGATGAACTAAGACATTTGTGACCCTGTAGCATAATGGACTGAACTGCAGCTTTTTGAAAACAACCAGTCACAGAGGAATGACTAAATGAATGCTACATTTTATTTAAAATGAAATTCAATGAAATACTGACACCACAGAAAATGTTCCAATGTTCCATCAATAACATGTTATATTCCAAATTTTGAGTACATCATACATATAGTAAAGTTGCTGAGCATATCCTGAGTGGGTTCTAGGTGAGCTTGGCTGTACCAGCAGATGTCTGGCTAAGTGTCACGGCTTACTAGGTGTGTAGGTAGGAATCAGGTGCAGAGAGTTCCAGGGGGAAAATGCACTTTATTCCGGCACAAAAATGGTAATGCCCAAAAACACAGGGCCCAAAACACTGACCCACCCAAAACACAGGGCCCAAAACACTGACCAACCCAAAACACAGGGTAACACGGTCCGGAGCACAACAACACCTACGACACAAACATGAACACAAAAATATCCCGCACAATAAAGGGCGGGTTTCACACGCTTAAATAGGGAAGCAAATGAAGAAAACACAAATCGGAACAGGTGCAACTAATAAGATAAAACTAACAGAAAAAAGGGGTCAGTGGCGGCGAGTAGGCCGGTGACGACGACTGCCGAGCACCACCCGAACAGGCGGGGGAGCCAACTTCGGCGGGAGTCATGACAGTACCCCCGCCTCGAGGGCGGCCCGGAGGGCGAGGTGCCGGACGATCCGGGTGGAGGCGGTGGAAGTCTCTCAGGAGTGAACGCTCCAAAATGTCCCCCACCGGTACCCAGCACCTCTCCTCCGGACCGTACCCCTCCCAGTCCACGAGGTACTGTAGGCCCCTCACCCGGCATCTCGAGTCCAGAATGGTACGTACTGTGTACGCCGGGGACCCCTCGATGTCTAGAGGGACCTCAGGCACCTCACCTTCTTGTAGGGGACCAGCCACCAGCGGCCTGAGGAGAGACACATGAAACGAGGGGTTAATACGATAATAAGTAGGAAGTTGTAACCTATAACACACCTCGTTTATCCTCCCCAGGACTTTAAATGGCCCCACACACTGTGGCACCAGCTTCCGGCAGGGCAGGCGGAGGGGCAGGTTTCGGGTCTAGAGCCAGACCCGGTCCCACGGTGCGAACACGGGGCCCTCACTGCGGTGCTGGTCAGCGCTCTTCTTCTGCCGCTCCCCAGCCAGTCTCAACGATTCCTGGACGGCTTTCCAGGTGTCCTTTGAGCGCTGCACCCATTCCTCCACCGCAGGAGCTTGGGTCTGTCTCTGATGCCATGGGGCCAGGACCGGCTGGTAGCCCAACACACACTGGAGGGGAGACATGTTAGTCGAAGAGTGGCGAAGGGAGTTCTGAGCGAGCTCTGCCCAAGGAACATACCTCGCCCACTCACCTGGCCGGTCCCGGCAATACGACCGCAGAAACCTGCCCACATCCTGGTTTACTCGCTCCACCTGCCCATTACTCTCAGGGTGGAAACCCAAGGTCAGGCTGACCGAGACCCCCAGCCTCTCCATAAACACCCTCCAAACTCTGGATGTGAACTGGGGACCCCGATCAGAGACGATGTCCTCAGGCACCCCGTAGTGCTGGAAGACATGGGTAAACAGGGCCTTCGCAGTCTGCAGGGCCGTAGGGAGACCGGGAAACGGGATGAGACGGCAGGACTTAGAAAACCGATCCACAACAACCAGGATCGTGGTACTTCCCTGGGACGGGGGAAGGTGAGGGAGTCCACCGACAAGTGTCACCACGGCCGTTGTGGAACGGGGAGGGGCTGTAACTTCCCTCTAGGCAGGTGTCGAGGAGCTTTGCTCTGAGCGCACACCGAGCTGGAGGAGACATAAAACCTCACGTCTTTCACCAATGTGGGCCACCAGTATCTACCCCTAAGACTCCGCACTGTCCTCTCGATGCCAGGATGACCCGAGGAGGGTAGAGTATGAGCCCAACAAATTAAC